>NC_064816.1:49134680-49438881 GCF_023721935.1 Panthera uncia
TAGTGAATGGGGTGATAGGCTGAAGGGCGACCAGCCAGTTGATGTAAGTTGAATGAACTTCCATGTGTGACTGTGATCACTCAGAACTTTCAATGTAGATGGAGGAAAATGAAGGGGTGTGTGTGTGTGTGTGTGTGTGTCTGTGTGTGTGTGTGTGTGTGGTGGGATTTGCTCTTGTTTGGGGGAGGGGTGACTGAAGAGTTCTTTTAAAGTATAGACTCTAGAAGTCAAGTTTAAAGCAAGCTGAAGATATGGTATGAGCCTTGGCAAAGATAGCAACAAGTAAGGTGTGTTTGTTAAATAAGGAAAGTTGAAATCGAAAGTTGGTAGGAGCTATCTTTTGATATTTATTATCTTGGGCTGTTGAAGGAGCTATTTATACTGGAAAAGTTAGACAGTGATTTATGTCTTATTCCAGGATTAATCTTACAGCTCTGTTTAACTGGATGTTTTGGGCTTGGGTTGATAGATTGAGCAGCTTCTTTCGAAAGGGAGTCCTGCTCCCGGCTTTCTACATTTTCTTTATAGCTCCTTACTGGGTATACAAGGAAACTAAGTCAGCCCATGGCTTCTGTGACACAGGCCTTCCTTCTGTAGTAGTTGAGATGTGGTTGCCATAAAAAGTGGTATCTCAGGATATCCAATTGAGTGCTTTTCTCAGAAACCCTACTGCTATGGAGTTGTTAAATTTAGGTTTTAGTGCTGGAGATTTTTAACTATTCTAAGATTTGGACAACTGTAGGAATGATTAGCTCTGTTAATCTACATAGAGTCAATTTCCTCTTGAAGAGAAAACTGTAGTCTCTCATAACCTTTCAGAAATTAACTGTTAACTCTGGCCCCTTCCCACTTAAAAAATTGTGCTAAATTTAGTGATAGTTGATAAAATTCTGAATCAGGATTTTACAGACCAATATGAAACTGAAAAATGTTGTATTCTAGTGTACTAGAGGTTTTCTGGATGTTTTTTACACTGTTTTGTGAGGAAATCCTGGTGTGACATTTGAATTTCTGGTACCATTCTTTCTAGAGAGAATTAGTAAGAGTTGACCTAGAGGTGGGAAATCTTGGTATTGGGAAGTAATGATAACCAAATAGTAGATACAGCTTATTTTTTATAAAATTCAGCATTTTGGATGCTCTGCAGTGGTGGGCATTAGTGATCTTGTGGTATGTGGACATATATTAGAGGATAAAGAATTGAGTAGCCAGAACATTTTATGAGAAGCATACATGCTTAATAGTGAAAGTGAGCAAAGAACTGGTTGGTTGATGTCTTTAACTAGTTCCATTCTCCTTTACTGAACCAGTAACTTAAAATCCTTGACTTTCTGTCTACTTACTACTTTCTTTCCCTTTTTCCCTCCTCCCACCTTCCATCAATATTAAATACAAATGAATAACACCAAAAGCCAGTTATCTTTAAGACCCCAGTCTCACCTCTGGAGCATACATGGGGCTCAGGTAAATCCGTGATTATACTTCCAGCACCTTAATGTAGTACACGGTGACTCAGCAGACCTGATGAAAGGCTAAACAGGCAAAATAGTCACATTTGGCCAATTATTTAATTCTGATTTTCCCAGGATTCTCATCCAGAAAGACTTTAAGGCAATTTGTGAAAGGCCGGCATTCTGTAGTAATCTGGCCTGGGTATACTGTTGATTCCTGGAACTTTTACAGATGTTAATGGCTTTCTCCCTTGTACTTCCATCCCTCTTACCTCTCACCTGTGCCCTTCTCGCTTCCCTTCTTTTCTGCCCTTTGACTTTTTCCTTCCCCCTCCTCCTCCATGTCTCTGTTGATTTTTATTCTTTCAGCTTTGTCACCGAAAAGATGTGGACTTGACAAAAGTAGGCTACCTTGACTCCAACACTAACAGCTGTGCTGACAGACCTTCCCTGATCAACTCAGGTCCTTCTGACCTGGCTCCTCATCCCTCTGTCGGGCCCCCCTCTGAGACTGGCTTTCCAAGCAGGAGTGGAGATGGACATCAGACCCTTGTGAGGAACTCGGACCAGGCATTTCGGACAGAGTTTAATTTAATGTATGCCTACTCCCCATTGAACGCTATGCCTCGAGCAGATGGATTATATCGAGGATCTCCCCTAGTAGGGGATAGGAAGCCTTTACATTTGGATGGGGGATATTGTTCCCCTGCAGAAGGGTTTCCCAACAGATACGAACATGGCTTTATGAAAGACCTCTCTCGTGGATCCATGTCACCTGGTGGTGAAAGGGCTTGCGAAGGAGTCCCATCTGCCCCCCAGAACCCACCGCAGAGGAAAAAGGTAAGTGTTCCACCTTATATAGGCCCTTTTGAAGAACATTAACTGAGTGATTCAGTAGATGTTAACTGAGTTGACACTGTTAAGCACCATTCTTAGTGTGAGGAAAACGGAGACATAAGATGTGATCTCTGCCATGTTCAGTGAAAGACAGGATCGGGGTGTGTGTGTGTAAGACAAGACTGTTTCAATATGATTTGATCATTGTTGCAAATATTCAGCAGATTTTAAATGTCTGCCATGTATGTACTGTTATACATGCTGTGCAATCAAAGGATAGAGCAGTGAGGAGCGCCTGGGTGCCTCAGTTGGTTAAGTGTCCGACTTCAGCTCAGGTCGTGATCTCACGGTTCGTGGGTTCGAGCCCCTCATTGGGCTCTGTGCTGACAGTTTAGAACCTGGAGCCTGCTTCAGATTCTGTGTTTCTCTCTCTACCCCTCCCCTGCTTGTGCTCTGTCTCTCTCTCAAAAATAAATAAACATTAAAAATTCTAAAAAGAAAAAAAAAAAAAACAGTGAAAAAGAATAATGCTAATTTCTTGTATTATTTAGCACTTACCATGTTTTAGGCACTGTTAAGTTCTTTTATGCATTAAATCTTCACAGTAATCCTGTAAGTTGGGTAATTTCCCATTTTGCAGATGAGGAAACTAAGGCAAATTCAGTGACTTGCCCATGGTCACATAGGTAGTGAATGAAAGAGCCAGGACACTGCCCAGGTCTGTCTGATTCCAGATTGCATGCTCTTATTGCCACTGTGCTATATTTCCTCCTAAGTTCTGCCCTAATGGAGCTTAAAGCAAGTGAGACTGAGGTTGGCAGATAATTATGTTAATAAGTAATTCATTACAGTGGCAGTGGATGCTCCAAAAGAGTTGTTCAGATGTGATGAGAACATCTTAGCCATGACATGGCCTAGTGAGAACAAACAAGAGGCTCCTAGCCATTTTGAGAGGTGGAGTGAGAGGTGACAGGTCACACGCTGATTTAGCTGATCTCAGTAAGTAGGAAGCAATCTGCCAACAAATGTGGGTGAGGATGTTATGGAAGAGAGAGCAGAATACGTAGCTGTGGGACACTCCGTTGTGTGGGCAGCAGGCATACAATGTGGTTGTAACAATTACATGCTGCTGTAGTATCTGGTGAAAGGTGGGCAGGGTCAGGAGTGGAGAATGAGAGACTGTGGAACAGGGCCAGGCCATAGATTGCTGGCTAACAGGTTGAGACTTGACTTATAAGTAATGCCTGTTCAAGAAATTACAAAGCCCCAAATGTGGTTTTTGTCAGTGGATTTCATCTAGGGGCATTTGGAAATGCATGGGAGTATTTTGGGTTGTCAAGGCAACTTCCATTTATTGTGCAGCGCTAGAGATGTTAAATGTTCTGTGTGTGACAGTCTCACACAGTTGCAGAATATCTTTAGTAGTCTTGTTGAAATGTAGCCTAGTGGCTTCTTACATTTGCATTTCCATGAAATACATTACCAGAATTTATAATTATTAGTTACTTTCCAAGATTGTGTATAGAAAATCCATGCGCAAGATGGTACTGCTTTGCATTTTTGTTACATTTTACATTTAAACAGAAAATGAGAGCCTTGAGGGACTAGAAGGCAGAAATACTGGCAGATAATTTGGGAAAAGAATAGCAGTGGGTTTTAGAAGACTGTTGCTTGAAGAGCATTGACCATCAGGAGCAAAAGTTTGCAGTATCTTTGTGTTTCTGGTTTCTTGATTGAAACCATGATTTATTTGAGAAATGTTGAGCACCTACTATCAGTCAGGTTCTGTGCCAGACAGAACCTGGCACAGGTTTTGTTTAAAGACAAAACGCCAGAAAAGTTTGGTCTTTGCCCTCTTAGAACTTAGAATTTAGTGAAGGAACTGTCAGGACACTGTAATAGGTTGACACCTGGTGTAGGCAATGTGATGTAACAGTAAAAAGGAGAGGTATAGTGGGCAGGCCAGGGAGGAAGGCTCTGTATTGGCAATCAAGAGAATGAGGCAGAGTTAGGGAGAAGTTTCCAAGTGTACGTTTCCTAGACTAGCTTGCTAAAATATAAACTGCAAATCATTCTTTGTCTTTTAACACTAATTTCCCTATGTGTAAGAGAGAAACAGTAATAAATCCCTGCGTGTATCCTGAAAATTTGAACACATCTTAGAACCCTGAAACATTGGCTTTTTCTTCTGTTGTTTTTCTTTTCTCTTCTCTCTTTTTTTTTTTTTTTTTAAAACAACTGACTCTAGGAATTCCTAGGGGTTAGGGAAGAGCTGTCAGATGACCTGGAAGGCTTTTTCAAACTTCACAAGCTCCCAACTCCTTTTTCCCTTTTCTAGGTGTTATCATTGTTGCAAACAGCTGATCCCATACTTCTGCTACTAGATAACTGTGATCTCACAGTTCTCTGAAGGCAGAAGAAAGGTTGAGGTCTGCTGGCGAACACCATTCTTCAAAAATGTCATCTCCTAGTGTATTTTCTTCTCCTTACCAGTTTCTGACTGATTTAAATATGTATGTAGTTGTGTTCAGACACCTCACACCTGAAAAAAGTGTTGCTAGTGTTAGTGCCTGATTTGTTTGCAAGGCTGGCTAGTGGTTTATGAGGTTTCCATCTTCTTCCCCCATTGCTGCTGATCCACTAATGATGTCTAGCTAGAGTCCTCTTCCTTCTTTCCCTCCCAGGTATCCCTGTTGGAGTACCGCAAACGGAAACAAGAAGCCAAGGAGAATTCTGCCAGTGGGGGAGGTGACTCTGCACAGAGCAAAAATAAGTCTGCAGGAGCTGGGCAAGGCAGCAGTAACTCACTTTCTGATACTGGTGCCCATGGTGTGCAGGGATCCTCATCCCGAACCCCATCTTCCCCTCACAAAAAATTCTCCCCATCTCATTCCTCTATGTCCCATATGGAGGCGGTAAGCCCATCAGATTCCAGAGGCACTTCATCTCACTGCAGACCTCAAGAGAATATCAGCAGTAGGTGGTAAGTTTATGTTTGATGATGAAATAATTAAATTCAAGAAGGAAGTATACATCCAGAGTTATTCCCAGTTTTACCTAAAATATATGGGAACACTTATCTGAGAAAGGCGGCCAGCAGTGCCATCTGTGCTGTTTCAGCTGATTTAATAGTATCAGCCACAACCCCATCCCCACCCCCAGCCCCATCCCCCTCAGCTTTACAGAAGAAAAGAATTGCCACCGAACCTGCAGAACGACACTTTGGACGGCATATAGTTATGGACACAGATGAGTTATTTTATTTGCTGGGCACTAACACTGCCTCTTGTATTTTTTCATTTCATATGAAAGGTAAGTCAGGAGTTCAGCTCAGTTCCACTTAAATTAACAACACAAGTCTCAGTTGCACCCAGCCCGCATATACATAAAGATCAGACCTATTCTGAAAGGACTAGTCTGGTTTAGGGGAGACCACAAATAGATAAGTAACACTATAAGTAAGTGAAGAATAAACAGCATGTACCTAGAATAGAGAATGAGGCTGTTCTCAGGGATCTTGAACTGAAGCATGGAAGTCTGGGAAAGAAGAGACCTGGCTCAAATGAGTAATGTTTAAAAATCTATGGAGCACTTATTAAACTATGTGCCGGTCATGACTTCACAGAAAAAATTTAGCATTTCAAAATGGCGGTTAAAAGAAGCAGACATCTTTAAATCCACTTTTTCCATAGTATAAGACAGAAAAACACCTTGTTTTAAATTGGTCCTGAAGAAAATAATATCTAAAAGGCATTAGACAGCCTTTATGAAAGCTTCATTTGTTCCATACTCTTGACTCTGAAGTTCTGTGGCACTAACTTGCACCTGGTTTCCTTCACAGGATGGTTCCCACGTCAGTGGAACGACTCCGAGAAGGAGGGAGCATCCCCAAGGTCCTCCGAAGCAGTGTGAGGGTGGCCCAAAAAGGAGAGCCTTCTCCCACATGGGAGAGTAACATCACAGAGAAAGACTCAGGTGAGCCCATGGCCTTCTGCTGCCAGCCAAGTTTAGGGACACGTGAGACAGGTTCTACACAGTTCTCACCAAATGCTGGGATGAGGTGAGTCTGTTTCTTACACAGTTGGGCTCCACTGTATGGAAGGTGCCAGGTCAGTCTTGATTCTATTCTTCTGGGCTGTAGTATTATTAAGATCTAGCACTGCATGTGCACTCTTACTCTCTCTAGACTCTCTCTCTCTCTCTCTCTCTCTCTCTGTCTTTCTGTTTCTGCCGTATTTTTTCCCAAGGGATACCTTTCTGTAACTCTTCTCTCCAAAGGCCTGAAAATCCACTGTGATGAAGGATGAAGAGAAAGGAGACAGGAATCCAATCAGACATTTAAAACATAGCCCATAATTAACCACTTCTTTTGCCCTTCTGGCCTGATGCACTCACCTGATTTGTCAGAAAGAAAGCAGCATGGGTTGGTGATGACATTGGTGATTTGAATGAACAATGACTATTTCTCACTTATTCTAGGAACCCAAGTTGATTTTGTATTATCTTCCAGACCCTGCAGATGGAGAAGGCCCAGAGACACTGAGCTCAGCACTCTCTAAAGGAGCAGCCGTTTACAGCCCTTCCAGATACAGCTACCAGGTGAGACGAGAAATTGCTCATCTCTGGGCATAGGAGTGTGTTCTGGGTTCCAAATATTTTGTGATCCTGGCCATCCTTTGCAGTTGAGATGCCGTCTTTGCATATAGTTTCAGCAGCCTTGGAAATAAGTCATCATCTGCTCACCTTCAGGTAATAAATCATGCCAGAAAAATAAATAAAGTGATCAGAGACAGCCATTTTACTGTCTTTGGTATCCTAAAAAGAACAAATGGTTAAGAAGATGAAGAAGATGAAGAAGGAGAAGTAGAAGAAGAAGAAGAAGAAGAAGAAAAAGTAGGGTATTTTAAATATTCACAAGCCTAAATGGCTTAAATAGGGACTTTTTCACCTCCTTATGCTTTTCCTCCCGACTCTTTCTAGCTCCTGCAGTGTGATAGTCCACGGACAGAATCACAAAGCCTCCTTCAGCAGAGTTCCTCCCCCTTTAGAGGACATCCCACCCAATCTCCAGGATACAGTTATCGAACTACTGCACTGAGACCTGGAAACCCCCCCTCTCACGGTTCTTCAGAATCCTCCCTCTCTTCTACGTCCTATTCCAGCCCCGCCCACCCTGTATCCACAGACTCGTTGGCCCCATTTACGGGGACACCAGGGTATTATAGCAGCCAGCCACATTCTGGAAACAGCACTGGCAGCACTCTTCCAAGGAGGAGCTGCCCTTCTAGTGCTGCTAGCCCTACCCCACAGGGCCCCTCAGACTCGCCGACCTCAGACTCGGTCTCCCAGTCCAGCACAGGAACTCTGAGTTCCACCTCCTTCCCTCAGAACTCTAGGTCGTCATTGCCATCAGACTTACGGACTATCAGTCTGCCCAGTGGGCAGTCCGCTGCCTACCAGGCCTCCAGGGTATCTGCGGTTTCCAATTCACAGCACTACCCACACCGTGGGAGTGGGGGTGTGCACCAGTACCGACTCCAGCCACTGCAAGGCTCAGGAGTCAAGACTCAGACAGGACTTTCCTAGGGCTTCTGGATTTGGGCAAACAGAACTGAATGAGCCCATAGCTGCTTCCTTCCAGCTGCCTCTGGAACCTAGGCCGAGCATATTGCTGGGGAAGAGGGTACAAGGTGCCAGAGGACTGGGTCTGGTCGACAAGAAACGAGACTTGTGGTCGCGACTGGCTCTGGCCTTGGAGAAAGATGTAAATCTTGTCTGAAGCAGAGACTATAAAGAAGTTTCTCCCTGCTGTTAAGGGTACATTGTTGACAAGCAAATGGTGTTCCGGTTAGTAACGGTTCTAAGTGCAATGAGTCGTGTTGAAGCCTCTGTCTCCCGTCCTTGCCTGTAGCCTGTAGTCACTTGTGCAGTGGGGACATCTTTTTACACACACACACACACACACACACACACACACACCCAAAAAAGTTTTCTTTTCAGAGGAAAAAAATGAAAAGAGCCAATCTCTAAGCCCCAAGCCATCTGAGTAATAGTAGGGTTTTTATGCACTTAAGAAGAAAGGTAGGTATGTAAATTTTCACCCTGTGACAGACAACCATTCCAAAAGCAGGTATCTGGCCAAGATGTGTCCACCAAGAATACTCCCTACCTTTGTCTTAAAATCACCAAGAAATATAGGCAGGGATAGCAAAGCTTGGAATGTGCTCTGGCTGAGGGGTGCCTGGCTCTCTGAAGAAGAGCTCCTGGTCAACTCGATTCAGGAGCAGGTGATTGTCTGAGCCCCCAGCTGTTCCCATACCACTCCCCTCCCCAAGCTGTCTCACAGCTCAGTAACCCAGAAAGTAAGTAGACAAAAGAGGAATAAGTGAGATGGGCCAATTGCATTGCTACTTATCAGCTGTTGGCAATAAATTTGATTAGTAAGGATCCCAAGTGCTTTGGGACTTCTTTGAATTTTATTTTTTCTACTCCCTGTTAATCAGGAGTTGACGATCCCACGAGTAGGACCGCCTCCATGATTAGGGAGCACGCACTTGTGACTGCAGGGTAAGAGTGGAAAGAGATGTTTGTGGAGTGGCACCGACAGGACTGTGATTGTGTGGGGCATGTCCCACATTTCTTTGGGGGATGCTTATTTGAGAGTGGCCCAGGTGAGAGAGTTATAAAGCCACCCACACACCTAACACTGTTCTGGATGAGAGACGCGAGCAGACTGGCTTCTCCCCATCAGTGCATTGTGCCTGCTGTACACCCCTGGAGGAGCCCTGGAGCCTGCCCAGGTGGGGTACACAATCTTTTTAAAATTCCATACGGTTGCCAGCTTATTTCTTTCACTTGTTTACTGTAATATCCGACGTGTTTTTATTTATCTAATTTTGTATTCAGTTATAACCATGGTAGGGGTAGCAAATATATGACAGGTGTAATCCCTGGTGCTGCAGTGGACCTTACTTCTTTTCTTTTGGACAAGATAATACTGTGAGTCTCCTTCCTTCCAGTTTGTTTTCTCCTCCTTTCTTCCCCCAGCCTCTTGCATCCCCTTCTTTTCTACCCTCTCTTACAACTATCATATGCACAGTCTTCTCTCTTTGTGTGTGACTGTTACAAAATTTCACTTTTTCAAAATTGAAATCAGGTGTTTGCTCAAATGAGGGGAGATTTCTTTTTTTTAATGCTGAGACCTCAGCAGAATACTTTTCTTTTTGTTGTTTCCCCCACAAACCCATCAGTCTGGGAGAGCGTTGGGAGTGGAAATCATGTTGCCTGGGATGCTGGTTTCTTTGTATATTATATAAAACGTATGTAAATGTCTCTCCATTTGGGCTGGGGTTTGCATTCTCCCCTTGGCTGTTAACCAAGGGGAGAGGCCAGCGGGCAGGCGGCCCTCACCCTGCCTGGCACGTGCAGAGACCCCAGCCACTCTGTGTGGGCAGGGTGCTGTCAAGACCAGACCTCTGGGGGGGGGCGGGGGCGGGGGGGGGGGGGAACTCTTGGAAGGGAAGAAGTATCACTTCTTTCTCAAGTGGAGTGTTTACACCTTGCTGTAACATTTGAACTTTCACAAGAGATGTAATAATTTTGATAATAAAATTCTTAACCATAATAATCATCAAGTTGAGAACTTCTTTGTCCAATTCTGTGACCTTGCCTTACCTGGTTTTCCTAATGCTACCCTTACCTGAAGAGGCAAGATGGACCCATGTTCAGGAGAATGTGCTCTTGGTGGAGTTGTTTTGCACATAATGGACTAGGAATGTGGATTGATCTTCTACACCCTTTTTTTAAAAATGTTTATTTATTTATTTTTTAGAGAGCACAAGCAGGGTAGGGGCAGAGAGAGGAAACAGAGAATCCCAAGCAGTCTCAATGCCATCAGCTCAGAGCCTTATGCGGGGCTCAAACCCATCAACCTGAGCCAAAATCGAGAGTCAGAGGCTTCACCAACTAAGACACCCAGGTGCCCCTCCTTTTATGATTAAAGTCAGGCCATCATCAAGGCCATTCAGCAACAGCAAAGCTAAACATTGTGGACTGGGTTGAGCCAGACTGGAGTTCTTGACCTTGGCCTCATTCATTCAGCAAGTATTTATTGGCCCTCTGCTTTCCCATTCAAAAATAATACCAGGCATTGTTTTTGTTGGTGGGTTTATGCTGGTTAAATGGGGGATGGGGATAGGCAAATACAGTCATGGAGCTTCTATTCTAGAGCAGGGTGAGAACTAAACAAGTCCGTAATTTCAAATGGTCATTACCACGTTATTATTTCATAGCAGGTATGTAATGAGGAGGTTGAGGTGCCATTCTAGATTGGTTGGTATGGAAAGGTCTCTGAGTTTACATTTAAGCTGAGACCTCAGATGTTAAGGAGGCAGTCCTGTGTCAATATGAATAGAGATCATTCCAAGGGAATTAGAACAGCAGGTGCAAAGCCTCTGAGGTGGAATAGACTTGATATAGTGAATGACCAGGACAGGGATAGTGGGTAGCAAATATCCAGGAAGATAGGGGATTAGATCATAAAGAGTCAGCAAAAGTGTTTTCTGTAAAGGGCCAGATAGTAAATATTTAGGCTTTGCAAAGCATGTGGTTTCTGTCAGAATCATTCAACTCTGTGTTACAATATAAAAACAGCAATAGGCCATGCTTGGGTGTACTCCAATAAAATTATTTTCACAGAAACATATAGCATGTCAGATTTGGCCTATAGGCTATGTAATTTGCTGGTTCCTGATAAAGAGCCTTTAGGTTTAAAGAATGTGGGTTGTTGTTTTTTTTTTTAATTTTTTATTTTTTTAATGTTTATTTTTGAGAAAGAGACAGAATGTGAGTGGGTTAGGGGCAGAGAGAAAGGGAGACACAGAATCCAAAGCAGGTTCCAGGCTCCGAGCTGTCAGCACAGAGCCTAACGCGGGACTCGAACCCACGGACTGTGAGATCATAGCCTGAGCTGAAGTCGGACACTCAACTGACTGAGCCACCCAGGCGCCCCAAGAATGTGGGTTTTAAATACAGTGAGAAAGTCATTGCAGGATTGACATAGTGACATATTGACATAAAGTGACATATTTTAGTTTATGATTTGTTGCTTGGTTTTTAAAAATTATTCTGATTGTTTTGAATTTGGGAGAGATGAATAAAAACCAAGAAACCAGTTCAGAATTTATAGCAATTATTTAGGTAGGCAGCAGTACAATGGTGGCTTACATTAAGATGGTAATAAATGAGGATAAGGTAAAGTAGTTAGAATAGGTTTTACAAGTAAACAGCAGTGCTTGCTGATGGTTTCATGTGGCAGTATTTTGCCCTAACATTTGTTTGACAAGATATTTACAGAAGGCTCTGATAGATTGCATTTTGCAAATAAGCACTGGAAGGATTCACAGATAGAGGAGATGCTCTCCATTTCTTTAAGGAACTTAGAAAGTAACCAGTTGAAGGGGCGCCTGGGTGACTCAGTCAGTTAAGCATCCATCTCTGGATTTCGGCTCAGGTCATGATCTCACGATGTGTGAGATTGAGCCCTACATTGGGCTCTGGGCTGACAGCTTGGGATGATCCCAAGAGCCTTGGGATTCTTTCTCTCTCCCTCTCTCTGCCCCTCCCCGGATCATGCTCTCTCTCTCTCGTGAAATAAATAAAAAATAACTTTAAAGGTTTTTAAAAAGAAAATAACCAGTTGGAGACATAATAAAAGTTATTTTCTTCTTAGAAGACCCTCTTTAAATGTCCGTTGGAATACCTAGTTAACTTCCCACCAGCCACAGCCAAATTCTGCCTAGAGTCAGTAGGTGCCTGGTCCTTGTTAAAAAACATTTTCAGGGGCGCCTGGGTGGCGCAGTCGGTTAAGCGTCCGACTTCAGCCAGGTCACGATCTCGCGGTCCGTGAGTTCGAGCCCCGCGTCAGGCTCTGGGCTGATGGCTCGGAGCCTGGAGCCTGTTTCCGATTCTGTGTCTCCCTCTCTCTCTGCCCCTCCCCCGTTCATGCTCTGTCTCTCTCTGTCCCAAAATAAATTAAAAATGTTGAAAAAAAAAATTAAAAAAAAAAACATTTTCATATGCAGTGCCTTTTTTGTCTTACAATTCTGTGATAAAAGCAAGCCACATGCTTTCTAAAACATACTTTAAAGATGAGAAATTGAGGCCTAGTGCAGTGTTTCAGCTGTACTGAAGACCTTCGGATAATGAATAAGCCCATATGATTTCTGTCAGAATTGGAAGGTTTTATTCATAGTTTACTAAACATGTACTGTGTGCTAGGCTACAGAGGTACAAGGAATATGAAGGTGAATAAGGCAGCCAACTACCTATATTATCAAGTACTTACTCTGTATTACTAGGTATTATGCTTTTGATACAGTATTAAAATAGGAAGCTGAACAGTACTATAGAAATAAGCTACTGCAACTGTCCTCCTTATTATATATGACTTTGCAGTTTACCAGGCTCTTCTGTTTATGTCATTCTATCTCATTTATGCTTAACAATGCATAATGTAGGTATTACTCCCATTTTACAGGGTTTTTTGAATGAATTTCAGAGGATACGACTTGTCCAAGATTTCTCTCTCCTAAATGATAGACTAAAGCAGATAGCCATGGAAATTGTGCAGTTTTCACAGGAAACAAATAGAGACAACTAGAGAGTCTATGAAATGGACTAGAAATAATCACTTAACTAGCTGAAAGTATATTATACCTTTTCCTATGTTAAAAACAGTAGTTTGGCCTTTTTTGGCATCAGTTTGATGGTGCAGAGTTCTGTTTAACAAAGATCACCCTACCCTGAAGGAATAAAATGCACAGTTGTCCAATTGGAGTAGGCCATTTGCTTTGAAACTACACTGATTATCAATTCATCGAACAGCTGGGACAGCCTTCATAACTTGCTGTGAAGCTCAAGAGAGAGAAAGTTATTTGCCAAGGTTTTTGGTGTTTTGTTTAATGAATTAGGTAATTTTTATTTTACGTTTGTTTATTTTTGAGAAAATGTAGGGGAGAGGCAGAGAGGGGTAGAGAGAATCCCAAATAGGCTCCACACTGTCCATGTAGAGCCCGACAAAGGGGGCACAAAACCTGAGATCGTGACCCGAGCTGAAATCAAGAGTCTGTGCTTAACCAACAGAGCCACCCAGGTGCCCCACCAAGATTCTTAATATACTCTGTGCTAAAGATTGATAAAGAGAGTAGCTGGGAGAAAAGCATAGTTTTTGAAGGAGATGATGTCTCCTATAACTTCTACCTACTCCTATATTCAAAACTTAACCTGGCAAGGATTCTGAAATAGTAGTATTGAATATTTCTCAAATTCCCCATAAAAGCACACAGAGCAGTCATGATAGCAAAACAAAACATTGGGCAACTTAAAAACAGACTGGCTGGCTCAGTCCGTGAAGCATGTGAATCTGAATCTTGGGGTCATGAGGTCACCTCCACATTGAGCATAGAGCTTTAAAAAAAACAAAAACAAAAAACCTTGGGCAACTTCACAAAAAAATTAGGTGTCCCTGTGAGCCTTGAAACAAAAGGTGGGTAGAAATAAACCGCCAATGGCCACAATACCTGCATGGTGTCCCCTTCTGTTTCATTGGAAACAATGGAGCATCTGATGCGGGCTGGAGCTGTTCAAGAAAATTCATATCAACAGAGTACCCAGGACAAAGGTGCGTACTGGAAGGGAACTCTTGATACAGTCCAAATCAAGCAAGACGATTAAAATAGAGATGCGGGGGGGGGGGGGGGGCAGGGGAGGAGGTCACCTTAAAGGATGTGTTTGGAATAAGAGTGAAACTAGGATTCTCCCATTAAATCCAGGATATATTTATTTTCCTTCAGGGAACAATGTAATGGTTATTAAATAACTTCCTTTGGGGGGTGCCTGGGTGGTTCAGTTGGCTGAATGGCTGACTTCAGCTCAGGTTATGGTCTCGTGGTTTGTGGGTTCAAGCCTTGTGTTGGGCTCTGTGCTGACAGCTCAGAGCATGGAGCTTGCTTTGGATTCTGTGTCTCCCTCTCCGCCCCTCCCCTCGTTCTCTCTCTCTCTCTCTGTCTCTCTCAAAAACAAACATTAGGGGAAAAAAGTTAAATAACTTTCTTTGGTCTTTAACTCCTGAAATAAACAACTGGTCATAAAGTTCTAAGCATGTTCAGTGCTAAATTTAAACAGCTCTTGTTTGCACAGTCCACACTTTAATATTTACGGACAAATTAAAGACTCATAAATCACGCTTCCCCTCTAAAAATGCAGAAAAACTAACTCATGTAAATATGGTAACAAAATGGATCAAAGTCAAGTCCCAGTTATGAGAAAGTAAAGAGCAGAATAATATTCCCATGAACAATAGAAGCCTACTAAACACATGTAAATAATTTTTTAGAAGTGAGAAATACCTCCCAAAAAGAGGACTTTCTCAGCTTGGTAAAGAACAACTACAAGAATCCTTCACCTAACATCGTACCTAGTGGCGAGAAACTAGAAGCTTTCCCATTAAGGTTGAGAATAGGGATGGGTAGGGAGTTTAAAACAAAAAGGTGTGACTCAGTTGGTTAAGCTTTCAACTCTTGATTTCGGCTCAGGTCATGGTCTCCTGCAGAGTTTGAACCCTGCATCAGACTCTGCTGACAATGCAGACCCTGCTTGGGATTCTCTCTCTCCCCCTCTCTGCCCCTCTCCCACTTGGTCTGTCTCTCCCAAAATGAATAATAAAAAAAATTTTTTTAATAAATATCTTTAAAAAGGAATAAGGTAAGGAAAGGAGGAAGTCAACTCCTGTAAAACATTGTACTGGAAATCATAGATAATGCTATAGGACAAGAAAAGAAAATAAAAGGCACACAGATTGGGAAGGAAGAATTTCACAGATGACACAATCGTAGCAAATCTGAAAGAATTAACAAAACCTCATAGGACTACTGAGCATTTATAGCAAGGTTGCAGAATATAAGATTAATATACAAATGTCACTTGCTTTCCTGTACACCACTAACAATTGGAATTTGAAAACTAAAACATTTACATTAGCACCAGTAAAAGTGAAATAGGTATAAGTCTTAACAAAATATGTACAAGACTTATATGGAGAGAACTACAAAACCAGTGACAGAAATCAAAAGAAAACTAAACAGATATTACACGGGCGTGGAAAGGAGGAGTCCATATTAAAATGTCCATTCTTAACTGGTCTATAGATTCAGAATCCCAGCAAGTTATTTTGTGGATATCAACAAATAGGCAAAGGACCCAGAATAGCCAACACAATATTGAACAGAAGAACAAAGAAGAATAACACTACCTGACTTCAAGACTTAAAGCTACAATAATCAAGATTGTGGTATTGGAGGGGTGCTTGGGTGGCTCAGTCAGTTAAGTGTCTGACTCTTGATTCTAGCTCAGGGCATGATCTGTCAGTTCATGAGATTGAGCCCCAAGTCAGGTTCTGTGCTGATAGCATAGAGCCTGCTGAGATTCTCTCCCTCTCTCTTCCTCTGTTTCTCTGCTCCTCCCCTGCTCACATGTTCTCTCATGCTCTCAAAATAAACTAAAAAAAAAAAAAAAAATGTGGTATTGGAATAAGAATAGGCAAATAGACTAGAGTACCCAGAAATAGACCTACACAAAGATAGTCAACTGATACTTGACAAATGAGCACAGGCAATACAGTGAAGAAAAGATAGTCTTTTCAACAAAGGTGTTATAACAACTGGATATCCACAAAAATTAACTCAAAATGGATTATGACCTAAATGTAAAAATGAAAACTATTAAACAACTGGAAGGTAGGAGAAAGTCCAGAAAACTTTGGGTTTGGCAATGGCATTTTAGATAAAAACCCCAAAGCCTCCATCCATTAACGAAATAATTGGTAAGCTGGACTTGATTAAAGTTGACTTCTGTTATGCAACAGGCATTGTCAAGAGAAGGGGAAGACAAACCAGACTGGAAGAAAATATTTGCTAAAGATACATCTGATAAGACTGTTAATCAAAAATATACAAAGAACTCCTAAAATGAAACAATAAGAAAACAAACTAAAGCAATCTACAAATTCAGTGGTGTCCTTACCAAATTCCAATGGCATGTTTCCCTGAAATGAATAATCTTGAAACTTAAATGGAGACACAAAGAGCCTGAACAGGGGCGCCTGGATGGCGCAGTCGGTTAAGCGTCCGACTTCAGCCAGGTCACGATCTCGCGGTCCGTGAGTTCGAGCCCC
This sequence comes from Panthera uncia, assembly GCF_023721935.1. Classification (NCBI taxonomy): domain Eukaryota; kingdom Metazoa; phylum Chordata; class Mammalia; order Carnivora; family Felidae; genus Panthera; species Panthera uncia. The sequence goes on from NC_064816.1 coordinate 49,151,199, forward strand.
GCGTCAGGCTCTGGGCTGATGGCTCGGAGCCTGGAGCCTGTTTCCGATTCTGTGTTTCCCTCTCTCTCTGCCCCTCCCCCGTTCATGCTCTGTCTCTCTCTGTCCCAAAAATAAATAAAAAACATTGAAAAAAAAAATTCAAAGAGCCTGAACAGCCAAAGCAATCTTGAGAAGAACAAAGATGAGACATAATGCTTTCTGATTTCAAACTATACTGCAAAGTTATAGTAATCAAAACGGTATGGTACTGGCATCAAAACAGACACATAGATCAGTAGAACAGAATAGAGAGCCCAGAAATAAACCCACACATACAGGGTCAATGTATTTACAACAAAGTACCCAAAAATATATAATGGGGAAGACAGTGTCTTCAATAAATGATATTGGGAAAACTGGATGGTTACATGTAAAAGAATAAAATTGGACCACTATCTTACACCATACACAAAAAATGAACTTTAAATGGATTAAAGACTTGAATGTAAGACCTGAAACCATAAAATTGGAAGAAAACATAGGCAGTGAGCTCTTTGACATCAGTCTTGGTTGTGAGTTTTTGAATATGACACCAAAGCAAAGGCAACAAAAGGGAAAACAAACAAGTGAGACTACCTCAAACTAAAAAGTTTCTGCATAGCAAGGGAAACTGTCAACGAAATGAGAAGGCAACCTATGGAATAGGAGGAAATGTTTGCAAATCACATACCTGATAAGGGATTAATATCCAAAATCTAAAAAGAACTCACACAATTCACTAACTCAAATATTTAAAGATAGAATCAGAATAGACATTTTTCCAAAGAAAAAATAAGGGTGGACAACAGGTATGTGAAAAGGTGCTCAACATCAATAATCAGGTAAGTCCAAATCAAAACCACAATAAGATGTCATTTCAGGGCACCTGGGTGGCTCAGTTGGTTAAGCATCCTACTCTTGATTTAATTTCAGATCATGTTTTCACAGTTTGTCAGTTTGAGCCCCACATCAGGCCCTGCGCTGACAGCCTGCAGCCTGCTTGGGATTCTCTCTTCTGCTCTCTCTGCACCTCCCCTGCTTGCACACTCTTTCAAAATAAATAAACTTTAAAAAATTTTAAAAAGATGTCATCTCACACCTATTAGGATATCTTCCCCTCCCACCTCCCCCCCACCCCCAGTTTGGAAGCCAGTTGAATTTCTGATGGAATTTACTTACAATAGGGTGGCCAGGCCCTTCCATGCTGCCCAGGGCTCCAGGGGTAGGAGCAGAAACACAGTTTAAGGCTGAGGCTGCTGCTGTGTCCTGGATGCAACAACATCCTGTTAATCATGTTAATCAAGGAAACAAAAAACCCTCTAAACTCTATGGCAAATGGCTATTCTTAAAAAGACAAGAAGTAAACAGTGTCTGTAAGGATATGGAGAAAAGGGAACCTTTATACACTATTGGTGGAAATGTAAACTGGTACAGCCAATGTGGGGAACAGTATGGAGATTCTTCAAAAAATTAAAAATTGAACTATATGATCCACCATTCCACTTCTGGGTATTTACCCAAAGGAAGTGAAAAAACTAACTTAAATGTGTGCACCAAGTATTCGTAGCATTATTGACAGTAGCCAAAATGTGGAAGCAACGTAAATGTCCATTCATGCATGGATGGATGAAGACTCTGTGTGTGTGTGAATATTATTCAGCCATAAAGAATGAAATGTGTTGGCTCAGTTGGTTAAGCATCTGACTCTTGATTTTGGCTAAAGTCATGATTTTGTTGTCCATGAGATTGAGCCCCACATCGGGCTCTGCACTGACAGCATGGAGCCTGCTTGGGATTCTCTTTCTCTCTGCCTCTCTCCCCCTCACATGCCTGCGCATGCACATGCACACATACATGCTCACCCAAAACTTAAAATTATTAAAAAAAAATTGTTTTAAGTTGCCATTAAAAAAAAAAAAGAATGAAATCTTGCTATTTGTGACAACATGGATGGACCTGGAGGGCATGTTGCTACATCAATTAAAGTCAGAGAAAGACAAATACCATGTAATCTCACTTATATGTGGACTCTTAAAAAAAAAAAGAAAGAAACTAAAGTCATGAATACAGAGAACAGATTGGTGATTGCAAGGGAATGATGAAAGGTTAAATAGGTGAAAGTGATCAAAAGGTCAAATACGCAGTTAAAAAATATACATCCTATAAGTGTTGTGTATAGCATGGTGACTATATAATTAATATTGTGTATATTCACATGTTCCTGAAGGAGTAGGTCTTCAATGTCCTCATCACAAAAGTTTGTTTTAACTGGTGATGGATGTTAACTAGACATTGTGATCATTTTACAGTGAGTTGCCTGTTGAACAATGTGAGATTGAACTTTGCAGACCTACTTCTATGTGGATTTTTTTCAGTAAACATATTGGAAAAATGTTTGGAGATTTGCAGCAATTTGAAACAAATTACAGACAAACCACATAGGTAGAAATACCAGGGGGATAGTTAGGTATTATTGTCAGAATACACTATATAACCTATAAAATATGCTTTTATTGACTGTTCATGTTGTTGGTATGGCTTATGTGCTCAACAGTAGGCTATTACTAGTTAAGTTTTTGGGAAGTCAGAAGTTATACATGGATTTTGAGCTATGCAAGGGTCAACTATATATACATACATTTAACCCTTATGTTCTACACCTGACTGTAACTAATGTTATATGTTAAATCTCAATTTTAAAAATCAACAATAAGACTTAACAGGGAGAATGTAACATCAGACATACATAGCCTTCATGTTTTAGGTCCAGCCAACACTGTTAGCCTTGTTTCCTCTGTTTAAACCTTTTATGTCTACCAATATAACTATAATTTCCTTAAGATCAGGATTTCACTCTGTTTATTCTCCACAGGGCTAGCATACAAGATGTGCTTTAATTCTTTTTTTTTCTTCTTTTTTTTTTTTTAATTAATCTTTATTTATTTTTGAGAGAGAGAGGGAGGCACAGAATCAGAAGCAGGCTCCAGGCTCTGAGCTGTCAGCACAGAGCCTGATGTGGGGCTCGAACTCACAGACCTCGAGATCATGACCTGAGCCAAAGTCGGACGCTCAACCGACTGAGCCACCCAGGCACCCCATGAATGTGCTTTAATTATTTAAGAAATTGACAGAAGGGACATGAGGAAAGGAGAGGGAAAAACCTTTTTGGAAAAATTAATGTGGATTTAACTAATTTCCTAGAAGATCCAACAAAGTTGAGGATTTTAATAAGGAGTTAATATCCAAAATATGTAAGAAGCTCATACAACTCAAGAGCCAACAAACAGTAACATATAAGTGATATCATATGTTATTTGTCTTTCTCTATCTTATTTCACTTAGCACAATACCCTCAAGTTTCATGTATATTGTTGCAAATGGCAATATTTCTTTTTTTTTTTTTTTTTTAAGTACAAGGAAATTTTCTGCCTAAAGGACCTTATAAAACAGAAATGGTAGTGAGGAGAAGAAGTAGTGTTTAGTTTACTCAATAAAGATTTAACATATTATTTAGACACATTGGTTTTTAAAGTCTCTACTTAATGTGTGCATGCATTTTAAGGTCCATTGTTACTGATACCCACCAGTAGGTATAAAGCCTTCTAGAGCTCTTAAATAAAGCTTTATTTGTAGTTATCTGCAGATTGCTTCCCTCTCATATCCTTGGCAAAGAAAAAAAGAACCTGATTAAAAAACGGGCCAAAGATCTGAACAGAATAGACGCTTCATGTACAGATGGCAAATAAGTATGTGAAAAGATGCTCAACATCATATGTCATTAGGGAATGGCACGTTAAAACAATAATGAGATGTCTCTAGTTACCTATTAGAATGGCCAAAATCCAAAACACTGACAACACCAAATGCTGATGGGGATACAAAGTGATAAATACCTTCATTCATTGCTCGTGGGAATGCAAAATGGTAAAACTACTTTTGGAAGATATTTTGGCAGTTTCTTACAAACTAAACATACTCTTTTTTTAATGTTTATTTACTTAGAGAGCACAAGCAGGAGAGGGGCAGAGAGAGAGGGAGACACAGAATCCAAAGCAGACTCCAGGCTCTGAGCTGTCAGCATAGAGCCCAGTGGGGGGCTCAAACTCAAGAGCTGTGAAATCATGACCTGAGCCAAAGTTAGACGCTTAACTGACTGAGACACCCAGGCACCCCAAAATAAATGTACTCTTAACTATACAGTCCAGCAGTCACACTCCTTGGTATTTACCCAAAGGAGTTAAAAACTTATGTCCACACAAAAACCTGCACATGGATGTTTACAGCAGCTTTATTGATAATTGCCAAAATTTGGAAGCAACCAAGACGTACCTCAGTAGGTGAATATCTGGATAAATAAACTGATGTATCCAGAAAATTAAATATTATTCAGCACTAATGACATGAGCTGTTAAAACCATGAAAAAAAAAAACATGGAAGAACTTTTAATGTATATTACTAATGGTGAAAGAAACTAGTTTGAATAAGCTACATAGTGTATGATTCTAATCCTCTGACATCCTAGAAAATGCATAAGTATGGAGACAGTTAAAGATCAGGGGTTGTAGGGAGGGAAGAATAAGTGGGTGGGATACAGGATTTTTAGCATGGAGAAATTATTTTCTATGATACTGCAGCAGTAGAGATCTGCCATTACACATTTGTCCAAACCCACAGAATGTATAACACTAAGAGTGAACCCTAATGTAAACTGTGGGCTTTGGGTGATAATCATGTGTCATTATAGATCCATCAATTTTGACGAATGTACTGTTCTCATGGGGGATGTTGAGAAGGTGGGAGGATATGCATGTGTAAGTGGTGGGGGAAAATGTGGCAATCACTATACCTTCTCAGTTTTGCTGCGAACCTAAAACTGCAAAAGAAGTTTTGTTTAAAAGGTGACAAGTATAGAAGACAGGTCAAAAAAGACACAAAATGTGTATAATAGGAGTTCCCAAAGACAAATAAGGAAACAAAACAAATACCAAAAGTTATAATTTAAGAAAACTTTCCTGAAATATTTTAAACTACCAATTGAAAGAGGATACTGCATATCTGGAACCCAGAATGACCAATATCAAGACATCCTAGTAAAACTGTTGGAGTTTAAAGAAAAGAAAAAAATTTGGGTATCCAGGCTTCCCAGAAAGTTACTTAAATGGGAAGAAAATTTAGCTATATCATTATATCAGGTTTTTTTTTCACAGCAACACTTTATTCATGAAAAAAGATGAAATATTTAAAATACTCGGACTGTTGGGGCTCCTGAATGGCTCAGTTGGTTAAGCATCTGACTTCTAATCAGGTCATGATCTCCCGATTCATAAGTCCGACCCCGCATCAGGCTCTCTCTGCTGTCAGGGCAGAGCCCGTCAGCATGGAGCCCACTTCAGATCTCTGACTCCCTCTTTCTCTGTCCCTCCCCTGCTTTCTCTCTCTCTCTCTCTCTCTCTCTCTCTCTCTCTCTCTCGCTGTCTCTCTCTCTCAAAAATATTTAGGGGCTCCTGGGTAGCTCAATCAGTTAAGCATCCGGCTCTTGATTTCAGCTCAGGTCATTATTTCATTGTTCATGGGTTCAAGATTCAGGTGAGCTCTGTGCTGGCCGTGCAGAACCTGCTTGGGTTTTTCTCCCTCCCTTTCTCTCTCTCTCTCTCTCTCTCTCTCTCTCTGTCTCTCTCTCTCTCTCAAAAATAAGTAAATAAACTTTAAAAAGTTAAAGAAAATAATAATAAATATTAAAATAAAATACTCAAGATAGTGATAGTTAAGCATCTCTTGATTTCAGCTTAGGTCCTAACCTCATGGTTTTGAGTTCAAGCCCCGTGTCAGGCTCTGCTGACAGCATGGAGCCTACTTGGGATTCTACCCATCCCCCAGTCAATAAATTAATTAATTAAATAAATAATAGGGATGCCTGGGTAGCTCAGTTGGTTGATCATCTGACTCTTGATTTTAGTTCAGGTCACAATCTCACAGTTCTTGGGTTTGAGCTATATTGGACTCTGCACTGACATCGCAGAGCCTGGTTGGAGTTCTCTCTCTCTCCATTCTCTCTGCCCCTCCCCTGCTTGATTGCTCTCTCTCTAAAAATAAACATTTTTAAAAAGTTTTTTAGGGGCACCTGGGTGGCTTAGTTGGTTGGGCGACTGACTTTCGCTCAGGTCATGATCTCACAGTTTGTGAGTTCGAGACCCGCATCGGGCTGTGCTGACAGCTCAGAGCTGGAACCAATTTCAGATTCTGTGTCTCCCCCTCTCTCTGCCCCTCCCCTGCTCACACTCTGTGAGCATAATAAATGAACGTTAAAAAATTTTTTTAAGTTTTTTAAAAATAATAAAATATTCAGACTGAGCCAAGTGTTTCATACCAACCAAACTGACTTTCAAGTATATGACAGCAGCAATCTATCCTCAGTGTGCAAGAACTTGGACATTTTTCATTTTTGTTAGCTCTTAAGTATCTATTAAAGGGGCACCTGGGTGGCTCAACCGGTTAAGCATCCAACTTCGGCTCAGGTCATGATCTCATGGTTTGTAAGTTAGAGCCCCACATCAGGCTCTGTGCTGACAGCCTGGAGCCTGCTTCAGATTCTGTGTCTCCCTTTCTTTGCCTCTCCCTCTCTCTCACTCTGTCTCTGTCTCTCGAGGGTAAATAAACATTAAAAATTTTTAAAAAATCTATTAAAAACTGGGGCGCATGGGTGGCTCAATCAGTTAAGCATCCAACTTCAGCTCAGGTCATGATGTTGCAGTTGGTGGGTTTGAGCCCTGCATCAGGCTCTGTGCTGACAGCTCAGAGCCTGGAGCCTGCATCGGATTCTGTCTCCTTTCTCTATCTGCCCCCATCCCACTTGCACTGTCTCTCTCTCTCTCAAAAATAAATAAACATTTAGGGGCGCCTGGGTGGCTCAGTCGGTTGAGCGTCCGACTTCAGCTCAGGTCACGATCTCACGTTCGTGAGTTCGAGCCCCGCGTCAGGCTCTGGGCTGATGGCTCAGAGCCTGGAGCCTGCTTCCGATTCTGTATCTCCCTCTCTCTCTGCCCCTCCCCCGTTCATGCTCTGTCTCTCTCTGTCTCAAAAATAAATAAACATTAAAAAAAAATAATAATAAATAAATAAATAAATAAACATTAAAAAAAAAAAAAAGGAGAAGAATCCATTAAAAACTGAGCTTCAGGGGCACCTGGGTGTCTCAGTCGGTTGAGCATTCCAACTCCTGGTTTCAGCTCAGGTCATGATCCCAGGGCCGTGGGATCGAGCTCCACGTCAGCTCTGTGCTGAGTGTGGAGCCTGCTTGGGATTCTCTCTCTCTCTCTCTCTCTCTCTCTCTCTCTCTCTCTCTCCCTGTCCTTCTCCCCCACTTGTGCTCTCTCTCTCTAAAATATTTTTGTTTAATTAGGAAAAAAAAGAAAAAGCTTCAGACAAACTGTCTTGAGAAACATCAACAGAAAATCTGGTAGTGAGTTAATTATATACAGTTAGCTATATGTAGAACTAAGAGTAAATGAGGGATGTAAAGAGAGGTTGTACTATAAAATAGTTTATGTGGGGCTCCTGGCAGACTCAAGTCAGTGGAGCATGTGGTCTGATCTCAGGGTTATAGTTTGAGCCCCATGTTTGGTGTAGAGATTACTTAAAATCTTTAAAAATAAATGATTTATGTGACCTAGGCAAGATCGATATAGTACAACTAAAAAATATAAGCTGAAAAGAGTATATTTTTAGTGATCATATTGGTGGCAGTGTATCTGAAGCCTTTAATGTGGGACAAAGCAAATGAATCCAATGTCTTTGACAGGATTCTCAATATAGAAGGGGAAAGGAATTATAGTTCGATGTTAAACCAAAGCCTTTCATGTATCAGTATCAACTCATGAGGATTTTATCACGGATGGATGGATGGATGGATGGATGGTTGGATGGAGGGAGGGCAGGATGGATGGATGGACAGACAGAGAGATATAAACAGATCTGTTGGATGGATCCTATATACATACAAGTTTTGTGTGTCCCTGTCTTAGCTCTATCAATAGGAAAATCTTGGAAATAGGGCTTCTTGGAGAAATTGCTGACTTTGATCTAAGGAAGGAAATGTACAAGATCAGTCTAGAACATCTTGTCATACCTGAGAGGAAGGATACCATCAAAGATAATTAGGGTTAGGTGTAAAAGATTCTCTTTAAAGAGGCCTCTGCTGACCAGTGATGGGACATTTTAACCATTAATGAGGCTAAGAAATGTAATGGAACAAAATACACCAAATATGTTTAAATTCATGAGTTCATAATGGTACCAAAACATAATAATTGTTCATCTATGGAAGATGTTAGGGAACAAACTCTATTTTTGAAAACTTAAATAAAGGAGAACATCAGTATTTTCCTTGTCTTTCCTACATACATTGTGTGACTGGCCAAGTAGGTTGTAAATACGGGTGTTTCTAGAAGTGTTTCCACAAATACCTGAAGACAGAATGATAGAATTGGAACATCACTGTTTTGTAACTTCTAATGACACAAAAACAGTTGGACATTATGTATCTGATGATGAAAAAAACCCAAAAACTATGAAGCATTTATTAAAATGCAACACACACACACCTGAATCTGAATAAGCATCTAGATCCAAATACCAATTTGCTGTAAATATAGAGAACAGAGAAATTGCTCAACTACACCCCAAGCATGAAGCCAGCAAAATTCCATCTGTGGAACACTGCATAACAAATTTCGTCAACAAATTACAAGGAGGGATAAAAAGAAATTAGGTGGGAAAAGACGTAAAAATAAAGTCAAAGCTAAACTATTTTGTTTAAAGTTGTTCACTTGGGTGAAAAACATAAATAAAAGTTGGGAACTGTTTACCATAAAAGTCAAGGTGGTGGTTACTCTGAGAGAAGAAAGGGGATCGTGATTATGGGCAAGTGAAAGATTTCTGGGGTGAATAGCAAGAATCTGTCACTTTGGTAATAGTAGGGTATTTTATAATATTCCATCTACCTGTACATTTGTTTTATGCTGCAACATGTTTAACAAAACAAAAACCAGAGTCTTACCTAGCGCTTCTAAATAGGCAAACGACCCTGCCACTAACCAGCCTGTGATCTTTTGAGCCCAGGGCCTATGTCTGATTTATTTCTGTATTTCCAGAGCTTAGCAGTACCTGACCAGAGCAGACATTCGATTAATGTTTTGTTGAATGCGTAAATGAATTTGAAGAAGCCTCCAGGCCACTCAGGTTGGATTTCTGTACCTGCTTTGGCACCTAAAGGAGCCTTCCAGCACCTCCAGATCTGTTCAGGTGCCAGCAGCTGGCATTACCAGTCCTTTTGCTGTGCCTAAGTGGACTTGAAAGGGATTTCAAACTGGAGCTCCATTTGAAGCTTTGAGTCTCGTGAGTTCTACCAACTTCATGCTTTTGTTACCCTTAGTCATTTCCCAAAACAAGAGTCCTCTGTGTCATCTGGTTCTTGGTGCTCTTGACCCCTTACAATGTGGTTCTTTCTCTGTTCTATCCTTCTCTCCCAACTTTTCTGTTGTGCTCTCTGGACACCTCTTTGAGAGACAAATTTTTTATGTGATATGGAAATATGGTTCTCTCCTTAGGACACCACCTCCTTTGCAGCTCTTTTAAGTGGAGGCTCCTCGGGTGCCTGGGTGGCTCAGTTGGTTAAGTGTTTGACTTCAGCTAGGTCGTGATTTCATAGCTCACAAGTTAGAGCCCCACATCGGGCTCTGTGCTAACAGCTCAGAGCCTGGAGCCTGCTTCAGATTCTGTGGTCTCCCTCTCTCTCTGCCCCCACCCCCACTTGTGCGCTCTCTCTCTCTCTTTCTCTCAAAAATAAATAAAAACATTTAAAAAGTTTTTTTAATAAGTGGAGACTCCTCTTTCATACATCTTTTTGCCTGAAGGTTCTCTCCAAATGTTCCCAAATACATCTTGTCCTTCAGGTAAAAATTCTTGCTCCACTGATGCACACAACACCTGGTTATTGTGCTTGGAGTTTCTTTCTATTTTAGCCTTCACCACTCCCTTTGGTTCTTGGACAGACAACTTTGGCTCATCTGCACCCCAATTTCTGCCACTATTCCCACCATTTGGGTAGACCTCCTACCCAGTGCCTCACATCTCAAAGCTGTCTTTAAGAATTAGAATATTCAGGTCAAGCATCCAGGTTTCTAACCACAATTTCCTCTCCTTCCAGCTCTTTCACATAAACTTTAGTCCCTTATTTTCTCCGTCTATCTGTCCCATCACAGGCTGTCTTTCTGTAAGCAACCTGGATCTCATGGTAGGAGTGAAACACTCTTTTAGGACACTCTGCTTACCTGGCACCTACCTACGAATCTACAGTCAGCCTTCTCTGTGCCTGCCCTCCTGTTGGTTGATGTCTCCATAAATTCATGGTCATCCATCAGTTTTGTGGTCCTTTGGCAGCTCCTGTAGAAACTGTTCCAAACTTTCACCATTTCTTCAACCCCACTGCTCATTCCCTCCTCTCAGTGGACAGTCTTGCCTCCTGCTTCATTGAGAAAATGGATACTATCAGACAAGAGCTCCCTAAATCTTGTACTTCCCTCTACCCCAAAAAAGGCTTTCTTGCCTCTTCTCAGTCGTTCTCTCTTTACCGTTAAACTCTTACTGGCCATGGGGCACGTGGGTGGCTTAGTCTTAAGTGACCAGCTCTTGATTTCAGCTCAGGTCATGATCTCACAGTTCGTGAGTACAATCCCCACATCAGGCTCTATGCTGACAGTGTGAAGCCTGCGTGGGATTCTCTCTCTTTGCCCCTCCCCTGTTCTCTCTCTCTCCCTCTCTCTCCAAATAAACTTAAAACAAACAAACAAACAAACAAACAACCTCTTACTGGCCATGATCTAGGAACATTCAGAACTGTTTCATATAAAGAAAGATTCCACATCCTGAAATTCAACAATGGTGTCCTTGCTTCCAAATCCAGTAGGCACATTTTTCAGTCCCTAATTCTGAACTTCTTGGCTCCAGTTGACCTTTCCCTTGAACTTGAAACCCTTGGTTTCCATAACACACTTTCATGATTTTCCTCACAGCTCTGATTCTTCCTTTGTTCTCTCCTTTTGGACATCCATTCCTCTGACCTTTATGTGTTGGTGTTTCCAGCATTCACTTCATAGCCCTGTGCTCTTCACACAACACAGTCGCCCTGAGCAAAGGCATCTCTGCTTTACATTTCAACCATTATCTGTATGCTCATGCTTCTGGCCCAGATCTGTCTCTTGAGCTCCCAAATCCACCCCAGTCAACTGACTATTGGACAACTCCACTGTGATGTCCTGCATGCTTTTTTTTTTTTTAATTTTATTTTTCTATGTATTTCTTTAAGTAATCTCTACAACCAACATGGGTCTCGAACTTACAACCCTGAGATCAACAGTCACACACTCCACCAACTGAGCCAACAAGGCACCCCCCACATGCTTATTAAGCTTAGCAAGTCTCTAACTGAATTGGTCATCTTGTTCTGGTGTTATACTGACAATTCTTTCTTGTCCCCCAAGCAAAAAATGTATCCATTATCCTTGGTGCCACTCTCTTACCCAATGTCAATCAATGAGCTACCAAGTGTCTGTTCTACTTCCTAAATAGCAAAATTCTCACCTCTCAGCAGACTCACTGCCACCACCTTGTTCACCTTGTTTTAAGCCAGACTTTTTCTTTCTTTTTCTTTTCTTTTCTTTTCTTTTCTTTTCTTTTTTTTACTTAGAGAGGACACATGAGCAGGAGAGGGGCAGAGGAAAAGAGAGAGAGAGAGAGAGAGAGAATCCCAAGCAAGCTCCATCCTGTCAGTGTGGAGCCCAACACAGGCTCAGTCCCACAAACTGTGAGATCATGACCTGAGCTGAAATCAAGAATTGGACACTTAACTGACTGAGCCACCCAGGCACCCAGGCAAGATTTCTGATTTCCCTTTCATTAAAATTGTCTTCCTCTAACTTGGCTCCCTAACAGGGCAACGAGAGTGATCCTCCTGAAATGCAAAATTAATCATGCCCCTCTCTGGCTGAAATCCTCCCTGGTTCCCCATTGCTCTGAACCTGTCTCCAGACTAATCTCTGACCCTCCCTGCTTGCACTTTATAGTTCAGCATTGCCAACTGCTTTTAGTGCTCTGCACATACCATTCTGTTTCTTACCCAGCTCTTTCCTCAAGCTGCCTTCTCTCTCATGAATGGCTTTCCTGACCCTTGCCTGCCTAACTCCTATTCATCCTCCTGTGAAACGGTCTCCTGCTCTACCCACCCCACCAAATGCCATTTAAGGTGTCTCTACCCAGGGCACCCACAATACCCTGCACCTGCCACATTTTACATCATTTTTACATGTTCATCTCCCCAATCAGATTGACACTTAACGTAGGGTCTCTCTTTTGTTCTTTAAGTGCTTAGACTATACTAAGTGCCCAAAATGTATTGAAGATTCAGTTTCCAAGGGCACAAATTATAAATAAATGTAGCTGCCACATGGGACATGTTACAATGTGCCAGATGCTGTGAAGCAACTCACGTTCCCTCATTTGTTCCTTACAATCCCCTGAGATCACTGTCATCAATTCCATTTATGTAGCGGGGATTTAGAAAGAGGCAAAGGGACCCGTCCAGGGCACACAGGCAGAAAAGGGTGGAGTCATGTTTGCCCTCGTCAGAGTCCTAAGTCCAAAATCAAACCTATGCAGTCAACCAGCACTGTGTAGAGACTTCTAACTGCCTGCTCCATCTATGTCTCCTTTCTCCTTGGAAAGAGAACCACAGTTTTATTTGGCGTGGCATGTGCCCATTAAAGGATTACATTTCAGCTAGGTACATCCCATCCTATGGGATTTCTAGAAGTCTCCGTCAAATGAAATGTGGCCAAATGACTAGAGCTCCAGCAGCCATATTGGGCCATGAGGTGTCCTTGAAACTGGAAGCCAGGATTGAAAATGGCAGCACAGAAAGGTAAGGAGCCTGGGTTCCTGATAATGCTGCAGGCCATATTGGTCATGGTCTGGCTATCTCCAGACTTAATGTGAAAGGAAAATAAGCTCTTGTTAAGCCACAGTGTAGCTCCATTAATATGCAGCCAACTGGTACAAAGGGTAGAATCTCACCCGTCTTGATCCCCTGGGGGCCAACTCAGAGAAGAAGAAACCAGCATGGGTGATATAAAGTGTTTCTTTATTTGAACATCATTCCACCTGCACTGAAGCTCAAATCCAGCAGCAGCAGAAGGGGTCAGGACTGAAATAAATGTTACCAAACTGGACGATGAACAGCGAGGACACATTCAGACAGAACTTACTAATGGGGTGTAGACAACACCAAGCTATCCTAATGACACACAGCACAGGCCCCTGAGATCTGCTGGTCAGAGCTCTGGGAAGGACTATCCCCCTCATTCCCTTCTCAGGAAACTCCATGCCCACCCGAAGGCTAGCCCTCAGCCAGGCAGGGACCTGCGCAAGTTTCTTGTGCTGGGAAGGTCCCAGCTTCTCCGAAGAGAGGGTTCCCCTGTCTCAATCACACTGGAAGCTGGAGAAGGCTGACTTCCCTGTGCCCAAGCAGGAATCTCAAGAAGGCCAAGGAATTTCCCTACAGCCTTGTCTAAAAGTTCTCAGCTTGGATAGTCCAGGCCTGAAAAGAATCAATCCTACCCATGGTCCTCAACCCCTCAGGAAAACCATGTTTTCCTGAGGGGGTACTGGTTCCCAAACAGGAAAGTTTTCACATCCTAGAGATTCAGAAGGACTTGACCAACCAGTGCTCTCAACCACCTCCATGTTGTGGCTGCTTCGGCCTCTTCTGAAAGTCCCCAGACAACATAGCAAAGACAACCTATTAGTGCCAGACCCCTCTCATCCAGTCACAACTCGGGGGAGGAGTGCCTCCATGGGCCACTCAAAGGTCAACTTCTTTAAAGAAGCAAGAGTCCCAGGGGCCACACTGAGGTGGGATCTCTGTATTCATCTCCTCCCAAAGGGAAAAGTCAATTTGCCTGCCTTGGCTGAGGGCAAACCACAAACCTCCCCGTGTCCATGATGGCTTCCTTGCCCCTAGAGAGCCATCTGGGCCACAGGGTGATGGTACTTCAGCCTCACGTGGGGCCCCTGCCTGAAGCATTTTCCTCACTCTGCTCCCACCTGTGCTGAAGCCTGAGGGATGGGGCTATGGTTTGGTGCCCACTCCAACCTCTTTCCCTTCCCTGTGTTCCCCTGACACTCCTTCACCTGCCCAACCCTGCTTTCCTAACCCCACCCACACTCCTAGGTGCATCTCTGGGCAGCCCCTTCCTCAGCAAGGTGGCAGCTGGCTGGATGCATGGTGACTTGGAGGCACTCAGACCCCACCTCAAAGGGATTGACATCCCTCTTCCCTCCCACTAACCCACTCCAGTCATGACCCTGCCCCAAAGAGGTGGGCAGTAGCCTCAGCCTCTGAGGGGCGGTTCTAACATCCCCCCCTCCCACAACAGGGCTCCATTGCCCCCACACTCCCCCAGCAGTCCCCTTGGGGGAACAGGGGCCCTGCACACAGTGCACACACAGCAGCCACTCCTGTTCCTCATTGTCCTGCCCCCATTACCCTCCTCTCCTCCTCATGCCATCCCCCTGCACTCCAGTCTGCTGTCCACACCTCACCTCTCCATTTGCCTCCTTCCCTGTCCCTATTCCTTCTCCATCTTCCCGGCCACCTCCCCACTACCTCCAGGCTCTCTGCATCAGGGTCCCCTCTCCCCTACACTCTTCATCTCTCCTTTCCCCATTTCTCTGCCTCTCCACCCCTTCTCTCCCCTTTCTCATTCTGGCTCTCTCCCATCTCTCCCCCTTCCCAGATACTGGCTCCTGCCCACCCACCCTGTAGCCTGCCAACACTGGGCTTTGGTTTGGATCTTTAAGGAACTCACTTCTGCCCCCCACTGCCTCCCATGAGGCTCCCCAGACCCTCCCATTTAGCACAGGCCCCAGGTGTAGAGCCCCACACTGCAGGTAGAGCCCTGGGGGAGCGGGAGAGGGGAGCATGGGGCTGGAGCCAGAGCACCAGACGAAAGGTGTTTGCCCAGGATGGGGGAGTCGGTGGAGAGGGTGGAAGGTCAAGACTTGGTAAGTTCCAGGTTTCAGGAATCCTACCAGGACCCAGCATCTGACTCCAATTAGGGTCCAGATGGGGGTCTCAGGCAGAGGATTTCTAGGGTCTGTCTTGGAAACCCTCTCAGGTCCAAGTCCTATGGAAATGAACACAAGATTGGCAAATACATGGCACTCGCTGCTTTTCTCCCCTCCTTTGGATGAGACCCGGATAGGAAGTGATGACAAGCTTCCCCACTGAACCTGCAGAGGCCTCGTGCTCCTGCTACACAGTGGACCAGTACTTCCTCCCAGTACCTGAAGACAGTAGTAGGCACACTAGATGAAACCAACCTGCCACCTGAACTGGGAGCTGAAAGGGGCTGTCCATGTCCCAGGCCAGATGGCTCTACTGCCTGCCAGGTCC
Source organism: Panthera uncia (assembly GCF_023721935.1). Taxonomy (NCBI): domain Eukaryota; kingdom Metazoa; phylum Chordata; class Mammalia; order Carnivora; family Felidae; genus Panthera; species Panthera uncia. The sequence goes on from NC_064816.1 coordinate 49,166,723, forward strand.
ACCAGGCAGCGAGGGGAGTTTAGAAACACCTGGAGTCTCCCTCACTTGCTCCCGGCCAAAGGGAAAGGAGACGCCCCCCCATTAGGAGGGGAAAGAGAGAGAAGACTCCCCATCTGCCCCCCGCCACACACACTTACACACACACATACGCGCGTGCACACATACACTCACTCTGTCACACACATGCACGCGCGCACACATACACACACACACACACACACACACTCATGCCTCAGCTCCAAGCACTGCCCATTGGGCTGCAGACCCTGGGCATACCGCAAGGCGAGAGGTGGGCAAGGGGAGGAAGTGGAGGTAGGGATAGGGTTACAAGGCCTGGGGATGGGGACAGGGGGTACCCTGTTCAGAGGTGACCTGCAAGTTCAAGTTATGCAGAAAAAGTATCAAAGAGGCAAGACAGTCTCTGCCCTTGGCAGATGCCTGGGCTGGGGGCATGAGAAGGGGCAGAGGGGTGATGTATCCCCTAATTCCCCACTCTCGGGCCCCCCTCCCAAACCCCCAGCCCTGACAACAGGGCCAAGAAGTCTGTGCTGTACAAAACAGGCTGGGGTCAAGGGTCCAGTCACTGGTGAGACACCCCAGCAGAGAGGAGGCCGGGCCAGCCCCAGGTTGAGCCCCTTCCAGCCCCAGCTGCCATGATCAGATGCCATCAAGACAGGAGTCCGAGCACCCCCTCCTACTGCCTCCAGAGCCTGTCTGTCCTCAGTCTCTGGGCTGCCCAGGGCCCCAGTCAGCCGTTGACAGGGAGGCCCTGTGCTTTCTCCCTCAGTGCAGCTCAGACTCCTTTGGGAGAGGTGAGAACAGGCTGGAGCGGGTGGCAGAGAGGCCCCAGGGAGGCTGGTGGCGCCTGGAGCTCTGTAATGATATGATGGAACCATCATCGGAGGAGAAAAAAATAGGAAAAAGTCCGGTCCACCCTAGGCCAATGTCTTGAATAAGTTTCTGCAGGAGGCAGGGACCAGAGGAGGCAAGGATACAGCCAGGCAGCAGCCCTCCAGACTGAGGGGGCCTGGGGAACTGGAACCATGGCGTCTCTTCCCCTGGAGACTTTGCAGGGTCCCCAGGCCAGGCTAGGGAGAAAAGGAGAAGCCCAAGGGCCCGGGGCTCCAGCTCCCTTAGGTCAGTTGAGGGAAGAGCAGAATCAGGCCCTCCCCCACACTGCATCCCAGCCCCGATCTCTTCAAAGCCTGGAGCTACAGGCAGGTAGCAGATGAGAAGTCAGTCCTCGATGGGGTCTTCCCCTGGAGCTTGAATGAAGGGATGAGAGGGCAGGCAACGGGAGAAGCTGAGGACAGGTCAATTCCTGGGCTGTGATCCTGGCCCTCAGGGTCCCTGTGAGTGAGCGACGGGACAGGGGAGGACTCCCCATCCGGAGACATCACCCCCTGGCCGCAACACAGAGCTTACTGTAGAGCCCACAAAATCTATGAGAGAGAGAGAGAGAGAGAGAATTGGAGAAAGTCAGAGACTGCCAGGGCATTGGGGCTCCCCTCAGCCACTTCTCAGGTGGGGTGGGCAAAGCTGGGCAGGGAAGTGACCTGCACAGGCTGTGAAATCCCAGCCAGGCCTCTGCCTAGCTGGATGATCTTGAGCCATTTGACCCCTCTGAGTCTCAATTTCCTCATCTATACAATGGTCATAATAGCCTCCTTCACAGAGTGATTCTGAGGGGTGAAAAAGACATAAATAATTATAGCTAAGGGCTTTTTCACAATGTTTAGTGCCTAGTAAATGCTGGAAATGATGGTAATTTATTTTATTTTTTACTTTTGTCCCAGAGGTCTGGCTCAGAACTGAACTGGAGGGATGGAGACCCACAGAGGCTGAGGGAAGGCAAACTGGGGCTCCTTCACATCGCTCTTAGCACTGAGAATAGGGCACTTTGGGGAAGGAGGAGAGGACGCTGGCTGGGCCCATCTCACCCATTTGCACCCCCAGACCCCTTCTTCAGAAAGGCGGTGGCTCTTAGTAATGCACTTCTGGAAGCTGCCACCAGAGGGCAGGCCCTGACCTCACACCAAGAGCACAGAAACCACCAGGTGTCAGGGTCTCCAGGGACAGGAGGCTCACAGACAGGTTTTAGCAGCCCAGCAGCCCAGGAGGGCCCCCGAAAAGGAAGCAGGCAGCAGGGAAGAGTCTGGCCTTTGAATTTGGACCTGGGTTCAAATCCTGGCTGCACTGCTTCGGTGACCTTGGGCAAGTTAACTGCACCTCCCTGGGGACTCACCTTTCGCATTTGTAAAATGGTGGCCATGATGTCTGCTTGATGGGGAGTCTTGAGCAGTGACAGTTTTTTCTGAGTATTCATCAAGTGCCCCTTAATAGACATAATCTTTCTTCTTCACAAGACAGCCCTGTAAGGTGGTACTATTTCCACCACCCTCATTTTATGAAGTGCAGGAAACTAAGGCTCAAGGACATGAAGCCATTTCTTTGATCAACCTGCTTCCCACACAGACGGTCTGCCTTCAGTCCAAGGGTTCCACCACCAAACTAACCTGCCTCCTGCCAGATGAGATAATAAGCCTCACTGCCATTATTCCCATTTTATAGGTGAGAGACTCCAAGAGAGGAATATAATTAATGGAGAGTGCTAAATATACACCCAGCACATGCTAATGTAACATGCAGGGTGCGACTGTGAAAACCACTACTCCTATTTCTCACTGCAGGGAACGCACACGCAGACAGACGGGTGTCTGTCCACTGGTGCCATCCCTGCCCACCCCCCACCCCCCCGCCCCCCGGCCCCTTGCTCCAGGGGCAGGGTAGGCTCCTGGCTCAGAAGACCAACCCTTCTTTGGAGAGTAATCTGGCACTGCCATTACAATTGTAAGTGTGCAACTCCACTTCTGAAAAAGCACCCAGAAAACATTGTATATAACAAGGCACAAAGATGTCTAGCCTAGCATTGTCAGTGATGGTAAAATCCTGGAAACCTCCCTACCAGTCCCTAAAAGGAGAATGGTTAAGAAATTACAGTTCCTCCATCTGATGTAATGCTAAGCACTGGATATAAAGGGTTCTCCATAAAAGGATAAAGAAAGATCTTTCAGATATGCTCTAGGGTTGGGCACAAGAAGCAAGGGATTTGTTTAGGATGATGCCTATCCTGTGTTATATTAGCACATAACACTACTATATATTTTATAAAGGGACATATAACATATGTTATGTACATATATGCATAAATATCTGATAACAGTGGTTAGCACTGAGCCTCTGGCCTCATGTGTCAATTTTTTCTTTGCTGTATTTCAGTGTTACTTGATACATACAAAAGTTGATATGTAATATACTACGTATACAAACACCTGTGTGGGCTCACCATGAAAGAACTGTGATCGCCAATAATTTGTACATGCCTACACACCCACATCTCATGCTCCTGGCCTCCCCTCTTCTATCCCAACCACAGATAACCATCATCCTATCTTCTGTATTTATTGTTTCTTTGCTTAAAAAAATATATACAGTACTACCATAAACATATTTATTATTAAGCCACACATTATTTCATGTCTCTTGGTTTTTTATTGAGCTCCATAAAAATATCATTCTGTCATCTTCTGGAACTCTATTTTTTTCCCTCTCTTTCTCAATATTATGTTTCCAGGATGTGTCCATTCTGTTACTTATAACTAAAGTGTATTCATTCATTATGCACTATTCCATAATATGAATATATCGCCATTTATTTATCCATCCTCCTGTCAATGGCCATTGTTTTCAGTAGTTTGCTATTTGAAACTGCTGCTAAGACCGTCCAAGCACATTTCTCATGGGTTTATACTCCTGGTTGGGTCTGCTGGGTCACAGGCATGCAAATGTTGGGATTTGAGGAATAACGTCAAATGGCTTTCACTGCCTGCACCCTTTCCAGCTCTGGTTTTGTCTGAGTACTCTGTGACACCTCTGGGCCCCACCCCCGGCCCCAAGCGCACTCGCCTTTGTTCTCCTGCTTGAGCTCCTCCTGCAGCAGGTCTGTTTGCCGGTTGCCCAGCACAAAGGCGAGGAAGGAGAGGATGAGGGCGTTGAGGATGCCGATGATGGCCAGGATGTACGCCCAGCGCACTGAACAGTCCCCCAGGGAGTACTTCCCGGTCTTGGCCCCACACATGTCCCGGATCGTCTCGGCGTCCCAGCCGTCGGGGAAGATCATGCAGCCCAGCACAAGGCACAGAGCTGAGGGGACGCGAGGCCGGGCACACCGCCATGGTCAGGGAGGAAGAGAGAAGGGGTTGAGTACTCCCCAGAGCCAGAGGACCACCACAGCCCTCCAGGCTGGGCTGCGCAGCCCCCCCACCCCCGCCTGCCACCCCCTACCCCACCTCCATCCCCCCCCCTCTGCCCCCGCACCCCCCCTCCCCCCCCCCACCCGTCAACCCAAGAGCCTGTTAACCGCTTCTGTGGGTTCCAGAAACTTTAGGGTCTGAGATGGCCTCCTGCCTCGGGGAGCAGCTTTCTGGGACCCATAATGCCCCCATCAAATCAACTCCTCCAGGAAGCCTTGGTGCAAATACAAGAAAATAGTAACTCACGCTCAGCTGCTTCAGCTCCCTTTAGCATCCTGACCATGCTTACCCCCTCCCATCCTCCTCGTTCTTTATTTTTGTCATTCATTCAACAAACATTTATTGAGCGCCATTCCCTTTCCTTCAAGATGCTGGACCTACGTTCTCATTCACGCAGTTGAGTGCTGCTCTCAAAGAAAAGACTGGGGTAAGTTCTTTCACTTACTGGGTGTACAACCTTGGGGATGCCACCTGTCTGTGTCTGTGTCATGGAAATAACAGCACTACCGCACAGGGTGGTGGTGAGGATTAAAGGAAGTCAGGTGTGTAAGGCACTCAGTCCCGGGCATTTTCTCACTGAGGGCCCCGCGTGTGCAGGCACTAGACTGGGCAGGGGATGGGGGCATTGCTTGCACTCCAGCCTCACAGAGTTTGCAGTTAGGTGGGGGAAAGGTCCGTGAGAGCAAAGACATTACAGGGCTGGGGCTCAAATCCTTACTCACGTCTTTTCTAGATGTGGGAACTTAGGCCAGTTCCTTCACCCGTGAGCCTATTTTCTCATCTGTAAAATGGGGCTAATGATGGCATCCAAGTCATTGCAAAGATTACAGGAGGCAGCAAATGTAAATGCTTGACATAGTAAATCCCAGATAAATGTTAAATGTTATTATTACTATCATCAAAGCTAGTCATAATGATAAAAAGAATAGCCACATAAATAAGGAAATTATTGGGGAGCAGGGAGCTTAGTTTCAGGCGGTGGAGGAGGGGAAACAGGGAGAGGCCAAGAAGAGGCTTCTACAGAAATAGGCCCCTGCTGGTTCCCCACCTTGGCATCCACTCACCAGTGTTTAGTGACCCACCTCTGCCAATCCAAACCCAAATAGTCTGTCTGGGTAGGCTCTTTGCAGTGCCCAGCCTAGTTGGTGGGACCTAAGTCTGAGCCAAACAGCACAAGCCCCACACAGCCAAAGAGAGCCAACCAGGCTCAGTAAGCAACCGGGGGCTGTGACCTTCCACTCCTGCCATGCGGTGTGAGCAGCTAGCCTTGTGACTTGTGACTGTGTCTGCGGCTTGATGTTGCCCTCTCGGTGTTCGACAGTCCCACCAGCAACAAGGTTACTGTGTCTGAGACCTGAAGTTTCCACACCAGGCCCATGGGGTGCTTAACCTGGGTTTTAGAAGACAGTGATGACAAAGAGAGGGTGGTGGTCAGTGCTGCCCACTGTCTCAGAGGCCCATCTAGTCCCCAGGGTGGGGAGGACGCCCTCAGCCTTGTCACGTGTCTCCCTCACCTATCGTTCAAGCAAGTGCTCCCTAGGCTCCAGACTCCCGTCTACCAGTGCGCCGGGGCCCCTCGCTCTAAGGTTTTGCCTCCTGTAGCCTTCCTCCGTCCTCCTGTGACACGACAGTATTCCCCACATCCCTAGGTTGTGCTCCTCGTCCTGATGCAGGGCTCCCCCTGCAGGGCTCCCCCTGCTGCATCAGGTCACAGCACCGTGACCACACACACATTTAGGGCTGTGTCCCCTCTCCCCGTGCTTGCCTGCTGCGAAAAGGGTTCTTGGCAAACGGAGACGGCAAATGCAAGAAGCCCTGGGGTGAGAATGAGCTTGGGGGAGCTAAAGAATCCCACAAGTTCGAAGATGCACTTTCGCTACCCAAATGGAGAGGTAAGCTCAGGGGGAAATCGGTGCTGGAGATGTAAATTTGGGAGCTGTGGGAAGGTTAATCCCTGGGACTGGAGTTCTGGATACAGAGAAGGCCTAGGACTGAGCGCTTGGGAGGGAGGAGAGGAGGAGCCTACGGAGAAGGTCCATCCGCCCACCTCCCCAAATATCCCAGATATTTTGCAAGGCCCTCCAGGCCCCTGTCGGAGACGAGAGGAGGTTCCAACGCCGGGGTCGGGGAAGGGGAGCGAAGGAGCGCCCTGGGTATCTGAGGGCTCCGGCCCAGGAGGCGCGCTCCCGCCTCCTCAGCGAAAGGCTGGGGGTGACGAAAAGAGCCTGGGCATGGGCCAAGTCCACCCAGCCCCTCCGTTTCCCCTCCCCACAGGCCCATTTCCTCTCCAGCCCAGAGCGTCGCCGTTTCCATGGAGACGGCGCCCGCACCCAGAGCTCCCGGCGGCACAGCCGGGCTCGCAGGGCGGGCCTCTCCCTTTGGCAGCTCCGCGCTCAGCCCTCAAGGACTTTTCTTCCCGTGGCCCTGCGCCCGCACGCTCTCGCTCTCACCGCCCACGTGCCTCTCTCAGTCGCGTGCCTCCCCATTCCTTTCTCTTGTCCACCCTTTCATCTTTCTTGTTCTGCATTTGTCTCTTGTTCTGCTACTGTCTCTCGGGCATGTCTGCATCGCGCTCAAGGGTTGGCCTCGACCCTCCCTCTCCCCTTGTCTGGTTAGATCTCTCTGCATTTAACATTCTTTCATCAGCCCTCCTCTTCTCTCATCCTTTTCTCGCTTCTCTTCCTTCTCTGGATCTAGCACCTGGCCCTTTCCTCTCTCCGGCTCTCCCTTCGAACACTGCACACGTAAATCCCGAGGGCCAGTAATGTGCCGGACATTGTGCAGGATGCTGGGGCCCCTGGAGGCGTGGTCTTCAGAAGAGGTGTGTGGAAGAAATAAAATCAAGTCAGTACACAAACAGAATGCTTATGCATGTCAAGGAGTGCTTGCAAGGAAGCACACTCGGGGTGGAGACCCAGAATAACAGGATGCTGGGAGAGGGAGGGGGTGGACCTCTCCATCTCTAACCCACTCTCTCTGCCTTCTCTGTTCTGCAGCGTTGTAGGTGGTGGCTATGGGGCGCCCAAGGCTGCTCAGGGAATGGGAAACACCCAGAAGTCAAGCAAATGGAGAAAAACCAATCAGATGGCTTCCCTGGGCCTGGGAGAAGAGAGGAAAAGACCACTAGGGACAGCCTAAAACAAGGAAGTGACAAAGAGTTTCAACCATCAGGAGATAGAATGACTCCAGGTAAGGCAGGTTTCATCCCCACGTGCTGAATGAGGAAACTGAGGCTGAAGTCTTTGGAGTCTGAGTTCGAGTCTCTTTTGGAAATAATGAGCCGGCTGCTTTGAATCACACACACAGGTGTGGGGTGCCATGTGGGGTAGGGCTTCTCAAAGGAAGCATTTTTTTTTAAATTTTTTTTTTTCAACGTTTTTTATTTATTTTTGGGACAGAGAGAGACAGAGCATGAACGGGGGAGGGGCAGAGAGAGAGGGAGACACAGAATCGGAAACAGGCTCCAGGCTCCGAGCCATCAGCCCAGAGCCCGACGCGGGGCTCGAACTCACAGACCGCGAGATCGTGACCTGGCTGAAGTCGGACGTCAAAGGAAGCATTTTTGACATTTGACCTGATAATATTTCATGATGGGGGGCTGTCCTGTGCCTTGTGGGATGTGGCACATCTCCCCCCGCCCCACACCCCACCCCTGCCGTCATCATAAAAAACATCTCCAGATATTGCCAAATGTCCCCTGGGTGGGGGGTAGGGGGGGTGGGGGGGAGGGGGGCCAACCTGTCCCTGGCTGAGAACCACTAGTATGGGGAAGGGGCCCTCTGATGGGGCATCTCTATCCATTACCCTTCAGTCCACTGACTTCCCCTGCTCCAAGCAGCCAGAAAGTGTTGTGACAAAATTAATAATATGAATATTCATAATATGATAATAATGTTAACAAAGAGCATTGAGTGCTTAACTACATGCCAGGGTGCAGAGCTCCTGACACCATGATCTTGTTTAATGCTATTACAAATCTATAAGGTAGGGAAAATCATGATCCTCATTTTATAGATGAGAAAACAGGTTCAGAGGAAACACGTATCATATCTCATGACACAGAGCTAGTCAGTGGTGGGATCTGTATTTAAACCCAGACAGGTCTTTACTTAACATTTTTCTTTTAATAGCCTCACTTTTTAACTTAGAGGCATTTACTTAAAAAGTAAGCTTTATATCACTATCATAGAAAAGGAAACCAGGATCATTTGCCACAAATAGAAGGAAACTATAAATATAATGAAACCAAAACAATGTTCTTAGATCCTAGCTGGATACTTTTGCCTGCCAAATGCTCTGAGCATTCTCTCTCTGTTTAAGAGGTTTAATAGTGTGTGAGGAATTAAGGAAATACTAGCACCAAACTGAGCCTTTCTCCTTGAAGCCATGAGACACTGCCCACCTTGCATGGCCTCAAAAGGAAGCTGAACTCCATTCTTCACTATGTTGCTTTAGGCAAAGTTGGTTTACCACTCTGGGCCTTGGTTTCTTCATCTGTAAAATGGGATCATGACATCCACCCCACTTATTTCATAGCACTTTTGTGAGAATCAACTGGCAGGTGAGAAGAGGTATGCAAATTATTCCTGGTGAAGTGGGGACAGGTCATGGCAACTCTTGGGGAAGTGGAAAAAAAATTTGGACAAAAGAAATAAGTCTTTTTCCAGATAGTCAAGAACGGTGAACAGTCACTGCCTGTGGAAGGTGATTAGCTTAATTTTTACACATAATCATGACAGAGACCAGTACTTTGCTACTATATCTGTTCATCCCTCTTCCTTACTATTATAGCCCCCAGTTTTTGCTGAGAACTTGACCATCAAAAATAAAGCTTCCAGCTACCTTTGCAGCTACATGACTAGGCCACATGAGTAGGTAAAAATGCATGCAGATGTGCTATGAGTCTTCACGGAAAATAACTTTATATAAACAGATTTGTAAGGTTGCTAGAATGTGCTCTTTGCCCCTTTTTTGTCACCCATTCCTCCATCCTGCTGCCTGGAATGCAGAGGTGATGGCTAGGGCTCTAGCAACCATCTTCAACTATGAGGACAAGGGCCTTACCCAAGAGTGGTGAAGCAGAGCTCTAAAAAGAGCTCTAGGGGCGCCTGGGTGGCGCAGTCGGTTAAGCGTCCGACTTCAGCCAGGTCACGATCTCGCGGTCCGTGAGTTCGAGCCCCGCGTCAGGCTCTGGGCTGATGGCTCGGAGCCTGGAGCCTGTTTCAGATTCTGTGTCTCCCTCTCTCTCTGCCCCTCCCCCGTTCATGCTCTGTCTCTCTCTGTCCCAAAAATAAATAAAAACGTTGAAAAAAAAAATTTTTAATAAAAAAAAAAAAAAAAGAGCTCTTGACTTCAGGGGCTACAATACCAGCTCTGGACTGTCTAACTCTTGGGCATTTGTTTTATATAAGAGACTGAACCTTGGGTCATTAGACCACAATTATTTGGGGTTTTCCTATCACATGCAGCCAAATCTAGTCCTAACTGTTATAGTAATGTGTTATTCCTTTTAAAGTTTGTATCACATATATGTATTGGGAGAACAGTTTTTTAATTGTGTGTCCTTGGGCAAGTCACTGCACCTCTCTGAACCTCCGTTGTGTCATCATAGGGATGGTGATATTTACTTCTTAAGGCCACAACGTATATTGGGTGGTCACCATCATCACTGTAATGGGGGTATGTCTCATTGTTTGTAGCGTGTGAAGGTGGGACATCTACTCTGCTTGGAGAACAACATGGCAGTATCTATAAGAATCGTACATGCACTTATCCCTGACTCAAAAATGTACCCTATGGCTAAACTTGTGCGTGTACACAGAGGGTGTGTATGGAGTATATTCACTGCACCGCCATCTTTATAACAAAGGACTGCAATGTCTATTAAGAGGGAACTGATTAAATAAAGGCTGGTCTATCCATGCCATGGAATACTGCAAAGCTATTAAAATAAGTGGAGAACAATTGTATACACTGTCATGGAAAACCTTCTAAGATACATTAAGAAATTTTAAAAATCAAGGTTCACATTACAATGTATAGTATAATCCCATCTATGGCTTTAAGAAGGATGTACCTTTTTTTTTTTTTTTTTTTTTTTTTTTAGTGTTTATTTATTTTTGAGAGAGAGACAGAGTGTGGGCAGTGGAGGGGCAGAGAGAGGGAGACACAGAACTGGAAGCAGGCTTCAGGTTCTGGGCTGTTAGCACAGAGCCCAACGTGGGGCTCAAACTCATGAACTATGAGATTGTGACCTGAGCCAAAGTCGGAGGCTGAACCAACTAACCCACCCAGGTGCCCCAAGAAGGATGTATGTACCTTCTTACAAGGTAGAACAGGTAGAAGGAATGAGCATCTGTGAGGACTGACACAGGAAGCTTTCTGACACGTGATGTCTGCTGCAACAAACAGCTGAAACGTAATTTTAAGTAGGCTCCATGCCCCACATGGGGCTGGAACTCACAGCCCTGAGATCAAGAGTCACATGTTCTACCCACTGAGCCAGCCAGGCACCCTAGCAATTGTCATTTTAAAAAGTCAAGCAATGGGGCGCCTGGGTGGCTCAGTCGGTTAAGAAACCGACTTCAGCTCAGGTCACGATCTCGCGGTCCGTGAGTTCGAGCCCCGCATCGGGCTCTGGGCTGATGGCTCAGAGCCTGGAGCCTGCTTCCGATTCTGTGTCTCCCTCTCTCTCTGCCCCTCCCCTGTTCATGCTCTGTCTCTCTCTGTCCCAAAAATAAATAAACGTTAAAAAAAATTAAAAATAAAATAAAATAAAATAAAAAGTCAAGCATATAGTGTTTCAGGCACTGTTCTAACTGCTCTATGTTTATGAATGAATTGTTATCCCCATTTGTATAGATGAAGAAACAGGCCCCAAAAGGTTAAGTGATGTGCCCAAGGTCACACAGCTAGAGAGAGTAGAGCTGGGGTGCATACTCTGAACCACCTCTCCTCTCCAATACATTAGCAGGTAGACAGCCACACATAGGCATGTTCTCTCTTGTTTCAAAAAGGCAGGGGGCAGTCCCTACACACAGTGGGATGTTATTCAGCCTTAAAAAGGAAGGAAATTCTGACACACACTACAACATGGAGGAACCGTGAGGACATTATGTTCAGTGAAATGTACTAGTCACAGAAAGACAAATACTGTGTAGGCTTCCACTTATATGCTGTCCCTAGAGGAGTCAAATTAACAGAGACAGAAAGTAGGAAGGTGGTTGCCAGGGGCTGGGGGAGGGGTGTGGGGGGTTAGTGTTTAAAGGGAACAGAGATTCAGTTTTGCAAGATGAAAAAGAGTTCTGGAAGAGAGAGATGGATGTGGTTCACGACATGGTGAATGTCCTTAACACCAAGGAATTGTGCAGTTAAAAAATGGTTAAAATGGTACATTTTATGTTATGTGTATTTTACCATGAGAGAGTGAGAGGGAGAGAGAGGAAGAAAGTAAGTAGGGGCAACACAAAAATGACATGATATATTTACCTCATGGACATGTATGTGCACAGAAAAAGATCTAGGGGAAATGGAAATTAAATTTATAAGAGTGGTGGCCTCTGGGCAGGGAGGGCGTGAGGACTTTAGCCTTTATGTAATGTTTCAGCTTTTCACGGAGTGAACATATTCATGTATTACTCGTGAAATTTAAAAACATCATCTGGGCACCTCAGTGGCTCAGTCAGTTAAGCATCCGGCTCAATTACAGCTCAGGTCATGATCTGGAGGTTCATGGGCTCGAGCCCCACGTCAGGCTCTACACTGACAGTGTGGAGCCTGCTGCTTGGGATTCTCTCTCCCTCTCCCCTTCTCTGTCCCACCCCACCCCCAACTTTCTCAAAATAAACAAACTTTAAAAGATTAAATGAATGAATAAAAATATTGATTTTTCAAAGAATACACATATAAACTTGCATATCTATAAACATTTCTAGAAGTATACAGAAGTAATTTAATGATGGATGCCTCAGAGATGTGGCCTAGGGGGGTGGAGAGGGGGACACTCTTCATTCTGTGCCTTCCTATACTGGTGAAAGTGTCTAACATCTGCACATAACAAAAACTATATTATTACGGACAATCCTTATCCATCTATGCCAGACCATGAAATCCTCTTAAGTTTTTAAAAAATAATTAAGAAACTAAAAGAGAGTTAAAGGAAAGAATGATACTTGAGTTTGGGAATTAAACTTGGGTGAGACCAAAAGTAGTGAAGAATTAATGAGAGAAAATATACGATACACTCAGGTGTTTATTTTCTTTAAAGCTTGTGCTGTAAATGTGCCTTTATGTAAAGCTTTTTAATGATGCATTTTATGCTTAGCTATTTTAATAGCATTTCATTATAACACTGTTACACCATCCTCAAGGGACATTCGCTGAGCTGGGCACTCCCGAGAGGCCTCTGTTTTTGCTCAGCTGCCTGCGCCATGCCTGACATGCCACAGCTGTTACCCTTTACTGAGGGGTCAGACAGGATGTCCCCAGGGCTTTTTGTCCCTAGGCAGACTCCACAGAGGCTTGCTATAGACTGAATTATGTCCCTACAAAATTCATACGTTGAAGCCCTAACCCCCAGTGGGATGGTATTTGGAGGTGATTAGGGTTTGGTGAGGTCTCATGATGGGATTAGCACCCCTATAGGAGGAGACACCGGAGAGCTTGCCCCCCCCCCCCACCTCGTCAGCTCACAGCCAGAGGGCGCCTCTGCAAGGCAGGGGGGGGGGGGACTCTCACCAGAGCAAGACCTTGCCCGAGGAGGAACAAATGCTGTGAGCATCAAGTTGCTACATCTGAGAGCCATACGGCTGAGAAAAAGTGTGATTCCATTCATATACAGTTCAAAAACAGGCAAAACTAACCTCCAGGATGAAAACTCAGGATAGTGATTACCTTTGGGTAGTGACTGAAGGGGGCATCAGGTTCCTGGTCTGTATGCTATTTCCACAGGCACGTTCACTTTGTGCAAATTCTCTGAGCCGCAGAGGTAATGATTTTTGTGCTTTTCTCTAAATATGTTATACTTCAATAAAAGCCAACTTTAAAAAAGGCTACATATGTAATGTGTCATAAGTAAACAGAAGAAAGAACCTAAATGCCCACCGATAAACCACAGGTTAGACAGAGCACATCTGTGCAATGGCACACCACGTAGTCCTGAAAGGGACAAAGGAAGCCTTGGTGTGCTGATGTGGGATGGCATGTGGGTGTGCTAAGTGAAAGACAAAGTCCAGAGCAATGTATGTGGCACGATGCTAGCATTCTCTAAGGAGTGGGGAAAGAGTGTGTATGTGTGTGTGTGTGTGTGTGTTCTTCCATGGACATAAATATTTCTGGAAGAGTTTACAAGACACTGATAACCTTGATTACTTTTTTTTAAGTTTATTTATTTTGAGAGAGAGAGAGAGAGAGAAAGCATGAGTCTAGGAGGGGCAGAGAGAGGGAGGGGGAGAGAGAGAATCCCTAGTAGGCTCCACGCTGTCAGCACAGAGCTGGATGCGGAGCTCGATCTCACGAACTGTGAAAACTCACGCCCCAGACTTGGTTACTTCTAGGGAGGGGAACTGAGTGTCTGGAGGACAGGAGGGGAGGGAGACATTGTACTGACAACCTGCTGCACATTTTGGATTCAGAGCCATGTGAAAGAGTGACCCACTGAAGCCATAAGGTGGGCAGGAGCTGTCTACTAGTAGGTGACTATTGCCAGAGATTCTCACTCACTTGCAATGAAATAATGAAAGCAACAAAAACGGCAATGCACAGCCCAAATGTAACTCTCAGAAATAATGGGTTAGTCACAAAAACATAAAAATGAAAATCTCTAAACCCCTTTTGACTGAGCTTGCCAATTTCTGGGAATTTATCCTAAGAAAACCCTCATGGATATGCTCTAAGTTTTAGCTACAAGGATGTCCATCATGTGGTTACCTATAAGAGAGAGAAGAGGAGGAGAGGGAGAAATAATAAAGGAAGAACAGAAAGAAAGAAGCAACTTATTTTCCAGCAATATGGGAATATAGCTCTTTCATAACTTGGAATACCACTTAGCTATGAAACTTTAATATAAATTTGCTCAGGCAGCTATTGAAGAAGACTTAATGATACAGAAAATACTTATGATATGTTAGGTTTCCAGAGGCTGTAGAAATTAATGCACTATAATTTCACTTTGGGAAAAAATAGTTACATAGCTACAGCAAATAGTTATATAGAATTTACCGTGGCAGACACTATAGTACTTTACACACCTTAGATCATTTAATCTGCACAACAATCTGCATTATTATTTTCTTTTCCTAGAGGAGGACACTGAGACACAGAGAGGTTATCTAAGTTATCCAAAGTCACAAAACTGGTAAGTTGCAAAACCAGCCAGCAAAAGGCTGAACCCAGAGAGTCTGGCTCCAGAGCCTGCTCATAATGAGTACTCTATATAGTCTTATGAGTGTAGGCCAAGCAGTTAAGAATGACTGCTTCTAAACAATCAGCAAAACTAAAAGGCAACCAATGGAATGGGAGAAGATGTTTGCAAACGACATATCAGAGAAAGGGTTAATATCCAAAATCTATAGAGAACTTATCCAACTCAACACCCAAAACACAAATAATCAAGTGAAGAAATGGGCAAAAGACATGAATAGACACTTCTCCAAAGAAGACATCCAGACGGCCAACTGACACATGAAAAAATGCTCAACATCACTCATCATCTGGGAAACACAAATCAAAACTACACTGAGATACCACCTCACACCTGTCAGAATGTCTAACATTAACAACTCAGGCAACAACAGATGTTGGCGAGGATGCGGAGAAAGAGGGTCTCTTTTGCATCGTTGGTGGGAATGCAAACTGGTGCAGCCACTCTGGGAAACAGTATGGAGGTTCCTCAAAAAATTAAAAATAGAACTACCCTATGACCCCGGAATTGCACTACTAGGTATTTATCCAAGGGATACAGGTATGCTGTTTCGAAGGGACCCCCCAATGTTTATAGCAGCACTATCAACAATAGCCAAAATATGGAAAGAGCCCAAATGTCCATCGATGGATGAATGGATAAAGAAGATGTGATATATATATATATATATATATATATATATACACACACACACAATGGAGTATTACTTGGCAATCAAAAGAATGAAATCTTGCCATTTGCAACTACGTGAATGGAACTAGAGGGTATTATGCTAAGCGAAATTAGAGAAAGACAAATATCCTATGACTTCACTCATACGAGGACTTTAAGATACAAAACAGATAAACATAAGGGAAGGGAAGCAAAAAGAATATAAAAACAGGGAGGGGGGACAAAACATAAGAGACTCTTAAATATAGAGAACAAACAGAGGGCTGCTGGAGGGGTTGTGGGAGGGGGGATGGGCTAAATGGGTAAGGGGCTTAAGGAATCTACTTCTGAAATCATTATTGCACCATGTGCTAACTAACTTGGATGTAAGTTATAAAAAATAAATAAATTATAGAAAGTAAAAAAAAAAAAAAAAGAATGCTTCTGGGAGCGTGAGATTACAGATGTAGTTTTGTTCATCTATAGTCCCCAGTTTTTCTACAAAGAACAGTGATGACTTTACAAAGCAGTAAAGGTCTTAGGAAAGGGGAGGAACACAGAGCAGCAATCCAGCATAGAACACACGGCCAGCTGCTTGCATTGCCTGTGAGTCCCTCCTTCAGGTTTAGAAAAGGATCAGGCTGCATTTGGAGCTGAGAGGAGCCCAGTGAAGAGTTTGCATCCGCATTGAGATCCCAGCACTCCAATGAATTGCTTCCCCAGTCCCCGGTGCAGTCATGACCAGTGGCAACAACCTCTGACAGGCTGACCCTCCAAGGGAAGGAGGGTGTCTACAGGCCCCTGCTCCTAAGTCTGAGCACTGGTTCTGCTCCCCCAAGACAAGCGAGACTGTAACAGTCAGTTCCTACAGGTCAGCTCCAACCCACTGGATTTGTGTAGATCGAGGCCCAACCTTAGTGCCTCTATCAGCCCGATATGCTGGGGCTCGGGACTGCTGTAACTGGGCTCACCATCTCCCATCCAACACCCAGATGCTAGGAGGCACCTGACCCCACCCTTCCCCTCACCCCCACATGCAACCCATTCCCAAGGTCGACTGCCTTGATCTCCAAAACTATCCAGGATCTGACTTCTCTCCACCTCTACTACAACCATCTGTCCAACCTGCCATGACCCCCTCCTAACTAGATGACCACTGGGGCCTCCTAACTAAGTTCTCAGCTCCCATACTTATCTCATCAGCAGCTGCTCTCCACTCAGCATCCACAGTGAACTTTCAGAAACAGAAGGTGCCACTCCCCTGCTCAGTGCCCTCTGCAAGCTCCCCAGAAGCACTCAGAAGAAAGCACTGAGGTAGGCTCACCCACCTTCCTTGGAGCCATTAAGCTTCCATGCCCTAAAATTCTAGCCTCACTGGCCTCCTTTCTGTCCCTTAAAACAAGTCAGGTTCAGCCCCACATAGAGGCCTTTGTACTGACCATTCCCTCTTCCTGGGACACTCTCTTCCTCTGAAATTCAGTCCCCAGCTCCTGGTTCCTGATCTTGAGGACACTACAGGGTAGTAGGGGAACTAGTAAGAAGACAAATAATAGTGGGTGGGGGGATGGGTGAAATAGGTGAAAGGGATTAAGAGCACACTTGTCTTGATGAGCACAGAGTAATGTATGCAACGGCTGAATCACTATATTGTACCCCTGAAACTAGTATTGTACTGTATGTTAACTACACTCGAATTAAAATAAAAATTTTTCTAAATGAGAAGACCAATAATTGTATCTGGTGTCACAGAAACTGTTACAGAGAGATGGACCCCCATCACTTTGTGGGGTAATCATTTGGGAAGAGTATTTACTTCACCACCCACACCAGGCCCAGACTGCACCAAGCACATGGCCTTTTAATAACCTTTGAACCCACCCACCCATGCATCCCCCATTGCCCTGGCTCAGCTCCGCCACATCTTCTCTTGGGTTTGGTCCAAAGTCTCCTCTCCCTCTAGTTCGGACCAGGCCCTCCCAGGTGGTTCCATCCCTTCTCCGTCCCCCTCTGGCTCCTCCAGGCAGGCATCCTTTCTCGAGGCCATCCTTCTCAGTGTCTCAGTTGCTAATCTCAGCAGCTGCTCTGGCTCTTCTCTCCAAGCCTCCATTTCTGGCTTCTTTTCAACCTGCTGCTAGGCTCTCCTCTTCTCCCTGCACATTCTTCCCGGGGTAATTTCACCCACCCTCAGACTCATTTGAGGATGCCTCACATCTCAGTCTCCACCTGAGATCTCTCCCCTAGGCTCCAGACCCAAATATCCAATTGCTTGTGAGACTTTTCCTCTTGAACATCCCATAGGGTCTGTAAATTCAACATTTCCCAAACTGATGCGATCTTCTTCCTGCATGTTTGGGAATGTCAGTCCAGAGATCCAATCACCCAAGAAGGAAACCTGGAATCATCTGTACCACCTGCTTTGTCCTCACTCCAGCACAGCCACTGATCTCCTAAATAGGTCTCCTGTCCTCTTCCTCCTGTCTCCCTGCTGCCTCAGCACCTTTCACCAGGACCATGGGCTCCTTGCCCCCATCAAGCCTCCATCTGGTCCATCCTTGCAGCAGCCACCCCAGTCATCTTTCTACACCCACATGTGGCGCTGGTGACTCTCAGGCCTAAAAGTGAATGCCCATCACATAAGGATAGGACCCAAAGTCCTAGCCCAACTTGGGAAGCTCTCCATAGCCAGCCCTACCTGCTTCTTCAGGCTTATATTCTAATTCTTCCCACTTTTCAATCTTTCCCCCTGTGTTCTAGCACAGACAATGGAATGTTGGAGCCAAAGTGTTTTGACTGAAATCACACACCAGCTAATAACAATTGCTAACAGTTCCTGAGGGTCTCCTTTGTGCCCAGGTCCATACAGTATTCACAGTCAACCCTTCAACAGCCCCTTGAGATAGTTACTATTATTATCCCTATTTTATAGATGAGGAAAACTAAGACTCAGAAATTGTGTAACCTTCCTAAAGACACTTAGTTGGTAATGCCATATTTAGCATTCAAATTCAGGTTGTCCAATCACTGAATATGCTGCCTCCAAAGGAGTGGATGGTGGAATAGGACTTCAATCAGACGTCATCATTCATTCATTTACAGGCACTTGTTAAGCACCTACTATGTGTCAGGCACAGACTCCTGGTCCAGGGCTCTCATTATACCATTAAACTTCTCTGGGATTAAAGTAAGGTTGGCAATGATGAATAACATAAAATGGGAATGAAAAGAAAATGACACAAATAGGAGGCTTTCAGGAAAAGAATAGTTCAGCTCTTGTCCTCTGGACCCCTCCAAATGGTCTTCAGTCCCTCTACCCACAGCTGGATGTGATATGTTTCTCCCCTGCTCAAAACACTTCAAGGCTGTCTAGGTATCACACTAAACCCAGGATGGAACCAACAGTATGATTATGTTGAAAAAAAAAAAAAAAACAACAAATCTCACGGTAAAGAAAACATTCATAGACAAAGTAAAAAGATCAACTGGGAACAATATTTGTAACTCTTATCACGAAGAGCTAACTTTCTTAATATACAAAAGTTCTCTTTTTTTGACATTTTATTTTTAAGTGATCTCTACATGCAACATGGAGCTTGAACTTAGGACCCTAAGATCAAGAGTTGCACACTCTACTGACTGAGTCAACCAGGCACCCCCAAAAAAGTTCTTACATATCAAAGAGAGAAAATACCATTCATTTCTAACTTGATAGAAATATATATATATATATATATATATATATATACACATACATATATATATAGTGTATATATAGTGTATATATAGTGAATATATATATATATATATATATATATATATATAGTGTGTGTGTATATATATATATATACTACCTGGGTGTCTCAGTGGGTTAAGCCTCCGACTCATGATTTAGGCTCAGGTCATGATCTCTTGGGCTCTGCATTGACACCGCGAATTCTGCTTAGGATTCTCTCTCTCCCTCTCTCTCTGCCCCTCCGCTGCTTGCATGTGCTCTCTCTCTCAAAATAAAAAGACAAACTTTAAATAAAGTTTTAAAAAAGAAATATATATATAAGCTGATAGTTTACAGAAAAGATATATATAAAAAGTGTTTACTTCATTCATAATAAGAGAAAGGCAAATTACTACTATAAGAGAGTATTTTGGGGGTACCTGGGTGGCTCAGTCAGTTGAATGTCTGACTCTTGGTTTTGGCTCAAGTCATGATTTCATGGCTCATGAGACCAAGTCCTGCATCAGGCTCTACGCTGAGCATGGAGCCTGCTTGGGATTCTCTCTCCCTCTTTTTGCCCCTCCCCTGCTTGCGCTCTCTCTCTCTCTCTCTCAAAAATAAAATAAGTAAACATTAAAAAAAATTTTAAGAGTATTTTTTTACCCATCAGGTTGGCAAAAAATAAAATATATGATAACACAATCAGTTGGCAATGATGTGGGGTAACAGGTACTTTTATACACTACTGCTGGGATTGTAACTCTGTACAACTTCTACAGAGGGCATTATGGCTGGATCTGTCAAAATTATAAATATACAGACCATTTAATCCAGCAATTCTGCTCTAGGTCTTTATTTTATCCTTATATGTATGTATCAAATTGTTTATATATAACATTATCCACCGAAATATTGTTATATCAAGATATCATAAACAACTTAAATATTGATTAAATAACTGATGGCACATCTATACAAGAGTATATTATGCAGCTCTTAAGAAAAAGTAGCTTTTTAGGGGTGCCTGGGTGACTTAGTCAGTTAAGCATCTGACTTGATTTTGGCTCAGGTCATGACCTCGTAGTTTGTGAGATTGAGCCCCGTATCAGGCTCTGCACTGACAGAGTGGAGCCTGCTTGGGATTCTCTCTCTCCGTCTTTCTCTGCCCTCCCAACCCCGTCTCTCAAAATAAATAAATAAACATTTTTCTAAAAGTAGCTCTTTATACACTAAAATGGAAAAATCTTAACAGTCAGGTGTGGTAAAAGCGGTGGAATGTGATATCTGAGATTAGGACATAAAAGGCAGTGTGATGCAGTGCCTGGGTGGCTTAGTCAGTTAAGTGTCCCACTCTTGATTTCAGCTCAGGTCTTGACCTCAGGGCCGTGAGTTCAAGCTCTGCATTGGGCTCTGCACTGGACATGAAGCTTATTTAAAAAAAAATTTTTTTTTAATTTAAAAAGGCAATGTGATGGGCAAAACAATCTTAAAAAAGAACATGGTTGGAGGAATCACACTCCCTGATTTGAAAAGTCACTACAAAACAACAGTCATCAGGACAGTCTGCTACTGGCAGAAGAACAGACATATAGATCAATGGACTAGAATAGAGTCCAGAAATGAACCCATGTATCTATGGTTAATTGATTTTTGACAAGGGTGCCAAGAGCATTCGAGAAAAAATAATCTTTTCAATAAATGGTGCTGGGACAACAGGATTGCTACATGCAAAAGGATGCTGGATCCTTCCTTACCTTACCTCATATATAAAAATTAACTCAAATGGATCAGAGATCTAAATGGGAGAATGAAACCATAAAACTCCTAGGTAAAAACACAGAGGTAAGTTTTTTGTACCTTGGATTTGCAAAGGATTCTTAGCTATGACACCAAAAGCACAAGAACCACAAGAAAAAAAGATAAGATAAGCTGGATTTTATACAAATTAAAAACTTTTGTGTTTCAAAGGAAACTATCAAGAGAGACAAAAGACAGCCATGGAATGGAAGAAAACATTTGCAAATCATATACCTGATAAGGGACTTATATCTAAACTATACAAAGAACTCTTTCCACCCAATAATAAAAAAAGAAAAATAACCCAACTAAGAAATGGACAGTGGATCTGAATAGATAGTTCTCCAAAAAAGATAATACAAGTGGTCGATAAGCACAGGAAACCATGAATAATTAGAGAAACACAAATCGAAACCACAATGAGATACCAGTTCACACCTGGTAGGATGGCTATAACTTAAACAGTCAGATAATAAGTGTTGATGAGAATATGAAGAAATAAGAACCCTCATACAGTGCTGGTGGGAATACACAATAGTACTGCCACTTTGGAAAACAATCTGGCAGTTCATCAAAATGTTAAATATAGAGTTGCCATTTGAGCCAGCAATTCCACTCCTAAGTATATACCCAAGAGAAATGAAAACGTGCATCCATGCAAAAAAGTTGTACACAAATGTTCATAGCAGCATTCTTCATAATAGCCCCAAAGTCACAACAACCCAAATGTCAATCAACTAATGAATGAATAAACAAAATGTGGTCTATCCATACAATGCAACATTATGGCCATAAAAAGGAATGAAGTACTGATATATGCTATAACATGAATGAACATTGAAAACATGCTAAGTGAAAGAAGCCAGATGCCAAAACCACATAATGTAAGATCCCATTGATATGAAGAACAGGCCAATACAGAGAGACAGAAAGTCAATTAGTGGTTGTTCAAAGGCTGGGGAGGTTGGATAGGCGCTTTGTGGGGTGATACCTAAAGGGTATAAGGCTTCTTCTTGAGGTACTGACAGTACCCTGAAGTTGATTGTGGTAATGGTTATACAACTCTATGAATATGCTAAAAACCACTGAATTATACATTTCCTATGGATGAACTGTATGACGTATCAGTTATATCACAATAAAACTGTTGCCAAAAAGAAAGGTTAAGCGATACAGCTTCTTCCTTTCTCCCGCTTTCTCGGATCACTCATTCTGGGGGCTTCTGCCAACACATGAGGGTACTTAGAAGTGGATCCTCCAGCCCCAGTCAACCTGAGATGACCACAGCCCCCACTGAGGTCTTGGTTGTAACATCAGGAGCAACCTTGAACCAGAACTGCCCATCTAAGCTGCTCCACATTCCTGTGACTCACAGAAACTGAGATAATACTGGTTACTTTAAGCAACTAAGTTTTGGAGTAATTTGTTATACATCTATAGATAACTAATAAGCCATTTTTGTAAAAAAAAAATTGTTTGCATTTGCTTGTATTTTGTGAGATTTCTTGGAAAGGATACTCAAGAAAATGGTGATAGGGGTTATCCCAGAGAACTCTGAGAGGATCTTTGGGGAATGAGGGCAGGAAGGAAGATTGATGTCTGATTATATACCTTTTTTACCTTTGAATTTTGTATCATGTGCATGTATTAATTATTCTCCAAAAAACTTTCAACAACTATATGCCAACAGATAGTCTGCAAACTCCCTACCATGGCTTAGAAGCCTCTATGATCTAGCTTCCCTTTCTGAACACTCACTACTCCTTGCCCTAATTGCTGGTAGTTCCCAAAACACACCAGGCCATTACCCATCCTCATGCCTAGGATCATACTGTTTCTTCTGCCTGGATGCCCTTCTCCCTCCTCCCTATTCTCTATCAAATGCTGCGACTTTTTTGGAAGACTTCCCTGGCTGTCCTTAACTGTGTCAGAAGTCCCCTTTGTGCTCCTAGAATACCCTGTGCTTGACTCAGTCATTTCATGTGTCATGCACAAAGTGATGATCTGTCTTCTTTCCTGCCTCTCCCATTACTCTGTGAGCAGCCTGGCAGCAAACCCTCATACAGATCCCCAGAGCCTAGCATGGGGCTTAACACACAGGGGAGGCTGTCAGTAAAGGACTGTTGTGAGAAAGAAAGGAAAGGTGTAGGGAGAGAGGGTGGAAAAAAGGAAAGAAAGAAGGAAGGGACAGTTGGGGGAGGAAGAAAGACAATGGAGTGGGGGAAGAAAGAAATCCCCCTAATGTGCTCAGCGGGACATACACATACAACAAAGATGTACTGGGGGTGCTTGGGTGGCTCAGTTGGTTAAGTATCCGACTTCAGCTCAGGTCATGATCTCTTGGTTCATGAGTTCGAGCCTCGCATCGGGCTCTGTGCTGACAGCTCAGAGCCTGGAACCTGCTTCAGATTCTGTGTCTCCCTCTCTCTCTGCCCCTCCCCTGCTCTCACTCTGTCTCTGTCTCTGTCTCTCTCTCTCTCTTTCAAAAATAAATAAACATTAAAAAAATTAAAACAAAGGTATATGGGATGAATAAAATCCCAAACCAAATCTGAAACAAACCCCAAAGTAATAGGGAGGAGTGTGGATACACACTCTAAGGCTGGGAAGGCTGGAAGGTGCTCACCTCAGGATCACCAACCCCCTGCTGCCATCCCCACCTTCAGTCTCCCCAGCACCCACACCACCTCCCACATCCTATTCCCTGCGGTGACTCCAGCACCCAGGCAGTGCCTGACACTGAGTACTGAATGAATTGTGGTCAGAATCATCTCCCTTCTGTGGAAAGAAGAGCCTCACTCTGTGATATGAACTTGTCTCTTCTCTCTGTGACTAGGTTTTTTCATCTGTAAAATGAGGCAGTTGGGACAGCTGATTTGTAAGACCTTTTTCAGCTGACTGTTAATGACTTCTCGTGGCCTTTGATCATCCCAACAATCCAAACTCTCCCACCTGAGCAGCAAGAGCTCCTCCCAAGCTGCTCTTCACTCAGACTATGTCACAGGAATGACATAACCATTTATTGAGTGCCTGTTGTACACTAGGAACACATTCAGTGATTTACACCCAACATTGTGTTTATTTCTTTCTACCACTTCTGAGATAAGTACAATAATAATCTCCCCAAGGCACCTGGCTGGCTCAGTCAGTGGAACATTCAACTCTTGATCCCCGGGTTGAGTTCTAGCCCCATGCTGGGTATAGAGATTACTTAAAAATAAAATCTTAAAAAATAATAATAATCTCTTTTTTACAGAAAAGAAAACTGAGACAGAGAGGAAACCCACTTATACAGGGCCACACGTCTGGGAAGGAACAAAGAGAGAATTCTAAGTCCTCTGCTCTAAACCACTACCCTACTCTGCCCCCTCGGACTCTCAACCAGGCTTCCAGCCTGCGTCTCTACTCCAGCCAGCAACCCCCACTTGGCTAACCTCACCCAGCCCACAGGTAAACACTGAGTAGAGAGAGCTGACAGCTGACAGCCGTACCTTGTAATTTCTGTATTCCTCCCCCAGGTTCCAATTTGGTGGTAAGAAGAGGTACTAGATCCATTTAGATTTGCGTTAAGTTTCAGCTCCACCTTTTGACATAAGTGTGACCTTTGGGCAAGTCGCTTCAACAGATGAAGAGTAAATGACATAATGGATATGAAAATGTCTAGCCCGGAAGCTGGCACATTATGTGTTCTCTCTAAGTGGGAAAGACCAGGTAAAGAGTAGCAGAGATACCATGAGAAGTGACCACTAACTCCATGAAGAGCCACGTGGGTCTTACAGCCTCTCCACTTAACATTCGAGTCTTATGCCAAAAACCTCCCACCATTGCTCCCATCATTAATGCTCCTTTATAAATCCTTCATAAATCCTTGGGCTTTAGAGTCAGACAGACCAAGTTACAATCCTAGTTCTGCCACTTATCATCTTGGACAAATGAATCCTCTTTGAGGCGCAGTGTTCTCATCTACAAAATAGTAATAATAGTACCTACTGCATAGACTGTTGTGAGGATTAAATAATAGTATGCATGTAAATGTTTATTTATTTTTATTTTATTATTTTTTAAGTCAGCTCCACGCCCAGTGCAGAGCTCAATGCAGGGCTTGAACTCATGACCCCGAGCTCAAGACCTGAGCTGAGATCAAGAGTTGGACACTTAACCGACTGAGCCACCTAGGCATCCCCTGCATGTAAATGTTTACATGGCCGAGCATACAATGAAGGCTCAGAAATGTTAACTATTTTTCCAAAATAATAATAATAGCTGTAGTAGCTTTGAACTGCTTACTGATTAAAGTCCAAATATCCGACACAGTATTCAGAGATTGGCACACTGTAACCCCATCATTTCTTCCTCACCTCTCCTCCCACTGCTCCCCTATGTGGATGTCACACTCAAGCCTGATGTGGCTTTCTCACTTCTGTGTCTCTGCCCATGGTCTCCCTCTCCATTCAGAATGTTCTCCCATAGGGGCGCCTGGGTGGCTCAGTCGGTTGAGCGTCCGACTTCAGCTCAGGTCATGATCTCACGGTTCGTGAGTTCGAGCCCCGCGTCGGGCTCTGGGCTGATGGCTCAGAGCCTGGAGCCTGCTTCCGATTCTGTGTCTCCCTCTCTCTCTGCCCCTCCCCCATTCATGCTCTGTCTCTCTCTGTCTCAAAAATAAATAAACATTTAAAAAAATTTTTTTTTTAAAAAAAGAATGTTCTCCCACACCTCACACCCGTCCACACCCTCACTTTCCACTCAAGCCTCACCTGCCAACTAAAGGGCCACCTCCTCAAGTGCCCTGGGTTTCCACAGCATTTATGATCCAGCATATATTAGTGCTCAGACCCTCCAGAGTGAGGCTTCTTTCTGCACCTGTCTTATCAGAGGTCACACTTTATTTCCCTTTTTAGGAAGTGACCTGTCTCCACTATCCGTCCATGTGGGCATGTGACTGAGGCCTTAGACAAAGTCATATTGGTTAACTAAGTGATGAACCTGTGGCCAAAGCCTGAGCCAATGAGAATCAGCCCTGAAATTTTGCTGGAACCACTAACAGATGTCCTTTTCCCACAGGCATTGCTAGGCTAAAGCAGTATAAACTCAGAGCTGCTAGTAGCCTTATTTATCACCTTCAAGAGAGAAGTGGACTTTAAAATGATGGAGCCAAGAAATGGAGACAGACCTATTCTAAATGGCATTATTTGAGTGTCTGGATCCATCTCTGCTTGAAGCAAGATAGTATTTTTTTTTTTTAGGATTTTATTTTTAAGTAATCTTTATAACCCAACATGGGGCTTGAAGTCACAACCCTGAGATCAAGAATCACACAGTCTACCAGCTGAGCCAGCCAGGCACCCCTGAGGCAAGATACTCTTGACTTTTAAGTTATGTGAGCCAAAACCCCACCCTCTTTATTTTATTTTATTTTTATTTATTTAAGCCATCTTGAGTTGGGTTTCTGTCACTTGTCATTGAACGAATACTGCCCAGTATAGTGACCCAACTAGATGGTAAGCTTCCTGAGAGCGAGAATTGCACTGTATAGCCTAAATCCCTGGAGACCAGGATGATCTCGGTATTGCAGCAGCTAGCACAGGGATGATCACAGAATAAGTAAAGAATAAATAAAGGAATAGGTATCTTTACATCTTCCCAATAGTTCAGTGTTCTGCACTTAGAAGAGTCTAAATAGGGGTGCCTGTGCGGCTCAGGTGGCTAAGCATCTGACTTCAGCCCAGGTATGATCTCACAGTTCATGAGTCTGAGCTTCACAGTGCTGAGCCTGCTTAGGATTCTCTCTCTCTCTCTCTCTCTCTCTCTCTCTCTCCCTCCCTCTTTCTCTCTGCCTTTTCCCCACTTGTTCTCTCTCTCTCAAAAATAAAGAAATAAACTTTTAAAAAAGAGCCTAAAATACTTGAATAAAAGTTCACTTGAACAAGAATTCTAATTCTTACCTGATATAAACAAGGCCCTTTGCTGCTCTGTGGTTCCTCTGAGAGTGACCGATTTCTTACTTTCTGAATAAAATGATCTTGGTGAAAGAGTTGTTTTAGGAGACCCACAGGCCTGAAAGAGATACTTTCAATCCACTAATGTAACTGGTTAGTCTCCCACTGTAAGGGTGACAAAACTTAGATTTAAGCTAAAAACAAGTGCTTAATATTGCAGGGTGAATCACCCAGACAAAGTCAGACAAGACCCTATCCCATGACTCATAGTCCAGTGCTCTGGCTTCTGTCCTGTTGTCACTTTATTAAACAAAGTGGATCAGCCACTTACCCAGAGAACTCAGAAATCTCTAAGCAAAATGGAATAAACTGTTCACCTCTGCTAACTGGCCTCCTCAGCCCTCAGGTGGGGCAACAACACAAGGGAAAGAGCACTGGGCCGGGAGTCAAGACCTAGTTTACTCCACTACTGGCTGTGTGACTTTGGGTAAGACCTTTTCTCTAGTTTTAATCTCCTCTCTTTAAAATGGAGGGGTTGGGAGGGTGGGGTTTGAAGGAGCTTATCTCTATGATCCCTGAAATTCTATAATTACACAGGGTTATTGGACACTTCATCAAATCCCAAAGATTAAACCCACATAAATTACAGAGACTTGGAAGGTCAAGAGGTCAGCAACCCATCTGCAGACTCCAAATTAAGGCTGAGGAACTGAGAATTCCAGATGAGAATATATTCTTTCCAGCTTGCTTTTGGAGGAAATAGAATGAAAATAGATAAAATCACCTTCTGGGTACCATGGAGAAATATGGAGAGATATCTCCCACACACTAAAATTCTTCTTCCTCAACTTCAAAGGTCCTAAAAGACCCACATCTAAGTAGATGGAGTGAGACAGATTTGAAACAAGCTCATTAGGATGTCTTCCTCTGAATTAACACAGCTTTCTTCAAAGTAGTCCTTTTGAGAGTAGAGAAAACCCTTCCAATGGGACAGTAATTCCTCCCTCTACTTGTAAAAGTCCTCTTGGGGAAGCAAACCAGCCTCATGATTTTGCCTTCATACCTTGGCTCTCATCACAGGTGACAACTCCCAATTTGATCACCTATTGTATTTTCTATACTTGGCCCTAAGTGACTTTCAGCCATTTCCAAAAGTCATATTCTTCCTTTAAAAGATGGAGGTTTCCGTCAATGATGATGTTCAAGAGAACACATCTCACACTCCAAAGAGAATTCCCTCCAATGTTTTGAGCAGTGGAATTATCAGCGAGTGATATAACACCTCCTGTAGGGAGTCTCTTTTGAAGAGGCTCACACTTGTTGAGCGCCCTGAGGTACTTATTTTGAAAGACCATCTCTGCTGCACCTCATCACATTTTCCCTTCTCTTTCTCATCCCTGGAGAGCTCCAAACTTTTCCTAGCCCTCCTCCCCCATTCCTGTTATATCTTGGCCTTTCCCCAGCCCAACTTTCTTCCCTGCCTGCAATTAGGCAAATACCCAAGTTGCTGAATCTTCAAAATCTGCCTTCGATCAAAAGATAGGTGGGGATGGGGACACTAATGGATCCTGGAATACAGTCTCAGCAGTTCCTATTTCCAAAAGTCCCTTCTCTGGTTCTTAGGGTAAGATGTCTGTCCTAGCTAAACATTTCAAAGGGTCCCAGGGACTCATTCCCATTGGGCATAGTACCAGAACCTTTCCTGCATTGGGTGGGGGTAGGAGGTGGAGATCTGCCCTCCCAAGACCCCCATGTTGCCAAATTCTGTCAACCACCCACATTTCAAACACTAGATAGACACTACAGACAACCTCCTATTACCTTCCTTTATCTTAATATAGAACTTTAAAATTTACAAGATACTATTTCATTTGTTCTTGGAATCTTCTCCATTGTTTTACAGATGAGGAAACCCAGCCTCAGAGAAATAAAGTGAAACACCCAAGTTGATAATGTCACCAAGATAAAGGTCAAAGTTACATCTCTTGATTTCCCTCATCTCATGCTTTTCTTGATACAACAGAAATTGCTCACTCCTAGAGTAACTCCTCGTTCAGATAATTATCTCCCTTAAGACAGCCAAAAGAGACTCTCAGAGACTCTAACATAACACTAACCCATCACTAAATGCAGTCTGCCCATATCCAAGCACACACATTCAAAGACCCAGTTCTAAGGCTCTACCTACTGCTCCAAGGTGTCTCTCTCTCATAAATCCCCTCCCCAGTGGCTGCCAAGGAGGTGTGTCTTTGGATAGAAGAGCAGAATCTATCTCTG
This sequence comes from Panthera uncia, assembly GCF_023721935.1. Classification (NCBI taxonomy): domain Eukaryota; kingdom Metazoa; phylum Chordata; class Mammalia; order Carnivora; family Felidae; genus Panthera; species Panthera uncia. Next base: position 49,195,826 of record NC_064816.1, read on the forward strand.
ACCCCTCCAAGAAGAGGTCCTGGAAGGGGTCAGAGGGTTCTAGGGGTCCCATCCCCACCTTTCCCCTACCTGCCAAGAGCTGCATCCAGGCGCAGATCTTGTAGACCGTGGCCGTGTTGCAGAAGAAGAAAAGCGCAAAGCAGGTGATACAGCCGAGGATCAGCACCATGGAGAGCAGCACGAAGAAGGCGGCTGCCTTGAAGGCGCCGGACGGGATGGTGCTGAAGTCGGTGAACGAGCCGCGGCAGGTAAGCTCGCGGCCCGCCAGCCCGCTGCCCACACAGTAGTGGAAGAGGCCGAAGTAGCCAGGCTTGGGGGTGCTCACGCTGTCGCCCACCCAGTAGGGCTGGATGAAGACCACCACGTTGATGATGGCGAAGCAGATGGTGAAGATGGCCCATAGCACGCCGATGGCCCGCGAGTTCCGCATGTAGTGCTCATGGTAGAGCTTGGAGGCCTCCTGCGAGGGCAGCATGGTGCCCGGGGGCGGGGCCGGCGGCGGCGACGGCGGCTGGCGGGGGCCGCCGGCCCGGGACCGACCGCCGGGCTGCCGGGCTGACGGGCGGGCGGGAGCTGGGGACGCACGCGAGAAGCTGCCCTGAGCCAAAGAACTCTCGAGGGCGGAGCCTGGGGCGGAGCTGGGGGGAATCAGGGGGTAGTATGGAAGAGCTAGGAGAGGGTCCTGAGTGTTGGGGCGGTGTCTAGAGGGGGCAAAGATCTCCGATTGGACCTAGGAAGAGGCCATGTGAAAGTTGGGGGGTTGGGATGGGGGGGATGGGATGTGGATATGGGAGATGGAAGTGGGGGCTGACTAGAAAGTGGTCATGGGGGTGTTGGGAAGGGGGTTTGGGGACCAGAATTGAGGGAGTAGGAGGGGACCATGGAGAGATAGAATGGAAGCTGAGGACCGGTATTGGGGTATATTAACAGAGGCGCTGTAAATAGGGAGCTTGGAAGGGAATTTGGGGACAGGTATTAGGGGTAAAAGGTTTGGTATTGGGTGTCTAGAAAAGCGCTGTGGAGAGGGGGGTTGGTGCTTCTATGAGGGGATAAGAAGGGGATACACAGGGGCCTGGGAAGGTGATAATGGGGGCTGGGACAGGGAGGGTGAAGTGCAGGAATCAGGATGAGGCTAGTGGGGAGTCGGGCGCTGGGACTGCAGAGTCTGAACACGGGGCAGGGGTTTTGGGGGGGTCCCCTAGAAGACAGGACTGGATGTAGGCTGGGGGGGGAGCCTAGGATTGGCGGGCCAGGGCTAAGGAGAGAGGTTTTCCAGGCCAAGGGGACGAGGGACCAGGGCCGGCAGACAGCTCGGGCCTCGAGGGGCGGGCAGTGGGCAGGGGCTATCCCTGGGGCGCTGGGGAGCTACCGGGCCAGGGTAGGGCCGGAGGTGGGGGTGGGGGGCGGCTGCCCGGCTCCCAGGCCGGACGCGCGCGGAGGCTGCGGCCGCAGGAACGGGGTGCAGGGAGACCAACCTGGGCCCGGTCCAGAGCAGTGGGTCCGGGACTGGCACGGCCTAGGCGCCCCGGCTCGGCGCTCCCAGCAGCGGCTGCCTCGGCCCAGGAGGCGGCCTCCGCGCGGCCTCCATCTTGCTCGGGTTCTCCCCGGGGCGCGTTCCCGCGCCGAGGCGCGCGCTCTCGTGCACCGGCGCGGCTTGGCGGAGGCGCGCTCCCGCCGCCAGCGTGCGGGGCGGGGCGGAACGGGGGAGGGGCTCTCCAGGTACTGGCAGTCAGTGTGAGGGGTGGGCACGGACCTAGGGGTCCCCCAGCTTGAGCAATAATCCCTTTATACAGTAGGTTCTCTGACTTGGGGGACCCCCTTCTTCCAACCGGAGCTGCGTGGCTGTGGATCCCCGCAGAGCGCGTGGGAATGGGGGAGGGGCGAACGGAGTATTATTTGATAAGGTTTGAACTGCTCTCTTGCTCCCAGTACACCTTCCCTACAACCTAACACAGTGCCTCAGGTTGCGCCATTACATTTCCAGCCCTTTGGGCCTTAGAGGCATTGAAGGTTCCCAGAGTCTCCTTGGAAACTGCCAACATCCCTGGAAGAGGGAACCCCCTAAAGTGTTAGCATCCCACGTCCGCGATAGGGATTCGTTGGCCACCAGCGGAAGGAGTTGGGCCTGGAGAACAAGATCCAGGGTGAGTATGGGGGACAAGAGGGAAGGAGGCTGGGAACATGTCGGTTTCCCTCCCTACACTCTTCCGAGTACCTGCCATGAAGTGAGCACATCAATAAGATGTGTTAAAGAGCGAAGCGTCCTATTCCAAGCTCATGGTCAGGCCCAAGAACACCCTGGGGGCATTCCAAGGAAGCCAGTGAGGGTCATTTCTTTCCCTGAAGGGGAATAATTTTTGGCTTAAGATCTGCCAAGATGATATGGGTTGGCACCCAGACAAACCCTGACTACTTATTTACTACCCCTGTGACCTTGCACTTGGGCTCTCTGAACCTGTTTCCCCACATCTAAAGTGGGCAGACTAAGCCCCACTTCCCAAGCATGTAAGGGAAAGGGGTGGGGTTGAAAAGAATCTCTGTCAGTGGGTTCCAAACACAACACCCTACACAGGGGCCAGTCTGATGAAATTTGCATCTATCTTCAGAAAAAAGTAATCATGTAACGTTGCCAACTGTTTTTTCCAGGAGAGACACTGTTGTTGTTCTTCTTCTTTCTTTTTTTCCCTGAGATTATGTACTTCCTGCTTTCTTGGTGTAAAAATTCCTTTTTAAAGAAATGTTGATGATAGTTAATTTGTTCTTAAGTTTGTTTCATGATAGTTTTTTCTTAATGTCCTCATTTTGGCAAAATAAAAAATGGGTAGTGTTATTTTTCATCCCAAATTTTATTGTTTTTAGAAAAAAAAGTTTATTAAGAAGGCTTTGAAATAAAAAAAAAAAACTCTTAAGGGTCACCTAGGTTAAGCATCCAATTCTTGATTTTGGCTTGGGTCATGATCTAGCCTGCATAGGGCTCCATGCTGATAGCGGGGAGCCTGCTTGGAATTCTCTCTTCCTTTTTCTCTGCCCACCACCCCCCACACGTGCGTGCTCTCTCTCTCTTTCTCAAAATAAGTAAATAAACTCTAAGTAAATAAATAAAACACGATACAATTTTCTAAACCTTTCAGTCAGTTCAGCAAATATGTAATCAGCAATTTAGCTGTGTAAGATTAAAGATCTGTTACTTTATTTAAAATAAAATATATTTCAGTTCTTTAAATTTATTCCATAAAGTACATATTTCCCTATAAATTATCTTTCTCAATGTGGCCTCTTCTCTCCCTCTAGTTGTGTGGAGTTTATCCTCTCAGTTCTCAGGTTGATTTCTTGGTTATTCAGAATGATTTGATAGTTATCTGGCTGTGTTGGAAGAATGAGTTGAGCCTAGGGTCCTCCTACCAGGCTGCCATCTCTCTATCCCAAATTTTAAAACAAAATGATGAGGCCCATGAAATGGGCTCCACAATTTGGGCAACTCAGACTCATATGAAGTCATGTCATCTGAGCACAGGGTGCTCGGTAAATTTGGTTTCCCCTCCATTGGTTCCTTGTAGAGGGCATCCTGACTGTTTCCTGAGAATCCTAAGATCCTAGAATCAAGGGGTTGTATAGAGAGTCTAATTCTACACCTTCTCCCACTGGGCAGACAGAGAACAGAAGCCAAAGAGGGGACTGACTTGAACAAAGAGGTGGGTTGATCCTGCCAACTGACTGATCAGCCTGAATCATTTATTCACCCATGCAGTAAATAAGTGAATGTCTTCTGTAATGTGCTGCACAGCACTGTGCTAGCCTTGGGATGAGATGGTAGGTAAAACAGATGTGATCCTTGCCCTCCTGGGCCTCACAACTTCATGGGGAGATAGAAAGTGTTGGGAGGAGGAGAACATCATTCTCAAAGTCTCTTTTTGTGGGTGCTCCTGGTTTGGTTACTATTCTGAACATAAGTTACTAGAGCCAGAAGCTCCATCTTTTCTCCTTACTCTTGAATTATTGCCTTTTTTTTTCCCTCCTTTACTGCTGAGCCAAACTAGTCAGTTCCGAGTAAAAACCAAAAAAGTCCACTCACCACTCTTTTTTTAATGTCTGGTTTTTATTTAATTTATTTTTTTATTTTACATCCAAGTTAGTTAGCATATAGTGCAACAATGATTTCAGGACTAGATTCCTTAATGCCACTCACCCATTTAGCCCATCCCCCCTCCCACAACCCCTCCAGTAACCCTCAGTTTGTTCTCCATATTTAAGTCTCTTATGTTTTTGTCCCCCCCGCCCCATTTTTATTTTATTTTTGCTTCCCTTCCCTTATGTTCTTCTGTTTTGTATTTTAAAGTCCTCATATGAGTGAAGTCATAGGATATTTGTCTTTCTCTGACTGATTTCGCTTAGCATAATACCCTCTAGTTCCATCCACATAGTTGGAAATGGCAAGATTTCATTCTTTTTGATTGCCGAGGAATACTCCATTATATATATATACCACATCTTCTTTATCCATTCATCCATGGATGGACATTTGGGCTCTTTCCATACTTTGTCTATTGTCAATAGTGCTGCTATAAACATTGGGGTGAATGTGCCCCTTTGAATCAGCACACCTGTATCCCTTGGATAAATGCCTAGTCGTGCAATTGCTGGGTCATAGGGTAGTTCTATTTTTAATTTTTTGAGGAACCTCCATACTGTTTCCCAGAGTGGCTGCACCAGTTTGCATTCCCACCAGCGCAAAAGAGATCCTCTCTCTCTGCATCCTTGCCAACATCTGTTGTTGCCTGAGTTGTTAATGTTAGCCATTCTGACAGGTGTGAAGTGGTATCTCATTGTGGTTTTAATTTGTATGTCTCTGATGATGAGTGATGTCAAGTATTTTTCCATGTGTCTGTTACCCATCTGGATGTCTTCTTTGGAGAAGTGTCTATTCATGTCTTTTGACCATTTCTTCACTGGATTATTTGTTTTTTGGGTGTTGAGTTTGATAAGTTCTTTATAGGTTTTGGATACTAACCCTTTATCTGATATGTCTTTGCAAATATCTTCTCCCATTCCATCGGTTGCCTTTTAGTTTTGCTGATTGTTTCCTTTGCTGTGCAGAAGTTTTTATTTTGATGAGGTCCCAATAGTTCATTTTTGCTTTGGTTTCCCTTGCCTCCGGAGACGTGTTGAATGAGAAGTTGCTGCGGCTGAGGTCAAAGAGGTTTTGCCTGCTTTCTCCTCAAGGATTTTGATGGCTTCCTGTCTTACATTGAGGTCTTTCATCCATTTTGAGTTTATTTTTGTGTATGGTGTAAGAAAGTGGTCCAGGTTCATTTTTCTGCATGTCGTTCGTTGTCCAGGTTTCCCAGCACCACTTGCTGAAGAGACTGTCTTTATTCCATTGGATATTCTTTCCTACTTTGTCAAAGATTAGTTGGCTATACGTTTGTGGGTCCATTTCTGGGTTCTCTATTCTGTTTCATTGATCTGAATGTCTGTTCTTGTGCCAGTACCATACTATCTTGATGATTACAGCTTTGTAATACAGCTTGAAGCACGGGATTGTGATTCCTCCAGGTTTGGTTTTCTTTTTCAGGATTGCTTTGGCTCTTCAGGGTATTTTCTGGTTCCATACAAATTTTAGGATTGTTTGTTCTAGCTCTGTGAGGAATGCTGGTGTTATTTTGATAAGGATTGCATTGAATATGTAGATTGATTTGGGTAGTATTGACATTTTAACAATATTTGTTCTTCCTATCCAGGAGCATGGAATCTTTTTCCATTTTTTTGTGTCTTCTTCAATTTCTTTCATAAGTTTTCCGTAGTTTTCAGTGTATAGATTTTTAACCTCTTTGGTTAGATTTATTCCTAGGTATTTTATGATTTTTGGTGCAATTGTAAATGGGATTGATTCCTTGATTTCTCTTTCTGTTGCTTCATTGTTGGTGTATAGGAATGCAACCAATTTCTGTGCATTGATTTTATATTCTGCAACTTTGCTGAATTCATGGATCAGTTCTAGCAGTTTTTTGGTGGAATCTTTTGGGTTTTCCATATAGAGTATCATGTCATCTGTGAAGAGTAAAAGTTTAACCTCCTCCTGGCCTATTGGATGCCTTTTATTTCTTTGTGTTGTCTGATGGCTGAGGCTAAGACTTCCAATACTGTGTTGAATAACAGTGGTGAGAGTGGACATCCCTGTCTTGTCCCTAACCTTAAGGGGAAAGCTCTCAGCTTTTCCCCATTGAGGATGATATTAGCATTGGGTCTTTCATATATGGCTTTTATAATCTTGTGGTATGATCCTTCTATCCCTACTTTCTTATGAGTTTTTATCAAGAAAGGATGCTGTATTTTGTCAAATGCTTTCTCTGCATCTATTGAGAGGATCGTGTGGTTCTTGTCCTTTATTTGATTGATGTGAAGAATCATATTGACTGTTTTGTGGATATTGAACCAGCCCTGCATCCCAGGTATAAATCCCACTTGGTCATGGTGAATAACTTTTAAAATGTATTGTTGGATCCAGTTGGCTAATATCTTTTTAAGGATTTTTGCATCCATGTTCATCAGGGAAATTGGACTATAGTTCTCCTTTTTAGTGGGATCTTTGGTTTTAGAATCAAGGTAATTCTGGCTTCACAGAAAGAGTTTGGAAGTTTTGCTTCCATTTCTATTTTTTGGAACAGCTTCAAGAGAATAGGTGTTAACTCTTCCTTAAATGTTTGATAGAATTCCCCTGGAAAGCCATCTGGCCCTAGACTCTTGTTTTTTGGGAGATTTTTGATTACTAATTCGATTTCTTTACTGGTTATGGGTGTGTTCAAATTTTCTATTTCTTCCTGTTGCAGTTTTGGTAGTGTATATGTTTCTAGGAATTTTGCCATTTCTTCCAGATTGCCCTTTTTATTGCCATATAGTTGTTCATAATATTCTCTTATAATTATTTTATTTCTGCTATGTTCATTGTGATCTCTCCTCTTCTTGATTTTATTTATTTGGGTCCTTTCCTTTTTCTTTTTCATCAAACTGGCTAGTGGTTTATCAATTTTGTTAATTCTTTCAACGAACCAGCTTCTGGTTTCATTGATCTGTTCTACTGTTTTTTTGTTTTGTTTTGTTTTGTTTTGTTTGTTTTTGTTTTCAATAGCATTGATTTATTAGAGCATTGATAAAGCTCTAATCTTTATTATTTCCTGTCTTCTGCTGTTTTGGGGTTTTCTTTGCTTTTCTTTTTCCAGCTCTTTAGGATGTAAGGTTAGGTTGTGTATCTAAAACCTTTCTTCCTCCGTTAGGAAGGCCTGGATTGCTATATACTTCCGTCTTATGACTGCCTTTGCTGTGTCGCAGAGGTTTGGGGCTGTGGTGTTATCATTTTCCTTGCCTTCTATGTATTTTTTAATTTCCTCTTTAACTTCTTGATTAGCCCATTCATTCGTTAGTAGGATGTTCTTTAGTCTCCAAGTATTTGCTATCTTTCCAAATTTTTTCTTGTGGTTGATTTCGAGTTTCATAGCGTTGTGGTCTGAAAATCTGCATGGTATGATCTCAATCTTTTTGTACTTGTTGGGGGCTGATTTGTATCCCAGTATGTGATCTATTCTGGAGAAAGTTCCATGTGCACTGGAGAAGAATGTATATTCCGCTGCTTTAGGATGAAATGTTCTGAATATATCTGTTAAGTCCATCTGGTCCAGTGTGACAGTCAAAGCCATTGTTTCCTTCTTGATTTTCTGTTTAGATGATCTGTTCATTGTTGTACATGGGGTGTTGAAGTCCCCTACTATTATGATATTATTATCAATGAGTTTCTTTATGTTTGTGATTAATTGATTTATATATTTTGGTGCCTCCACATTTGGAGCATAAATGTTTATAATTGTTAGGTCTTGGGGGATAGACTCCTTAATTATGATATAATGCCCTTTTTCATCTCTTGTTACAGTCTTTATTTTAAAATCTAGATTTTCTGATATAAGTATGGCTACTCTGGCTTTCTTTTGTCGACCATTAGCAAGATAGATGTTTCTCCATCCCCTTACTTTCAATTTGAAGGTGTCTTTAGGTCTCAAGTGGGTCTCTTGTGAATAGCATATAGATGGATCTTGTTTTCTTATCCATTCTGTTACCCTATGTCTTTTGATTGAAGCATTTAGTCCATTGATGTGTAGAGTGAGTACTGAAAGATATAAGTTTATTGCCATTATGTTTCTTGTAGAGTTGGAGTTTCAGGTCCTTTCTAGTCTTTGTTGTTTTTGGTCTTTTTTTTTTTTTTTTTTTTTTTTTTGTCTTTTCTCCCCTCAGAGAGTCCCCCTTAAAATTTCTTGCAGGGCTGGTTTGGTGGGAAACTTTTTATCTCTTCTTCTATTTTGAATGACAGCGTTGCTGGATAAAGAATTTCTGGCTGCATATTTTTCCAATTCAGCACATTGAATATATCCTGCCACTCCTCTCTGGTCTGCCAAGTTTCTGTGGATAGGTCTGCTGCAAACCTGATCTTTCTTCCCTTGTAGGTTAAGGACTTTTTTCCCTTGCTGCTTTCATGATTCTTTCCTTGCCTGAGTATTTCATGAATTTGACTATGATGTGTCTTGTTGACATATGGGAGTCCTCTGTGCTGCCTGGGTTTTGATTTGTGTGTCTTTCCCCAGCTTAGGAAAGTTTTTGGCTATGATTTGCTCACATAACCCTTCTACCCCTTTTTCTCTCTCTTCATCTCTGGGACCCCTGTGATTCTGATGTTGTTCCTTTTTAAGGAGTCACTGATTTCTCTAATTCTTAAATCGTGCTCTTTGCATTAGTCTCCCTCTTTTTTTCTGCTTCATTATTCTCCATGAGTTTGTCCTCTGTATCACTGATTCGCCGTTCTGCCTCATCCATCCTTACCGCTGTGGCATCTACTCGAGATTGCTCTCAGTTATAACATTTTTTATTTCCTCCTGACTAGCTTTTAACGCCACAGAAAGGTATTCTAATCTGTTTTCAACCCTAGCTAGTATTCTTATTATCATGATTCTAAATTCTGGTTTGGACATTTTGCTTGTATCTGTGTTGATTAAGTCCCTAGCTGTTGTTTCTTCCTGCTATTTCTTTTGGGGTCAATTCCTTTGTTTTGTTATTTTGAAGGAAGAAAAGAAATTGATAAGGTAAAAAATTAAAATTAAAAAATTAAAACAACACACACACAAAAATCAAATAAATGATGCTAGATTCTAGGTGTGTTTGTGTCTGGTTATTGAAAGGAGCTTGATAGATTAGAGAAAAAAAAATTGAAAATTTGAGAAAATGAACACAATGAAATAGAATAAAATGAAATGATGAAAGTAAAATAGAATTTGAAAAATTTACCAAAAAAGTAAAAAATATAGTAGAAAAAATAAAGAAAATATTTTAATAACAATGGAAAATAAGAGTAAGTTTTTTCTCTTTATTCAAGAAAAAGAAAAGAAAAAAAAAGAAAATTGAATAGATGGACCAGTGAACAGTTTAAAATACAATTGAAATTACATCGGTTTCCCCTAGAAGTTGAACTATGAAGCACTTTATACTCCATAAACTAAGCAGGTGGAGAGATTTGTGGTGTTGCTGAAGAGCGAGGTTGGCCCAGTTGGCGGGGCTTAGTGTAACAGCTCCATTCTCCACTAGATGGCGCTGCTAAGTTACTGGGGTGGATTGTTGTGGCGCTTGTAGGTGTGTATGGGCATGCGTGGGAGGGGTGAAAATGGCGTCATCCAGCTACCCAGTCTCTAGTATCTGAACTCTGTGCTCTCCCCAACCAACAATCATGCATCCATCCTTTGTCTCTCGCTTTTGTCCACTCCCCGCCTTTACACTGTCTGTGATTAAGCTGTCAGGTTGCCAGACGGCACCTCCCTCCTGAGTTTTATCTCACATGCGGCTGTTTCCTGACCCCTCACTTCTGAAGGACTGCAGCTTTGACCCACTCAGATCCTCTGGGGGAGGGTTTCACTGAGCAATGGCCGGGTGCTGGCCACTCCCAGGAATGTTCTCAGGACCATGCTGCTGTAGAATGCCCAGAGACTGCGGCTGGGTGCCAGGCCCCCCCAGAAAAAGTTCATGCGATCATGTAGCAGCAGCGTTTCAGGGATTATGGAAAATCACAAATACACATCTGGCTCCAGGCTTCACCCTTAATGACCTTGTTCCAGCACCAGCAAATGTGGTTGTTCACTGGGGTCTGCTGGGACCGGGTGGCCACACAGCCTCTACCAGATTTCCTCCCAACAGAGGAACTGCTTCTCCACATGTGGCCCGAAAACTTCCTCTACCCCACTCTGCTGCTGGGGATTCGCCCTTCCCACCAGAGCACCACCAGGTATTGAGCTGTGGAGTTTGATACTCTGTGCTCCCCCTGTTTATAGAGTCTTAATGGAATTTAAACCCTCCCCTTTCTCCCTTTTTAGTTCAGTCCCTGAGGCTGCTTTCACTTTTCCACTTTCTCTCCAGCTGTTTTTGGGGGAGGGGTGCTTTTCCTGAACTCTCCCCCCCCCCATCTCTGTCCTCTCTCCACAAACAAAAACAGCTCCCTGCCCTCTGCGGCTTCTTTCTCCCCCAGTTCACCTCTCTGCGCCATATACTTGCTGACTTCTGTGGCTCAGGTTGTGCAGATTGTTGTGTTAACCCTCAAATCAGTTTTCTAGGTTCAGGATGGTTTAGTGTTGATCTGACAATATTTCATGGACACGAGACACAAAAAAAACTTCCATGCTGTTCTGCCATCTTGTCCCCTCCACTTACACTCTCTTTCTTACATTTTTTTAATGTTTATTTGTTTTTGAGAAAGAGTGAGAGAGACAGAGTGTGAGGGGGAGAGGGGCAGAGAGAGAGGGAGACACAGAATCCGAAGCAGGCTCCAGGCTCCAAGCTGTCAGCACAGAGACCAATGTGGGGCCTGAACTCAGAAGTGTGAGATCATGACCCAAGCCTAAGTCAGACACTCAACCGATTGAGCTACCCAGACACCCCTGGTATTTTTTCCTTAAGGAAATTCCTTTCTCCCTCACTCACTCCCTATGTTTGGTGAGATTCACCCACCACCACCACCATTATATTCTTCTCCAGACAGGGGCAAATGGTTAGTCCTGGACAATGAGAATACTGCATTGTTCTAAACACAATGATTGCTTCAAGCATGGGCACATAAGCCAATTCAAATAGTTGAGATTGATATCCAGGTCATATGTTGCAGTTTGCAAGAAAGAGGTGTTGTCTAGGATTTCTGTTGAGTTTGTTGAGCTGAGGGAATGGTAAGCTTCAGCTACTGGGGGCCATCTTTGACACCCTAAGCAGGGAAATTGTCTAAAAATAAGGTGAGTACACAGGAACATAAGAAATGGAGAGAGACTGTTCTGATGATGTAGTTTGACCACCTGGATCCATCCATGCCCTAAGACCTACTTCTGGAGTGTTCTGTGAGCCAATACATTCAGGTTTTGCTTAAGGCAGTTTGAATCCAGGTTTTTTCATTCCAACCCAAATAGTCCCAAATAACTACATCTCCCAAAAGAGAGCAATGTTGGGATAATGGATTGTTTATATTGTAGAAGAATAGGTGTGCTACTTCTGTCATAATGGAACGTTTTTTTTTGTTTTGTTTTGTTTTTTTTAATTTATTTTTGAGACAGAGACAGAACATGAACGGGGGAAGGGCAGAGAGAGAGGGAGACACAGAATCGGAAGCAGGCTCCAGGCTCTGAGCCATCAGCCCAGAGCCCGACGCGGGGCTCGAACTCATGGACCATGAGATCGTGACCTGAGCTGAAGTCGGCCGCTTAACCGACTGAGCCACCCAGGCGCCCCTGTCATAATGGAACGAAAACACCAGAATTTGAGGCCCATATCTGCCACTGGACAGTGATGCAACTCCTCGGAGCCTTATTTTCTTCCTTTGCAAAATGGAGAAAAACATCCTTCCTACCTGCAGATGCTGTGAGAATCAGAAGAGATAATGGATGGAAAGGAGTTTGTAAACTGAAAATGGCTTTATAAATGTAAGTGATTGTCATTAAATTTTAATAAGTGGCTTGCCCAAGGATTAGAAATAGCAGCAGTATTGGAAAAGCACTTGCCAAGCTGTGAGTAGGTGGCACAGAATGTATCCTTGTTTTTAAAACTAACCTTAGAGCAGTGACAGCAAGAAAGTTGGAGAATTCTATACATAAAGAACTTCTCTTTGACCTTAGGGAGGGGCCAGAGCAGAATGGAACAGTTGTGGGAATGAGATGGGGACTAGAGACCACAAGGCAAGGATGATGCTGCACTGAACACCTGGATGAGAAGAGAAGCCCCCAAGGCACTTCCAGCCAATATCATAGTGAAGAAAGATCTGTAACTTGCTGGATACCCTTATGCCTAAATTAAGTGTCCGATTACGTCAAACATTTGATAAGCTCTTACAACATTCTAAGTCCCCTGATCTTTGTTTTACGTGTATTATCTCATTCAATCTTCACAGTAGCCCTTTGAGATAGTGTTATGAGCTGAATTGTATCCCCCACCCCCCACCCCCAATTCATATGTTGAAGTCCTAACCTCCAGTAGCTCAGAATGTGACTGTATTTGGAGACAGAGACTTTAAAGAGGTGATTAAGGAGGCACTTGGGTGGCTCAGTCGGTTAAGTGTCTGCCCCTTGATTTTGGCGTAGGTCATGATCTCAAGGTTCATGAAATCCAGCCCCACGTCAGACTCTGTACTGACAGCACAGAGCTTGCTTGGGATTCTCTGTCTCCCTTTCTCTCTGCCCCTCACCCACTTGTGCTCTCCTCTTCTCTCCCTCTCTCTCCTGCTCTCTGAAAAATAAATAAATAAACATTTTTAAAAAAAAAAGAGGTGATTAAGGCAAAATGAGGTCATATGGTGTGCCCTAATCCATCATCACTGGTGTCCTTATAAGAGGAAATTAGGACACAGACAACACAGAGACCACAGGATGACCATGGAAGACACAGCAAGAAAGCAGCCATATACACCAGAAGAGGGGCTTCAGAAGAACCCAAACTTTCTGACATCTTGATCTTGGTCTTCTGGCTTCCAGAATTGTGAGAAAATTACCTTCTTTTGTATTTTGTACCTTCTTCTGTAGTATTTTGTTATGGCAGCTCTAGCAAACTCATACCAGTAGGTACTCTTATATCCTTATTTTATAGAGGAGGACACTGAGGATGAATAACTTGCCCAAAGTCACATATCTAGCAAGGGGAAGAACTGTGATTTAGCCTCAGGAAGCCTGCTCCAGAGCCCATATTCTTGATTACTGTGCCTTATGGATCATTCTAAAGAGTAGATGCAATTCTTCTGAACTAACTTTGTTTTCTTTTTAAATCCATATTATTTGGTTATGAATATATGCACTCACATCACCATCTGGAGTCAAGTCTCATTTCTGCAAATTACCAACTGATGTCAAGCCTCAGCATCCTCATCTGTAAAGTGAGGATGATGATAGTAGTATCTCCTTCTGAGAGTTTTTAGGAAAGTTGAATGAGATATTGTGCACATAAAGTGCTAATCACTTGGAAAACATTCAAAAGCTATTTGCTATTATTATCAGATAGCTTGAAAGTAGGAGTTCCAAGATTCAAACACGGAACTAGCTTGGTCAAAGCCAGTGCATATAACCATTACATAGAACTGTCCAAGGTTCCTGAGCCCTTGCTGAAAGACACCAGGGCTATGGAGTTAGACAATGGATAGTTGTATTCTAACCCTGATACACAGAGTTGTGTGGGTTTGAGTAAGTTATTTAAATTCTCTGAACCCCATCTTCCTATTCTGTAATATTGAACAACTTAAGCTCATATGGTTTAAATGAGGTAAAATATGTAAGTTGTTGGTCATGCAATAGATGCTCAGCAAACATTAGTAGAGAGGATTTCATCTTTTGTAGGAGGTTAGGTTCTAAATGTATACCACCCCATCCTATAGTTCTTAGGTACTAAAATTTCAGACAACTGAGATAGACTGAAGAAAACAAACAAAAAGTCTATTTTCAGATGCAGAGACATTCTGCCTTTAGAATATTATTAATCCTTTAAAAATCAGTAGTATGTGGAAAATTGTAAAGAATTAATATTTACCTATAGAATTTACTCTTTACTTATCTAAAGTCTCCAGCCAGTCATACTGTCTTTCCTAGTCAGCTCAGGCTAATATTACAGAATATCATAGACTGTGCAGCTTAAACATCAAACATTTCTTTGTCACAGTTCTGGAGGATGGAGATCAGTGTACTAGCATGGTTGGGTTCTGGTGAGGACTCTTCCTCACTTACAGATAGTCACCTTCTTTCTGTTTCCACATATGGCAGAGAGAGCTCTAGTCTCTTCCTTTTAGAAGGACACTAATCCTATCACAAGGGCTCAACTCTCAAAGTCCCTACCTCCTAATATCACATTGGGGGGTAGGGTTTCAACATATGAATTTGGGTGGGAAAACAAACATGCAGTCCATAATACTGCCCCACCTACTGACTTTAATGATTTGGCCTCAGGATGAGCAACTCACCCTATCCTAATCAAAGGCATTCCTTGGGGAAATAGGGGTGGAGATGAGGCAGAGAAACAGAGAAAACAAGAGAGATGTTCAGTTCTCCATTTCTTGGATCATAAGCTGTAAAGATGCTACTTTTAGGTTGTAGATGGTCACATTCACCATCCCATTGGAGAGCCTAGAAAGTAAGGCCAACATGTGTGCAGAAGATGGGTTGAAAGATGGATAGATTCTTTTTTTTTTTTAAGATTTTACTTTTAAGCAATCTCCATACCCAAGGTGGCCCTTGAACTCTCAACCCCAAGATTTAGAATCACATGCTTCACTGAATTGAGCCTGCCAGGTGCCCCTGAAAAATGGAGAGATTCTTAATACTGTTTGAGACCTTATGTTTGAAATATGTTTACATCATTCTTTCACATCCCCCCTTTTTTGTTTACAATAGTTTCAATTGTCTATCTCTCTAATGTTCCTATAAGAATCCCAATAAAAACCATCTTTCTCTTTCTCCCTCAATCTCACACATTATCTCTTTTTGACATGAGGCTTGTCATTCATTCCTTCAACCATTCAACCAATAAATATCAGTGGCATCTCATATTTATAGGTCCTATGCCAGGCAATGGGGACACAAAGATTAAGACCCTATCCCTTCCCTTTAGAAGCTCACTGTCTAGAGGAGGAACAAGGGAACAGATGCAGTGTAATTAGTATGACAGAGGGTCACTGAGATTTTGAAAACTATGTGAAGGGTTTCCTGGACTATGATCTTGAGTGAGTCACCTAAACTTTCTGAATGTCAGTTGCTTCATCTATAAAGAGGCCATCATAAAAAATATTATTTCACAGATGATTAAATAAAATAATGTGTTTTATACTGGAAGCAAACTGAAAATGTTAAGAATTGTTCATATAATCACAAAATGCCTAAATAACCGTACCATACCTTTCCTTGTAAGCATCTGTATTATTCAGAACTCTTGGGTTGCAAATGACAAAGATGCAACAAAAAGCTGACATAAGCAGCAATAGAAACCAGCTGCTCACATGATAGGGTTGGGAATCAGTCTCTTCCCTGCTTTCCTTTCCTTTTCTTTTTTAAAAAATTTATGTCTTGAGTAAACATTTTATTTTATTTTTTAAATTTTTTTAGTGTTTATTTATTTTTGAGCGAGAGAGAGACAGACAGAGTGCAAGCAGGGGAGGAGCAGAGAGGGAGACACAGGCTCGGAAGCAGGCTCCAGGCTCCGAGCTGTCAGCACAGAGCCCGATGCGGGGCTCAAACCCACAGACCGCGAGATCATGACCCGGGCTGAAGTCGGACACTTAACCGACTGAGCCACCCAGGTGCCCCTCTCCCCTACTTTTCTATCCATGGTTGGCTCCATGCCCCAGCAAAATCTTCCCAAGTTATAGCAAGATGGCGTTGCTGGCTTTGTGGTAAAAAAATATATATGGTCTGTGTGATACTCCCATTTTGAAATTTGTGGAAAATCCCTTTGAGGCTTAGTACATGGTCAATTTTCATAAATGTTCTCTGTGTTCTTGCAAAGAATGTGCATTCTTTATTAATGGAAAGCTCTTTGTGTGTTTATTAGCTCAAGCCTGTTAATTGTGTTGCTCACATTTTATAGATCATTGCTATTTTTTTTTTCTGAAAAGTGTATTAAAATCTCCCATTATGATTGACTGTGAAAGGACCTGAGAGAACTTTATGGAGTGATGGTAACATTCTATATCTTGCTGGGAATTTAGGTTACAAGGTGTATGCATCTGTCAAAACTCAGCAAACATACACTCAAGATTTGTGTATTTCATTGCATGCAAAATTTTTTTCAAAAGAAAAACTTGCAACTAGGTAGTCAACTTCAGATAATAAGGTCTTTAAGGGAAAGGAAACTGACTACAACTTACTTTGGAATGCATAAAAAATAAGATGGGTTAATAAATGGATAGAAAGAGAGATGGACAGTTGTGTGTAAAAGCAAATTTAGAGTAAAATGGTAGAATTTAGGTAGTAAGTATAGGCATGCCTTGTTTTATTGTACTTTGCTTTATTGTGCCTTGCAGCTACTGTGTTTCTTACAAACTGCAAATGTGTGGCAACCCTGCTTTGAGCAACTCTATTGGCACCAATAGTATTTGCTTACTTCATGTCTCTGTGTCACGTTTTGGTAATTCTCACAATATTTCAAACTTCTTCATTACCATTATATTTGTTATGGTGATCTGTGATATTCAGTGTTACTATTGTAATTGTTTTGGGGCTCCGTGAACCAAGAACATATAAGATAATGAAATTAATCAGTAGATGTTGTATGTGTTTTAATTGCTTCACCAACTGGCCATTCCCCTTCACTCTTCCTCTACTTGGGCTTCCATGTTCCCAGAGACACACAATATTGAAATTAGGCCAATTAATAATCCTACAGTGGCCTGTAAGTGTTGAGTGAAAGAAAGAGTCACACACCTCTCACTTTAAATCAAAAGCTACAAAGGATTCATCTTAGTGAGGAAAGCATGTCAAAAGCCAAGGCAAGCCAAAAGCGAGGCCTTTTGTGCCAAACAGTTAGGCAAGTTGAGGATGCACAGGAAAAATTCTTGAAGGAAATTAGAAGTACTACTCCAGTGAACACATGAATGATAAGAAAGGGAAACAGCCTTCTTGCTGATGTGAAGAAAGCTTTTAGTGGTCTGGAGAGAAGATCAAACGGGCCACAACATTCCTTAAACCAAGGCTTAATCTAGAACAAGACCCCAACTATCTTCAATTCTTTGAAGGCTGCGAGAAGTGAAGAAGCTGCAGAAGAAAAGTGTGACACTAGCAGAGGTTGGTTCATGACGTTTAAGGAAAGAAGCCTTCTCCATGGTGTAGAAGTGCAAGGTGATATAGCAAGTGCTAGTGTAGAAGCTGCAGTAAGTTATCTAGAAGATCTAGCTAAGATCATTAATGAAGGTGGCTTCAATAAACAACAAATTTTCAATGTAGACGAAACAGGCTTATATTGGAAGAAGATGCCATCTAGGACTTGCATAGCTAGAGAAAAGTCAAAGCCCAGCTTCAAAGCTTCAAAAGGACAGGTGACTCTCCTGTGAGGGGATAATGTAAATGGTGACTTGAAGTTGAAACCAGTGCTCATTTACCATTATGAAAATCCTAGGTCTTTTAAGAATTATGCTAAATCTACTCTGCCTGTGTTCTATAAATGGAATAACGGAACATGGATGACAACATACCTGTTTATAACATGGTCTACCGAATATTTGAAGCTCACTGATAAGATCTACTGCTCAGAAAAGAAAGATTTCAAAATATTACCACTCATTGACAATTCACTTTGGACACCCAAGAGTTCTGATGATAATATACAATGAGAGTAATGTTTTTATGCCTTTGAACACAACATCCATTCTGCATTCCATGGATCAAAGGGTAATTAAATTTTTCAAGTGATATTACTTAAGAAATACATTTCACAAGGCTCCAGCTGCCATACATAGTGATTCCTCTGATGGATCTGGGCAAAGTAAACTGAAAACCTTCTGGAAACCATTCTAGATGCCATTAAGAACATTTATGATTCACGGGGAAAGGTCAAAACATCAACATTAACAGGAGTTTAGAATAATTTGATTTCAGCCCTCATGGATGACTTTAAGGGTTCAAGACTTCAGGGAAGGAAGTCACTGCAGATGTGGTGAAAACAGAAAGAGAACTAGAATTAGAAGTGGAGCCTGAAGATGAGACTGAATTGCAGCAATTTCATGATAGAACCTAAACAGATGAGCAGTTGCTTCTTATGGATGAGCAAAGAAAGTGGTTTCTTGTGTTGGAATCTAGCCCTATTGAAGTTGCTGTGAAGATTATTGAAATAACAACAAATAATTCAGAATATTACATAAACTTAGTTGATAAAGCAGCAGGAGCGTTTGAGAGTATTGATTCCTATTTTGTTAGAAGTTCCACTGTGAGTAAAATGCTATAAAACAGCATCACAAGCTACAGAGAAATCATTTGTGAAAGGAAGTGTCAGTAGATGTGGTGAACTTCATGGTCTTATTTTAAGAAATTGCCATAGCCATCTCAGACTTCAACAAACACCCTGATCAGTCAGTAGCCATCAACAGGAAGGCAAGACTCTCTACCAGCAAAAAGATTACAACTTGCTGAAAGCTCAATGATGGTTAGAATTTTCCAGCAACAAAGAAATTTTTAATTGAAGTATGTACATTGATTTTAGAACTAATGCTACTTCACACTTAACAATCTACAGTAGAGTGTAAACATAATTTTTATATGTACTGGGAAACCCAAATTATTCGACTGTCTTGTAATATTTGTTTTACTGCAGTGGTCTAGAACTGAACCTGCAATATCTCCAAGGTATGCCTGTATTTGAGTATACACTCTACGAGTCTTTCAACTTGCAGTACATTTGAAATTTTTCATTAAAAAATGTTGGAGAGGGGTCCCTGGGTGGCTCAGTTGGTTAAGCATCCAACTCTTGATTTCAGCTCAGGTTATGATCTCACGGTCGTGAGATTGAGCTCCACATAGGGGTGGATCCTGTTTGAGATTCTGTCTCTCCCTCTGCCCCTCCATCACTTGTGCTTCTCTCTCTCTCTCTAAAATAAAAATAAATAAATAAATAAATAAATAAATAAATAAATTTTTTAAATGTTTTAGAAAAGTTTTAGAAAACTTTCTAAAATGTTTTAGAAAAGTTTCTAAATAGTTTTTAGAAAAAACTTTTCTATTATGAGTGCTGATTTGCTAATTTCTCCTTGTGATTCTATTGATTTTTGCTATACATATATTGAGATTAAGTTATTAGATCAATACTAGCATTCCTTTTGCTATTATTTCCCTAGTGTATAGTCTTTTACCTTTAGTCTTTCTGTTTCATTATGTTTTTAGAGTGTCCTTTGTAAAAATCAAAATCATAGAAGATATCCATTATGACGGGTGCCTGGTGGCTCAGTTGGTTAAGCATCTGACTTGGTTTCAGCTCAGGTCATGATGTTATAGTTTCATGAGTTTGAGCCCTGCATCAGGCTCTCCACTAGCAGAGTTAAAATTAAAAACAAACAAACAAAAACACAAGAACTCATTCCTTTGTAAGACTAATACTCCATTTATGTATATACCTACTGAGCCACCCAGGCGCCCCTGATTTCTCCAATTCTTAAATCATGCTCTTTGCATTAGTCTCCCTCTTTTTTTCTGCTTCATTATTCTCCATGAGTTTGTCCTCTGTATCACTGATTCACCGCTCTGCCTCATCCATCCTTACCGCTGTGGCATCTACTCGAGATTGCGGCTCAGTTATAGCATTTTTTATTTCATCCTGACTAGCTTTTATCTCCACAGAAAGGTATTCTAATCTGTTTTCAACCCTAGCTATTATTCTTATTGTTATGATTCTAAATTCTGGTTTGGACATTTTGCTTGTATCTGTGTTGATTAAGTCCCTGGCTGTTGTTTCTTCCTGCTATTTCTTTTGGGGTCAATTCCTTTGTTTCGTCATTTTGAAGGAAGAAAAGAAACCAATAAGGTAAAAAAAAATTAAAATTAAAAAATTTAAAACAACACAAAAAAATCAAGTAAAAGGATGCTACATGCTAGGTGTGCTCTGGCCTTGTTGTTGAAAGGAGCTTGATAGATTAGGGATAAAAGGGAAAGATAAGAAAAGAAAAAAAAGGAAAATGTTTGAAAATTTGAAAACATTAATACAATGAAAAAGAATAAAATGAAATGATGGAAGTAAAAAAATAGAATTTGAAAAAGTTACAAAAAAGTAAAAAATATAGTAGAAAATTTTATTTTTAAAAAAAAATTTTTTTCAACGTTTTTTATTTATTTTTGGGACAGAGAGAGACAGAGCATGAACGGGGGAGGGGCAGAGAGAGAGGGAGACACAGAATCGGAAACAGGCTCCAGGCTCCGAGCCATCAGCCCAGAGCCTGACGCGGGGCTCGAACTCACGGACCGCGAGATCGTGACCTGGCTGAAGTCGGACGCTTAACCGACTGCGCCACCCAGGCGCCCCTGAAAATTTTAAAGAAAAATAATTTTAATAGAAATGGAAAATAAAAATAATTTTTTTGCTTTCTGTGTTCAAGAATAAGAAAAGAAAAAAATTGAATAGATGGACCAGCAAACAGATTGAAGTACAATGGAAATTACATCAGTTTACCCTAGAAGTTGAACTATGAAGCACTTTATAGTCCGTAAAGCAGGCAGAGAGATTTGTGGTGTTCCTGAAAAGCGAGGTTGGCCCAGTTGGGCGGGGCTTAGTGTAACAGCTCCATTCTCCACTAGATTGCACTACTTAGCTTACTGGCGTGGATTGTTGTGGCCCTTGTAATTGTGTATGTGTATACATGGGAGGGGTGAAAATGGCATCACCCAGCTACCCAGTTTCTAGTATCAGAACTCTGTGCTCTCCCTGACCTGCAATTGCGCACACGTCTTTGCCTCCAGATTCTGTTTTCTAGGTGTGCAGGATGGTTTACTGTTGATCTGGTTGTATTTCAAGGATGAGAGATGCAAAAAAAAATGTGCATGCTGTTCCGCCATCTTGGCCCCTCCCTGTTCAATTATCTTTAGAGAAATGTCTTCACATTTTTTTCTCACTTTTTTTTTTGGGTTGTTTGTTGTTGAGTTGTAAGAGTTCTTTATATTTTCAGAATATTAACCCCTTATCAGATATATGATTTTCAAATATTTTCTCCCATTCCCTTTACTCTCTTGACAGTGTCTTTTGATACACAAATGTTTCAAATTTTGATGAAGTCCAATTTATCAATTTTTTCTTTTGTTGCCTGTGCTTTTGGTGTCATATCCAAGAAACCATTGCCAAATCTACTGTCATAAGAATTTTCCCTGTGCTTTCTTCTAATAGTTGTATAGTTTTAGCTCTTACACTTATGTCATTGATCCATTTAAGTTAATTTTTTGTTTATAGTATGAGGTAACGATCCAATTTCATTGTTTTGCACATGACTATCCACTTATCCCAGTACCATTTATTGAAATGACTATCCTCTTCCCATTGAATGGTTTTGGCTTCCTTGTTGAAAATCAATTGGCCATATGTGTGAGGGTTTATTACTGGGCTCTCTATTCTATCGGTCTTTATGTCTGTCCTTATGCCAGCAATACATGGAAACAATGGTTTTAATCATATTAAATCTTAACATGATGGGGATGTCTGGGTGGCTCAGTTAGTTAAGCATCTGACTCTTGATCTCAGCTCAGGTATTAATCTCAGGGTCTTGAGTTCAAACCCCACCTTGGGCTCTATGCTGGGCATGAAGCCTACTTTAAAAAAATTAGAGATTTTATTTTTAAGTTATCACTATACCCAACACAGGGCTTGAACTCACAACCCTGAGATCAAGAGTAGCATTCTCTTCTGACTGAGCCAGCCAAATGCCCCCAAACATCTTATTCTAACATAGATTGCTGATGTAAGGCAAGAGATGCCTGTATTTTCTTTCTACACTCTATTGGTCATTGCTACATTTTAAAATATGCACACATGACATCATATCTAAAGTAAATCAAGATCTCTATAATCTTCTAGGCATAAATGTATATTATATATTTTAACTTAGAATCATATTCTTCCATCTTTGTTGTTATCACTGTCCATGCATTTTTATTTAGTATTATTTTTATTAAAAATTTTTTAATGTTTATTTATTTTGAGAGAGAGACAAGTGCAAGCCAGGGAGGGGCAGAGAGAGAGGGAGACACAGGATCCAAAGCAGGCTCTGAGTTGTCAGCACAGACCCCGACATGGGGCTTGAACTCATGAACCATAAGATTATGACCTGAGCTAAAGTCCGATACTCAACTGACTGAGCCACCCAGGCACCCCTATTATTTTTATTAAAATTTTTGAGAAAGAGGTGGGGGGGAGGGACAGAGGGAGAGGGAGAGAGAATCATAAGCAGGCTCTATGCCCAGTGCAGGGTGGGGAGTAGCTGACTGAGGGGCTCGATCCCATGACTGTGAAATCATGAGTTGAGCTGAAATCTAGAGTCAGATGCTTAACCAACTGAGCCACTCAGGTAGGTACCTCACTGTCTGTGTATTTTTAGTTCCATCATCTAGCTAAAGCCCCCCAAAGTGTTATTTTTTAAATATTTACTGAGGTATAATTTATATACAATAAAATTCACTCTTTTCAGTTTTAACAAACACATACAGGTTTGCAACCTCTGCCACGATTAAAATACAGAACAGTTCTAGTGTGCCTGGGTGGTCCAGTTGATGGAGCATCTGCCTCTTCACCTCAGTTCAGGTCATGATCTCATGATTCATGAGATCAAGCCCAGGGTCAGACTCTGTGCTAACAGCACAGAGCCTGTTTGGGATTCTCTCTCTCTCCCATTTCTCTGCCCCTCCCCCACTCTATCTCTATCAAAATAAATAACTTAAAAAAAAACACAGAATGGTTCCATCATCACCCAAAATCTCCTACTATTCCTTTGATATTGGCTCCTCACCACACACTAAATCTTGGGCAGTCAGTTGTTTGTTTTCTATCCCCATTGGTTTTGCCTTTTCATCAATGTCACATAAACAGAATCATACCCTTTTGCATATGACTTCTTTAACATGGCATAATGCAGTTTGCCATTCAAACATGCTGTTGGGTGTATCAGTAATTGGTTCCTTTTAATTGTTGAGTTGTGATCCACTGCAGAGATGAACCATAATTTATTTATTTACCCAGTTGAGGACCATCTGGATTGTTTCCACATTTTGACAATTATAAATAAGGCTATTATAAACATAGGTGTACAGATTTTTCTATGAATGTAAGTTGTCATTTCTCTAGGGTGAAATACCTAGAAGTGATATTGCGGAGTCATATAGTAACTATATATTCAACTTTATAAGAAACTGCCAATTTTCCAGAGTGTACCATATTGCATTCACACTGGTAAGGTATAAGTGATCCAGTTGCTCCATATCTTCACTAGGACTTGGTATTTTTTGCTTAATTTGAGCCATTTGAGTGGGTATCTCATTATGGTTTTAATTTACATTTCCCTAATAACTATGATGTTGAACATCTTTTCATGTACTTATTTTCTTCATTGGTAAAGTGTTCAAATTTTTTCCTATTTTCTATTGAGCTATTGGCTATCTCATTATAAAACTTTGAGAGTTCCTTGTATATTATGGATACAAGTCCTTTATTAGATATGTGTTTTGAAAATATTTCCTTCTAATTTGTGGCTCATCCTTTATTCTTTTAACAATATCTTTTGAAGAGCAAAGGTTCTTTTTTTAAATATGTTTTTTAACTTTAAATTTTATTTTATTTCATTTTATTTTTTGAGAGAGAGAGAGCAGGGACCAGGGGCAAAGGGGGAGAGATAGAGAGAGACAGAGAAAATGAATCTCAATCAGGCTCCATGCTCAGCACAAAGTCCAATGTGAGGCTCAATCCCACGACCCTTGGATCATGACCTGAGCCAAAATCAAGAGATGGACACTTAACTGACTGAGCCACCCAGGTGCCCCAAATGGTCTTAATTTTGAAGAAGGCTAATTTATCTTTTTTTTTAATTTTATGGATTATATTTTTATATAATATGTAGGAAATTTTTTCCTGATCTAGGTAACAAAAATATTCCTCTTTGTTTCCTCCCAGAATTTTTACAGTCTTAGCATTTAATGTAAGTCTATAATCCCATTTGAGTTAATTTTTGTTTATGATGAGAGGTTAGGATTGAGGTTCATCTTTTGCAGATGGATATTCAATTGTCCTGGCAGTATTTGTTGAAAAGACCATCTTTTCCCCTCTGAATAATCTTTGCACTTTTGTCAGAAATAAATTGAACCACATTGAGATACCTCCTCACACTCACTAGGGTGACTAAAATTAAAAAGACAGATAATAACAAGTGTTGGTAAGAATGTGGAGAAATTAGCTCATGGATTGGAAGAACAAATATTGTTAAAATGTCAGTACTTCCCAAGGAATCTACATATTCAATGCAATCCTTATCAAAATAACACCAGCATTCTTCACAGAGCTAGAACAAACAATCCTAAAATTTGTATGGAACCAGAAAATACCCTGAAGAGCCAAAGCAATCCTGAAAAAGAAAACCAAACCTGGAGGAATCACAATCCCGTGCTTCAAGCTGTATTACAATGCTGTAATCATCAAGACAGTATGGTACTGGCACAAGAACAGACATTCAGATCAATGAAACAGAATAGAGAACCCAGAAATGGATCCACAAACGTATAGCCAACTAATCTTTGACAAAGCAGGAAAGAATATCCAATGGAAAAAAGACAGTCTCTTTAACAAATGGTGCTGGGAGAACTGGACAGCAAGATGCAGAAGATTGAAACTAGACCACTTTCTCACACCATTCACAAAAATAAACTCAAAATGGATAAAGGACCTGAATGTGAGACAGGAAACCATCAAAACCCTAGAGGAGAAAGCAGGAAAAGACCTCTCTGACCTCAGCCACAGCAATTTCTTACTTGACACATCCCCAAAGGCAAGGGAATTAAAAGCAAAAATGAACTATTGGGACCTTATGAAGATAAAAAGCTTCTGCACAGCAAAGGAAACACCAACAAAACTAAAAGGCAACCAACGGAATGGGAAAAGATATTTGCAAATGACATATCCAAAGGGCTAGTATCCAAAATCTATAAATAGCTCACCAAACTCCACACCCGAAAAAACAATCCAGTGAAGAAATGGGCAGAAAACATGAATAGACACTTCTCTAAAGAAGACATCCGGATGGCCAACAGGCCCATGAAAAGATGCTCAACGTCGCTCCTCATCAGGGAAATACAAATCAAAACCACACTCAGATATCACCTCACGCCAGTCCGAGTGGCCAAAATGAACAAATCAGGAGATTATAGATGCTGGCGAGGATATGGAGAAATGGGAACCCTCTTGCACTGTTGGTGGGAATGCAAATTGGTGCAGCCACTCTGGAAAGCAGTGTGGAGGTTCCTCAAAAAATTAAAAATAGACCTACCCTATGACCCAGGAATAGCACTGCTAGGAATTTACCCAAGGGATACAGGAGTACTGATGCATAGGGGCACTTGTACCCCAATGTTTATAGCAGCACTCTCAACAATAGCCAAATTATGGAAAGAGCCTAAATGTCCATCAACTGATGAATGGATAAAAAAATTGTGGTTTATATACACAATGGAGTACCACGTGGCAATGAGAAAGAATGAAATATGGCCCTTTGTAGCAACATGGATGGAACTGGAGAGTGTTATGCTAAGTGAAATAAGCCATACAGAGAAAGACAGATACCATATGGTTTCACTCTTATGTGGATCCTGAGAAACTTAACAGAAACCCATGGGGGAGGGGAAGGAAAAAAAAAAAAGAGGTTAGAGTGGAAGAGAGCCAAAGCATAAGAGACTCTTAAAAACTGAGAACAAACTGAGGGTTGATGGTGGGTGGGAGGGAAGGGAGGGTGGGTGATGGGTATTGAGGAGGGCACCTTTTGGGATGAGCACTGGGTGTTGTATGGAAACCAATTTGACAATAAACTTCATATATTGAAAAAAATAAATAAAATGGCTTGTATTGAATCCATAAATCTATTCAGGAAGAATTGACATCTTAATGATATTCAGTCCTCTAATCAGGAAACAAGGCATATCTTACCATTTGCCTCAGTTTTCTTTGGTTTCTTTCATCAGTGGTTTTGTAGTGTTTAGCATACAAATTTTATACTGCTTTTGTTATATTTATATCCATTTCATGCTTCTTTGGGTGTTATTATAAATGGTACTGTTTTTTACCTTCCATTTCTGATTGCTCATTGCTACTATATAGAAATACAATTGATTTTTTTATGCAACCAGGTATTTAATGACCTCCTGAATGGCCTATTGGTTCTAGTAGCTTTTTCTGTTGTTTTGCTGCGATTTCAACAACCAGTGGGTCAAAGATGAAATCGGAAGGGGACAAAAAAATTTTTTTTGAACACGTGAATATGGAAGTATAACATACCAAGACTTATGGGATGCAGCAAAAGCAATCCTAAGGGGGAGATTGTAGTGATAAATACCTGCATTAAAAATAAAGACGGGGCACCTCGGTGGCTCAGTTGGTTAAACGTCCGACTTCGGCTCAGGTCATGATCTCACAGTTTGTGAGTTCGAGCACTGCATCTGCTGTCAGCCCTGAGCCTGCTTCGTATCCTCCGTCTTCCTCCCTCTCTGCCTCTCCCCAGAACATGAGCTCTCTCTCTTTCTTTCTCAAACATAAATAAACGTTAAAAAAAATAAAAAATTAAAATAAAGACAGATCTCAAATAAGCAACCTAACTTTACACCTCAAGGAACTAGGAAAACAAGAACAAAGTAAGCCCAAATCTGATAGAAGAAAGGGGATAACAAAGATCAGAGCAGAAATAAATGAAGCAGAGAATTAAAAAGCAACAGAAAATATCAACAAAGCTGAAAGGTTTTTTTTTTTGAAAAGATAAATGTATTTGAAAAACCTTTAGCTAGACTTACCAAGAAAAAAAGAGAGGACTCAAATAAATAAAACTAGAAATGAAAGAGGAGACATTATAACTAATACCACAGAAATACAAAGGATCATAAGAGATTACTGTAAACAATTAAGTGCCAACAAATTGTACAGTCTTAAAAAATGGATAAATTCATAGAAACATACAACCTGCCAAGACTGCCTCATGAAGAAATAGAAACTCTGAAGAGGGGGCGCCTGGGTGGCGCAGTCGGTTAAGCGTCCGACTTCGGCTCAGGTCATGATCTCACAGCTTGTGGGTTCGAGCCCCGCGTCGGGCTCTGTGCTGACTGCTCAGAGCCTGGAGCCTGTTTCAGATTCTGTGTCTCCCTCTCTCTGTGACCCTCCCCCGTTCATGCTCTGTCTCTCTCTGTCTCAAAAATAAATAAACGTTAAAAAAAAAAAAAAAGAAACTCTGAAGAGACCAATAATGAGTAAGGATGTCGAACCAGTAATTAAGAATGTCCCAATAAAGAAAAGTCCAGGACCAGATGGCTGCGTGGTTAAATTCTACCAAACATTTAAAGAAGAATTAGTGTCAATTCTTCTTAAATTCATCTAAGAAGCTGAAGAGTAGGGAATGCTACCAAACTTATTTTATGAGACTAGCATTACCCTGATATCAAAGCCAGCTAAGGATAATACTTGAAAAGTAAACCGTAGGTTAATATCCCTGGTGAATATAGATGCAAAAATCATCCACAAAATATCAGCAAACTGAATTCAACAACACAATTAAAAGGATCATGCACAATCATCACGTGGGGTTTATCCATGGGATGAAAGGATAACTCTACATATGCAAATCAATAAATATGACACACCACATTAATAGAATGAAAGATAAAAATCATACAATCATCTCAATAGATGCAGAAAAAGCATTTGACAAATTCAACATCTGTTCATGATAAAACCTCTCAACAAATTGGGTATAGGAGGAACATATCTCAACATAATAAAGTCCATATATGACTAACCCACAGCTAACATTATACTCAGTGGTATAAAGGCTGAAAGCTTTCCCTATAAGATCAAGAACAAGACAGTTGTCCCCACTCTCAATACTCCTATTCACCATACTACTGGCAGTCCTAGTCAGAGCAATTAGGCAAGAAAAGCAAATAAAAGGCATCCAAATCAGGGGCGTCTGGGTGGCTCAGTCAGTTAAGCATCTGACTCCTGATTTCAGCTCAGGTCTTGATCTTGGGTCATGAATTCAAGTCTTGCACTGGGCTCCACACTGGGCATGAAGCCTACTTTAACAACAACAACAACAACAAAAAGCAAAAGGCATCCAAATCAGAAAGAAAGTAGTAAAATTATCTGTTTGCTGATGTCATGATCTTCTATATATAAAAATCCTAAATAAATAAACTTAAAAAAATACCAAAGACTCCAAAAATTGAGGCACCTGTCTGGGTCAGTCTGCAGAGCATGCAACTCTTGATCTCAAGGCCATGAGTTCGAGACCCACACTCAGGACAGAGTTTACTAAAAACAAGCAAACAAACAAAGAGCCTCTAAAACTCTTAGAACTCATAAGCAAATTCAGTAAATTTTCAAGATACAAAATCAACATATGAAATTCAGTCGCATTTCTATACACTAACAATGAACTATCTGAAAAAGAAACATGCAATTCCATTTAACATTAAAAACAATAAAATACTGAAAAACAAATTTAACCAAGGAAGTGAAAGATATATACACCAGAACCACAAGACATTGATTAAAAAAAAAAAAAATAGAAGAAGACACAAATAAATGGAAAGCTATCTCGTGTTCACGGATTGGAAGAGTTAATATTATTAAAATGTTCATGCTACCCAAAGCCATCTGTAGACCTGTTGGTCCAATGTAGATGTAGATGCATCCTTATCAAGTTTCTGGTGAAGATGTGGAAAAGCAGGAACTCTCATTCATTGCTGGTGGGAATGCAAATTGTACTGCCACTTTGGAAGACAGTTTGGCAGACTCACATAAACATAAATACTCTAGGGGTACCTGGGTGGCTCAGTCAGTTAAGCATCCGACTCTTGATTTCATCAGGCTCTGTGCTGTCAGCACAGAACCTGCTTGGGATTCTCTCCTCTCTCTGCCCCTCCCCTCCCTGGCTCATGCTCTCTCTCAAAATAAATAAACACTTAAAAAAATAAATAATCCAGCAATCACACACTTTGGTATTTACCCAAAGGAGTTGAAAACATGTCCACACAAAAACCTGCACATGGATGTTTATAGCAGTTTTATTCATAATTTCCCAAACTTGGAAACAACCAAAAATGTCCTTCAGCAGAGAACTGTATATATAAATTGGTAAGTCCAGACAATGGAGTATTATTCAGTGCTAAAAAAAGAAATGAGCTGCCAAGCCACGAAGAGACATGGAGGAACCCTAAATGGACAGTACTGGGAGTGAAAGAAGCCAATCTGAAAAGACTACATACAGTATGATTCCAACTATATGACATTTGGAAAAGGCAAACTATGGATTCAGGGATTACAGAAATGTTCTACAGAGATATGTTACACTTTGTCCTGCAGGGCCTGTGGGTATCATCAATCCTAGACCAATTTTTTAAATCATTTCTGGGGCACCTGGGTGACTCAATCAGTTAAGCATCCAACTTTGGCTCAGGTCATGATCTCAGGGCTTGTGAGTTTGAGCCCTGCATCGGGCTCTGTACTGACCGTTCAGAGCCTGGAGCCACTTCAGATTCTGTGTCTTTCTTTCTCTCTCTCTGCCCCTCCCCTGCTCACACTCTGTCTCTCTCTGTCTCTCAAAAGTAAATAAACATTAAAAAAAATTAAATCAATCAATCAATTGATCAATCAATCATTTCTTTGCTTGGGATGCTAATCCCAAGGAGGTAGAATGGAATTCTGACCCTCTTCTCATCTTTACATGTATATCAGAGATTAAGTATTCTTAAGTTAACTTTGTGACTCAACGATGACATCAAGGACCCAAAAATTTCCATCTTTCCACTCTGCTGTCCATCTATAATATTCTTCACCATGGTCGTAAGATGGCTGAAGCAGACATAGCGCTGCCTAGAGAAGAGGAAGGGGGAGTTTCTTTCCATGCATCCCTTGCTATTAGGGAAGAGGACTTTTCTCAGAGTCCCTTTGCAGTCTTTCCCCCAGGTCCCATTGGCCAGGAATGAGTAACCTGCCTATATCCTATCCATGAGAGAGACAGGAAGAGTGAATCTGAGCATTTTCCAGTCTCTGTACTGGGAGGTAAGCTCAGTTGTGATGAAAGAACAAGTAAGAGGAGGAAATGGCTTTTTGGTAGGCCACACATCCAAACATTTCTGTGAATGTGAACTTGGAGAAAAGATATTTTGTCACTAATTCAATTCACCATATTGGTTGAATTCAGTATTACTTTTTCTTTTTTTTTTAATATTTATTTTTGAGAGAGAGAGAGAGAGAGAGAGCACACAGGGGATGGGCAGAAAGAGAGGGGGACAGAGGACTGAAGAGGCTCCCTGCTGAAAGCAGACAGCCCAGGGCTCAACCTCACAAACCATGGGATCATGACCTGAGCGGAAGTCAGCCATTTAACCAACTGAGCCACCCAGGCACCCCAAATTCAGTATTACTTTTATAAAGAGAATGAAATATGGCTAATTAAAAAAAAATCTTTCCCAGGAATCCAAACCATTTTAACTAACCTCCTAGCAATAACCTCTAGCAAGAAACCAAATCTATTTAGAAAGCCAAACTTATTTGTGCAATAAGGAAAAAGCAAAATGTGAGGCTTTTAAAACATTTTTACCTTTAATCCCTTCTATGACCCAATGAGATAAATGCCAGTACCCTCATTTTACAGATAAGGAAACTGAAGCTAGAGAATGGAGTTGACTCACTCAAAGTCACACAGCCTGGAAACCCAGCCGAGCAGGTCTGCCTGGCTCTAAAGTCCATCCGTACACTCTTCTTTGGGCCATTCTTCCTCTTGCCTCCCCATCCCAGTTATTTGTTAAGGATCAGATCTGAAGATCAGGAAAGCAATTTCCTTGACTTCAACTGGGCCTAAGACATTCATCTTGAAGTCAGAAACAATCAGAGTCGGACATGCTATTAAGTAATCCACCAGACAGGTCCTTGATTAACAACAGAAGTGAAATTCTGCCAGACTATCTCTGGGGATACCACTTAGTAATACTAATTTGAGGGTAAAAATTAATCTGGCTGGAGAGTTAATTCCCTCCTTGATTTGAGCAGCTGTCCTAAGAGAGATGTCCACCGAGGTATTCAGCTTCCTGGTCCAGATTTTCTGCAGATGAGATTCCAGAAGAGCCAAACTTTCCCACAGCACCTAAACTGCTCTTCACTGGCACTCCAGTCACTGATGTACTGTTTACCCTCTGCCTTCCCTGCAAGGTTGCGAACAGCAAAGTTCAAGGATCTCCCCCAACTTGCCCACCACTAACTTCCAGGCCCTGCACAATTCCTGGTACACAGTAGCACTCTGTACAAGCTTATGCAATTAGTTGATTAAAAAATCATGGAAAACACGAGCATTCAGTTATCTCCAAATTAAGTTGAACTGTTTGTACTCAGGGTTTGCAAAACTCCTAATGGTAAGGTTAGAGCCTTTGAGGGAACCTGCCTCTGTGGTACCTGCTAGTCTTTAAGGATTTTCTGGGAGCAGTCACTGCTGCTCCCTGTCTTTCCTATGCCCCAGGTCTGAGGTTGTGGCCCAGGCACTGTTCCCTTGTGCTAGACTTCAGGCTTCCTTCCTCGTAGCCCTCTCCCGGGTGACCACAAAAGCCTCCTAGACAGCAGTATTTCCTTAAAACCAGGAAAAAGGGACCCTTGCTCTTGGTCCATGTTTTATGGATATGATATATGGAGCATATATATCACAAACATACATTAAACTTGGGTAAAGAACACACAGACCCTTCTGTTATTGATGATCTGGTGCTTAGTCCTAGAACTGTTCAGCCTATAATCCTACACACCCACTCTCATGACTCAGGGCAAGTTCATCCATAACTCTAAAGAAAAAAAAATACCACATTCAGATGGTTTTCAGTAGCTTGTGCCACTGCTTACATTCAAGACAGACAGTTTCAGGTCGTAGGGAGGATTTGAGTGGTGGAATCATTTGGATAAGAGAGAAGACAAATCAATTAGTTTGTCAGATTCTTCCCCTTGTCTGAGCATGAATGTAATAGATTCTCGCATGGCAAAACACTGTACCGCCCAGTCGACCATAACTTGCTGCTTTCTGTGTTCCTTTCTCTGGTTCGAAAGCGCTCAGAAATTACTTCTATATTCACAAGAGTTGCACATGGTATCTGAGAAACATTTTGCAGTACTGACAGTTTTACTACTCTTAATTTTACATGCATGTTTGTCTAGATGTAACGTGAACGACATGTGATACCGATTCTCCACACGGGCAATGAGACGGACCCTGGTATTGCAACCAGGGTCGCAAATTATGTTACTTTAACAAATTTTCAAACAGTAATTTCAGATTTCTTTAAATGATTTTGATTAAAGGTTTTTTTAATGCTTATTTATTTTGAGAGAGAGAGAGAGAGAGAGAGCAAGGTGGGGCAGAGAGAGAGGGAGACAGAGAATTCCAAGCAGGCTCCGCGCTGACAGCACAGAGCCCAAAGCGGGATTCAAACTCAAGGAAGCGTGAGATCATGACATGATTGGAGCCGAAATCGAGACGTGGATGCTTAAACAACTGAACCACCCAGGTGCCCCTTGATTTTAAAATTTAGCTTTCACTTAGTATAATTATATTTTGCCTTATAATTTTAACAATTTTGCATATTTTAGGAGAAAAAGAACTTTTGAGAAAACATACATGAACAATTAAAATTTTTAATTATAATATTTTACATTTGCCTAAATTATATTTTGGATGAAAATAACTCAAATTTCATGTATTTTGAATAAATCTTTAACCCTATAATTGGGCTCCTGTCAATAGGACACATTACGTGAAAAACCTGACAGAATTATTAGTGATATTTCTGAATGGACAGAAAGAAAAAAAATTACTAGAATCGATACAAAATTATTTATCTTTTTTATTTAAAAAGTTTTTAATGTTTATTTATTTTTGAGAGAGAGAGAGACAGACAGAGCACAAGCAGGGAAAGGGCAGAGAAAGAGGGAGACACAGAATCCAAAGCAGGCTCCAGCTTCTGAGCTGTCAGCACAGAGCACAACATGGGGCTTGAACTCATGAACTCTGAGCTCACAACCTGAGCCAAAGTCAGACGCTAAACCGACTGAGCCACCCAGGTGCCCCCCAGAATTATTTATAAATTATGTATCATTTTATTATTCTATGAACAAAACACTTATACAATTCACAATAATTAAATCCAGCCATCTTCAATATTGTGCTGACTTTCAGTCATATAAATTGGCTTTATACACATTTTTCAATTTTGACATTACGAAGGTATAGTGTCAAGGTAGGAGGACAGAACATGTTTTATTAAACAGTTTCCCTACCTGATATAACTGTTAAGTATTTATACACATGGTACAGGGTCCTCCATTGGTACTCTTGTCCCAGGTTCTGCACATGTTCTGGGTAAAGCTTCTAGCGGGTTTTTCTGCTTTCACCCTCACTCCAAATCTATTCTCCACATGGAAGCCAGACCATAATTGTTCCAAACAGGTAGAGTCCATGTCACCCCCCGAACCACCCCCCTCCCCCCGCTGGAACCTCTCCAGCAGCTCCTCCTTGTCATTTAAATAAATTCTGAATTCCCAGCTTAAGCCTCCAAGCCCACCCTTTCATGAGCTGACTGTTCCCATCTCTCCTACCACTGATCAGCCCTTCTCACCCTCAGCCTTGCCTCTCCAGCTCCCAAAAGCATCCCTTCTCCTTCTCAAACACAGTAAGTTCACTCCTGCCTCAGGATCTTTTCTCTGGCTGTTTCTCCACCCAGAAGGATCTTCACAGATCTTCATGCAGCTCATTCTTTCTCATTATTTAGGTCTCAGTTCAAAAGTTGCCTCCCTCCTGGGGGGTCTGGCTGGCTCAGTGGTACAGCGTGCAGACTCTTGATCTCAGAGGCCTCAGAGTTAAGCCCCATGTTGGGCGTGGAGCCTACAATAAACAAACAAGCAAACAAACAATAAAGTAAAATAAAATAAAATAAAATAAAATAATAAAAAGTTGCCCCCTTAGAAAGGCTTTGATTTTTTTTCTTCCCACGTGTACTGAGCAATTACTGTGTGCCTGGCACTGTACCAGGTGCTCTATAGGTAAGCCATTTAAATCTTCCAACAACGTAATGAGGCAGGTGCTTTATTAGCTCAGAGAGATCAAGTGACTTGCTCAAGGTCACACAGCTGAGAATTGGTGGTGCTGGGATTTGAACCCAGGCTGCTGAGCCCCATTTTTTTTTTTTTTAAACGTTTTATTTTATTTTTGAGAGAGACAGAGTGTGAGTCGGGGAGGGGCAGAGAGAGAGGGAGGCACAGAATCAGAAGCAGGCTCCAGACTCTGAGCTGTCAGCACAGAGCCCAATGCAGAGTTTGAATTCACAAACCATGAGATCATGACCTGAAGTTGGTCGCTCAACTGACTGAGCCACCCAGGCGCCCCAAAATCTTTACTTATTTAAGTCATCTCTACAACCAATATAGGGCTCAAACTCACGATCCTGAGATCAAGAGTTGCACGCTCCTCTGATTGAGCCCCCAGGTGCCCCTAAGTAGATCATCTTTTACAAACCTCTCCCAAATAAAATTCTAAATGAAGTTGTTATAGTTGTTGTTGTTGTTGTTGTTGTTGTTTACCTTGAACTAACTTTGAGAATTTCAGAGGGTCTCTGGAACATCTCAAAAAAGATCTGTTCTCTCTCCCTATAAAAAGGGAAATGTTTATAATGCTTATTTGGTTTATTAAATTTTGTTTATTAATAATGCTTATTTGGTTTATTAAATAACAAAGTAAGCATGCCAAATAGGAAGTGATGTTTAACCTTCTTAGTTTATATTTGTATGGGTATGTTATTAACATAAGTGTTCCAGAACTTGTATAAAATTCCTAAAAATCTGATAGGCCCTGGTTTAATGTTACCAGTTATAATTTCAGGTTTCATCTTAAAATGTTTTTTGTCATAGAAACATGTGGTTTTGGAGTGCTGGTGGGGGTCTGGATCTGACGGCCAAAAAAGAATTTTTGAGATGTCTTTGGTGCAAAAAGGTGATTTTATTAAAGCAGGGGGACAGGACCCATGGACAGAAAGAACTGCACTGGGGTTGTGAGGAGTGACTGATTATATACTATGGATTTGGGGGAGGTCAAGGCAAAAGGGAAGTTTTTGAAAGGACTTCCATATGCAAGAGCTTTAGGAGCTAAAGAGGGCTCCTAAGATACTGGAGGCCTAGCTATTGTCAAGCTAAGGTTGTTTTTCCCTCTAGCAAAGCATTAAGACAGTAGGGAGTTCCTGGAGAAGTGTTACACTCAGCCTGCCTCAAGTATTTTTCAATGGGCTGCAGGTTATAAAGAAATTTAATTTTATTTACATTTCCTTTTTGCCTTTGGTACCTACATCACTATGGAGGGAAGGGTGATGTTAGGCTGATGTTAGGAGGCTGAGTCTATGGGTTTCTGGAGGTTAGGCTATTGATAAGATTGCCTTAGATGTCTCGTAATTTACTAAGACATATGTAAACTGATGGAGACTCAGGTCCTGCATGACTGTGATCTCTATGACTTAATTGTTTGTTTTTCCGTTTCCTTTGTTCTTAGGCAGACAGGAATGCCTGAGGATCATCACACATATCCCATGGCAGGGAAGAGTTACTAGCTTGTGCTTTGCCCTCAGCTTGCCTTTGGCTCCCTCACCAGAAATAACCAAATTTCCTTGTTGATTCCATCATAATAAAGAATGATCAGGGGCGCCTGGGTGGCTCAGTCGGCTAAGCGTCTGACTTCAGCTCAGGTCATGATCTCACAGTTCATGAGTTTAAGCCCCATGTCAGGCTCTGTGCTGACAGCTCAGAGCCTGGATCCTGCTTTGGATTCTGTGTCTCCCTTCTCTGACCCTCCCCTGCTCACACTCTGTCTCTCTCAAAAATGAATAAACTTAAAAAAAAAAAAGAATCTTCAGATCTTTAAGCATGGATATTTTTAAGTCTTTTGTCATTTGCACTCTAATGCTTTTGCAGAAGTGAGTTTCATGGAAAGGACCCCACCAAGTATTCTTGACCATTGACACCACTGCCAAATTATTGTTAGAAATAAGCCCATCGACCCAATCAAAGGAGGGATGCAAAGACTCGGAGCACAGTGAAGTGAGGTTTTAATCAATGTTCTTGCAAGAGCAGTGTCTGGTGGATAGGCACACTCGGGGAAGTTACAGCAATTTATTTCCTAGTATGCAAGTCCCTCCTCTGGTTCATTATTGGCTGATACTACAGAGGTTTACAGCCTTACCCAGATGTCACCTATGCCCATGTAAGGCAAAAAGCTGTATGATTGGAGTAAATGTATATTCCCTGAGGTGATGCAGAGACTCCTCCCTTTGTTCTTTCACAGATGCCCATTGCAAAGCCAACAAAAATAAGCCCATGAAACAGGGGAAAAAGGACCAGGAGGTGAAGTGTCTAAGGGCTTGGGACTTCATTGTGGTGGGTGGGGTTTATACATATTTCCAATAGGTTGTAAACCTACTAGTAACTAGACAGCACAGCTTTTATTTGGTATTTCTGAAAGCTAATCTTCTCTCTTACTTCTCACAGGTATCAAAAGTTGGGTGCATATTTCACAACTGAAGAAGGCCACATCTGACATTTGGTCCTGCGTGAATGCTGAAGACCTCAAAATCAAATTGACTAGGAGGAGAAGTAGCTGAAACCAAGGTAGACTGCTTTTTCCCAAGAAGTTAGATTGATGAGGGAGCATAAGGTAAGCTGACCTCCTTCCCCCACCCCAGGGGGGGATAGTGTGGCATTTCTCAGGCACTCCTGGCTGCCCTAAAGCTAAGAGAAGGAGAAGACAAATGATTAACTGATAAGAGATCACAGTCAAATAGGACCTGACCCTCCATCAGTCTTAGTATATTATGAGAAAAAGGCAATCTTACCAATAGCCTAACCTCCAGAAACCCATAGACTCAGTTTCCTGGAGCCCCAATATTACCCTCCCCTTCATAGTGATGTGAGGAACAAAGGCAAGAAGGAAATGGTAGGTGAAATTAAATTACTTTGTAACCTGTAGCCCATTGACAAGTACTTGAGACAGGCAGAGAATAACATTTTTCTAGGAACTCCAAGTCCATGGTATATATAATCAGTCACTCCTCACAACCCCAGTGAGGCTCTTTCTACCCATGGGTCCTGACCCCACGCTTTAATAATATCACCTTTTTGCACCAAAGACATCTCAAGAATTCTTTCTTGGCCGTCAGCTCTGGCCCCTCACCACTCCAAAACTGCATCAGGATCTAAGACATTTCTTTCCATTCCTCTTTCCCTTTCTGACCATTCTTTTCCTAATTCTTACAGTATAAAGGTCTTATAGTGTCTTTCTTGGATCAGATGGCTCCCCCAAATGTAGGGCAACAATCAGGTGGAAGTTGGTTGTACTGGTCATGAAAGGATTAACTCAAGGCAAAACAAAGGAGATAAAAGTTTATTGAATACACCACAAGGAAGCAGCAGGTAGGACATCAGAGGAGAGACTGTCTACAATGAGACAGTGGGTGGGGATTGTTTTTAAAGGAGGAAGGTGAGGAAGTCTGGTGATCTATGGAATTTTCCCATTTTTGTTTAACTGTGTCTGGTGGTAAGTAGCCCATTGCGTAGTTAGGGTCTATGGATCTTTTGAAGTGGGTCCTCTGATGGGCCAGTCTGTATTCAGCCAGAGGGTCACCGTGGGCCATTTCTACATTCCATTTTTCAAGTCTGTTTGCCTAAAAGCAGCCTCTACATTTTGATTCTTTTCTTCACCTTTTACCTTCTCCTGGCCTGTAAAGACAATGCCACTGTGCACATATCTCAGGCCATTATAAAGGAAGGTAAATCAACTGTTGGATTTGCTATGCTGCTGGTAATCCTATATAGTTCTTTCTGCTTGTGACAAACTTCTTCCTGATTTCCAACGCCTCAGTTTCTCCAGAACAATGTTGCTAGATAAACACCTCTGGGGAAGTGGAGACATGTGAAATACACAAAATACGTAAACAAGTCAACTGGCTTAAAGAAGTATCTTCAGGGGTGCCTGGGTGGCTCAGTCAGTTAAGTGTCCGACTCTTCATCTTGGCTCAGGTCATGATCTTGCAGTTCGTGGGTTCGGGCCCTGCATTGGGTCTCACATTGGGTTCTGTGCTGATGGTGTGGAGCCTGCTTGGGATTCTCTCTCTCCCTCTTCTCTGCCCCTACCCTTGTCTCTCTCAAAATAAATAAATAAATTTAAAAATTAAAAAAAAAAGAAGTATCCTCAATATTCTAGCTGCTTTAGATCATGAATATTGTTTGGCTGGTAATAATTATTGTCTCCCTACACGCTACATTCTCTCAAAGTTTTAAATGCATGTGTGCAGCCATTGGTCATCCACCAAATGATCTCTCTCCAACTGGAATGACAACAGAGAACAGAAGGATGAAACCAGTTCCAAGAATACAATCCTGACATCATCTCTTGTGTATATTATACTGAGACCTGTAGAGACAATGGTAACTAAGAGTCACACTAATACTGATTTTTTAAAAAAAAAAATCAAACCATTCAAGGGAATGATCAAAAAAGGGGAAGGGGGAATCAATTTTTAGGCCCAAGGTACAGTCATTCCTGCCTGGGGTACCAGGTTAACAAACTGAAACTCAGATAACTTTCATGTCCCTGTAAATACTCTGCTTGACCAGAAACACATTAGATTTAGCCAATCCCCAAATGCCAAGCCTGAAAGAGGACTTCAACTCTCTCCATTTTGACTTCAAACTTTCTAATTGATTAAATTCTTCTTTCCAGTTTATTACACAACTCAAGCAAAAGACCCTGCAGACAAAGTATCCACTTATGGGAACCAAAACTACCTCCTGAAGCAGTAAGGACTGCCCTGAGCCAGCCAGATCCCACCCATGACAATGCTGGACCACACCTTTACTGCCTTAGGTACCCACCGAACTTTGTCCCACATTTTCCTTATATAAACCTGGAAATACTTTCAGCACTTCGAGAGTCTTTGAGATCTTTGAGATGCTAGTCCGCTGTCTTCCCCTCAATGAAATAAATTCCTCTCTTGTTTCACTACTACTCATTGCTCTGCCTTTAGATTTTGTCAGCAGTGAGTGGATAAACCTGGTCTGTTTAGGACCCCCAGAGACAGGTGCCCTTGCATTCCTGTGCCCCGGCTACCGGCCAACTCTGGGCTCTATACTTCCTTCCTTCTTTCTTATTTATTTTCTATTTTTTCTCTTCCTTGTTACTTATTCTTTATTCTATAAAATCTTCCTGCCTCCTGCCCCATTTTGCAGTTCTCTGGACCTTGGGAACAGAGACTACAGCTTCATGAGGTACTAATTACAGTTTGTTTGTATTACCGGTTAAAAAGAAACAATAAGCCCCCAAATGGAGTCAGTTTTGCTTAGCATCAAGACTTAAAGCCTAACCTAGTTGGAGCTTCAGCTTCTCCCAGGGGTGGAATTTTGAACCAATTTTTTGGCAATTTCCTAGTCAGCACTAGTGAGGTAATCTGCACCATAAGACCCTTTGTCTTCCCCTAAGGAAAGGTAAACTTGGCTGAAATGTTCAACTCTTTTAACTTCCTTGCCCCATCTTCCTTCTGACTATAAAATCCTTCCATTTTGTACAGTTCCCCTGAGCGCCTTTCTACTTGCTACCTGGTATGCTGCCAGGTTCATGAATGGTTGAATAACGCCAAATTTACTTCGTTGAATTTTGTTTTTTTAACACACCTAAGTTGTCTTTTAAAAAAAATCATTTTTGGGGGGCGCCTGGGTGACTGGGTCGGTTGGGCTTCCGACTTCGGCTGGGGTCATGATTTCACAGTTCGTGGGTTTGGTCCCCACGTCGGGCTCTGTGCTGACAGCTCAGAGCCTGGAGCCTGCTTCGGATTCTGTGCCTCCCTCTCTCTCTGCCCCTCCCCCATTCACATTCTGTCTGTGTCTCTCAAAAATGAATAAACGTTAAAAAATTTAAAAAAAATTAAAAAATAAAAAATCAATTTTTAAAAATTTTTAAATGTTTATTTTTGAGAGAGAGACAAAGTGTGAGCAGGAGAGGGGCGGGGGGCACAGAATCTGAAGAAGGCTCCAGGCTCTGAGGTGTCAGCACAGAGCCCAATGATGCAGGGCTTGAACCTGCGAACCACGAAATCATGACCTGAGCTGAAGTCAGACACTTAACCCACTGAGCCACCCAGATGCCCCCTCAAAAAAATCATTTTGTAACAGTGATAATCTGTTAGAGATGAATACTATGTATAGTATAGTATAATCTCTGTATAGAGATGAACTATTCACCCATGAAGTAATGAGATTTGCTACAAAATTATTCTACTGAATGAGGAAAGACTGATT
Organism: Panthera uncia; assembly: GCF_023721935.1. Classification (NCBI taxonomy): domain Eukaryota; kingdom Metazoa; phylum Chordata; class Mammalia; order Carnivora; family Felidae; genus Panthera; species Panthera uncia. The sequence goes on from NC_064816.1 coordinate 49,236,428, forward strand.
AAGCAATCGTTTGGTTTATGTTGATTATTGCTGAAACTGACGAATGAATACATGAGGGGGTCATTATACTATTCTCGCCACTTCTTTGAATGTTTCAAATATTCCATTAACAAAAAAAGAAAAAAGAATATGGTGCTTTTCAATTATAGAATTTTAACACAGTTATGACTCCTGTTTCCTTTGATAAAATGGGTTGACTATAGGAGCATTATAATCACAGGGACGTTTTGAGGAGCAGTGCAAAAAGAAGTGCCTTATGAAATGCTGTTTTATTATTACTTACTATGATTGCCAACACTAACTAGTTGCCTTCAAGCGTTCCCTCTTCCTCTTCCTGCAATGGTTTATTCCAGTCTTCCTCTTCTTTCCCATAGTTCCTCCCTCCTCGTTCCCGTACTAACATCCCTCCCGCAGCCTCAGTGGTTTAGCCCGGCTTCCCCAGGGGAAACCCCGAGGGGCGGAGCAAGAGGGATCTAGGAGTAGCCCCGGCTACCTCTCCCTAGACCACTTGGATCGCTCCGCATTTGGAGGTGGGCCGGTAATCACGGGGCAGGGCGCGAGTCCCGGGCTCGGATTGGCCAGGGCCGAAGTAAACATCCGGCAGGGTGGGGCGGGGCCGGAAGTGGAAAGGGAAGGCGGCGGCTGAGGCTGTTTGGGAGGTTTCGGAGTTGGTGCCTCCAGGTGCCATGGGCAGGGCTGAGGCGCGCTGAGGGGTCGTGGGGTGCTGAAGGGGAAGCAGGGCTGGGCCATGGCCGGCGCTAGGGCAGCCGCTGCCGCCTCAGCGGGGCCCTCGGCTTCTTCGGGCAACCCGCCGCCTCAGGAGCCAGGGCTCGGGGAGCTGCTGGAGGAATTCTCCCGGACTCAGTACCGGGCCAAGGACTGTAGCGGGACGGGCGGCTCAAAGGTGAGTTCGAAGGTGTGATAAGCACAAAGAGAAGTTCCTAGGTTTGAGAAGTTACAGACGGAAAGGCTGAGGTCAGGGATCAGAGGAAGGAGAGCGGGAAGTTCCCGGGGTCTGGACCTGGAGAGTAAGGGTCGGGTTTAAAAACCGGAAAAGAAGGAACTGGGCACACAATGAGCCAAGAAAGGACGTCCTTTGGTTTGAAACAAGGGGTTTGGAGGTCAGAGCTGAGGGACCATGTTCAGAGATTAGAGAGGGGAAGGTGAGGAGGGTTGTTCCCGTGTATCAGATGTGGGTACAAAAGCCCCCAGGTTTAAATGGTCTAGAGGATTTCTCCTGGTCAGAGGTCAGAGTGGAACCGAGACAAGAACCGGGTGTGTTGCTTCCTTATACAGGCTTAGCATGACTTTAGACTTAAGCTCATCCCTTTCCTTCCCCTAGCAGGAAAACAGCCCACACTGTCTCTATTCCTTTATCAAAATCCAGTCTCAGTTCCTCTTTTTTCTCCCCTTGGGATTCCCTTTAGTCTCCTTATTGCCATATCTGGAAGGCATCCAGTCTAGTAAGGCCATTCCCATCCTAGGTACTGTTTGACAGTCAAACAGGAATCTTGGGAATCCTCCTCTTAGTCCCCACGTGCTGTTGGTAAGTTTAATATCAGGCTTTCTAGTGGGTTCTGTTCCATTCTGAGCCATGGAACTTAGGGAACCGCTGGAGCATACTGTACTTGGCATCATTCTATTCTCTGGAGTAACCTAGGGGAGACTTCAGTAATGATGGGACTTCCCCACTCTCCAAACAACAAAGTGTTTTTCAGAGCTTAGCCTGAGGACCACCTGTTTCAGCATTCTTTGTTTGTTTTTAACTTTATTTATTTTGAGAGAGAGCATGCAAATGAGGGTAGGGCAGAGAGAGAGAATCCCAAGCAGGCTCTACACTGTCAGCACAGAGCTGCATGCGGGGCTCAAACCCACGAACCATGAGATCCTGACCTGAACTGAAGTCGGACATTTAACTGACAACCGCCCAGGTGTCCCTGTTTGTTTTTTTTAATTGTTTTCATTTGGATAAATAAACTTTGGTCTGTGAGTTTTTATTTTTTACTTTATTTTCTTAAAGTTTATTTATTTTTGAGAGAGAGAGTTGAGTGCGAGCACGAGTGGGAGAGGAGCACAGGAGGGAGAGAGAATCCCAAGCAGGCTCCATGCTGTCAGCACAGAGCTGGATGTGCGGGACTTTATCGACGATCCTGGGATCATTACCTGAGCCAAAATCAAGAGTCGGACACTTAACAGCCACCCAGGTGCCCGTGTCAGCATTGTTAAAAATAAAGGTTCCTTGCTCCCATCTATTTCTACTGAGTCAGAATTTCTGAGGGTGGCAACTTGGAATTTGCATTTTTAAATAGGTTTCATCATGATCCTTATGTATCTTAAAATTTGAGAATTCCTCATCTAAGCCACTATGAGTTTTTTCCTCTTCCATCTTATACCCCTGAAGATTAGAGTGGTTATGAATTAGACCTGACTTTCACGACATCTGGCCTTAAAGCCTCTCCAAGATTCCTGATCTCTTGTTGACTTCTCAAGATATTACATGTCTTATGCCTTTTTTCTAGTGGACCTTTCCCCGAACTAAACAAGAACAGTTTTAAGAGAAGCTCTTCCTTCTATTTGACAAATAAAATAGAGTGTAGGGAGATAGCCTTGTGTGTAGCTTTTACTCATTACAACAACTAGAATGTCTAGATACTTGTCTGTGGCTGTAGAATGGGGAATAATCTGGAGCCAAGGGAAGAAAATGGATTAGTGCTAAAGTAACCTAGAGCAAGAGTTCTTTATATTTTATGGATTGTGGACCCCCTTGAAAATCTCATGAAAACTGTAATCCTTTCCTTGGAATGCTTAACAGTTTCACTGCAACACTGCGGGGCTTAGAGACCCTCCCAAAGCATACTGCATATAGATTAATGAAATACACATCAGGGCCTGTGTCCCAGCAAAGTGTCTCTTCCAGGCATTGAATAATAATCACTGAGACACATGTCATTCCCAGTGACCTGTCCAGGTCACGAACTGTCTAATTCTCATACTCAGAATCCCAGAATATTCTTTATGCTCAGGTGTCCTCCTCTGTGCAGGTTGAGCGCATTGAGAAGAGATGTCTGGAGCTGTTTGGCCGAGACTACTGTTACAGTGTGATCCAAAATGTGAATGGGGATATCTGTGGCCACTACCCCCAGCACATCGTGTTCCTGGAGTATGAAAGTTCTGAGAAGGAGAAAGACACGTGAGCATCATGTAACTAGAGTGTGCCTGTCTGGGGAGGCTCTGACAGCTCATCCACCGAGTCAGGAAGTTTGTGACTGGGTGGGGAGCTGGGCGGGGTAAACTCACTTTCCTCAGGTTTGAAGCCTTCTTGGTGTCTTTGGTTCATTCAGGGTTTGATAAGTTAGACTGACAAAGTAGTATGGCATAGAGTGAGTGGTTGGAAGTCACAGTAGTGGACTGTTTCTCCCCTACCTAGCGCTCACTGACTTAAGACAGCTTATTTCACACCTCACCTTTCTGAACCCTAGTATCCTTTTTTTAAGAGAGTATAGGTGGGAGGTATGCTGTGTCAAAGTTCTTAAGAGCACTTAACCATATGTAGAGCTTAAGAGCCTGAAGTCTGTGGTCAGACTGCTTGAGTTACACACTGGTTGTATAACTATCTTGAGCAAATTATTTAATCTTTTTGTCTTTTCGTTTTCTCATCGGCAAGTCTCTGCCTCTGTTTAGAAAGTGGCTAGTGCAATCCCTGATGATAAGTGGGGCTATTACAAGCCTGGCGTATTTATTGTAAGAATCAGAAATAAGAGCTACTGTTTACTGAGGGCCTACCAAGGCCTGAGTGCTTTCTGTGGGGTAACAACAGGTGAAACAAAAACAGATATATAAGGCACCTGCCACAGGATACAACCTGTAGGCTGTTTGACACTAATAAATAATCACAGCCTGGAGGCTCCAGGAAATGCTTTATGTTGATCTCTGAGTTTGTTCCCCTAGTTTCCGTGCTTGCTGCTGATTTTAAGAGAATCCAGGAACTGTTGTTCACAGGATCTGTGAAAGCACGGCCCTGTAGGTGCGATATTATGATGAGTGCTATAGTAGAGTCATGCTGTGCAGTGTGGCAGGCCCTCGCTATTCAAAGTGTCCCTTCAGTGCACCCAGGAACTGGCTGGAGACTCTGAATCTTTGGCCCCAGAGCCACTGAATCAAAATCACAGCCTAACGAGATGCCCTAGTGATTTGGATGCACATTAAAGTTTGAGAAGTGCTTCTGCAGACAAACCAGGGAGAATGGTTAATTCTGCCTGGAATGTGTGTGTTTGAGAAGAACCCATGGTAGAGAGCCTCTTCAGCTGGAATTAGAAGGATGAGTCGCAGTTCTGACACGTCCTAAAGGACCAATTTGTATATGGTCTTGATCTTCAGGCCAAGGAGTGTAGACTTGTGGGTGTTAGTGGTTTTTATTATGTTAGTATCCCCTAAAATCATAGATTTTGGGACCCCTGAATCAGGATTTCCAGAATCTACATTCTTAGCTCCCTAGATGAATCTTATATATGCTGTAGCCTGAGAGCCACTGCTATATGCCACAGGGAGTCAGAGAAGGCTTTCAAGTAGAATAACCAGGTCAGAGGAGTTTAAAGACTAAACCTTAGTTTCCTTATCTGTAAAACGTAATGTCTACTAAGTGTGCCGTTTCACGACGTTGTGGTGGGGTTCACTAAGAAAAATGAATGTGTTAGAAAAACAGATTGTATGTAGATGATAGAAACTGTATCATATCCCCAATTGTGTAGCTTAAGAACCCCAGGGATCTCTGAGCCTAAAGATTTGGGCTTTGTGATGGCTCCGTTATACATGGTTTCTGTCTCTTCATAACTTCTTTCAGAATTAGGTAGACTCACCATCTATAAACCCTTACGCTAAAGTTTCTGAACAAGATCTCTTTTTCCTTGCCCTCACCCTCCTCTCCACCCCCTTCACTTTTGGCTGGTGGTTTTACCTTGGTGCCCTGATGGCATTCTGGTATTAAGCTCAGTTGTAGTCAGGATGGTGCTTCTCCAAGCAGACTCTGAGTGAACCACCTGGGGCTTTAGTTATAATGCAAAATCTGATTCAGTAGGTCTGACTGGGGCCTGAGCTCCTGCATTTTCTCACCAGCTGCCAGGTGATACCAGACCACCCTGTAGTAGCAGTGCATTAAGGAACTCAGTCTTGGTGACCTCACAGAAGCTTTTCCTGGAAGGAAACCAGTTCAGTGCTGACTCAGTCTAGCCCTTAAAGAAGAGGAAACTAATAATGTGTGTTGAGTGCCTACTGTTTGGCAGGTGTTAGGGTTCCACACAGTAGCTCACTCAAGTCCTGCACCTACTCAGTGAAGTAGGTAGTATCACTTCCATTCATTGTACGGAAGAGAAAGTTAAAACCCAGAGAAGTAACTTGCCTTTCCCTGAGATCACAGAAGTGGTAAGCAGGATGGGTTTAAAATCTGTGTCTTCCTCACTCTGCTGTGTCCATCTGTCTGCCTTTTCTTTCTGTCACCACCACACTTCTTCCACCAGCAGGGTCTCCCCTTCTAGGCCAGGGCCGTGGTGGTATATTCATAACCCTTAAGGAGTTACTGGAGTTTGTTTTACTTTTTACTCCTTCTAAGGCCTTGAATTCTGAGTGGGCAGTGCTGTTGAATTGAAGAGAAGGCAGTACATGCACATTCAGATGAGAGGAAGCAGAATTTTTTGTTTCTTTACATACCTGGCTTTGGTGTTAATATGACACTAATTAGACCCCATTACACAGGATAGAACTGGATTCAGGAAGCAGTTTAGTTCTGTTAATCCCCCTCCCCAGTTTAGCCCACCATCTGGGAATAGAAGCCTGGACAGGGATCTCTGAACAGCCAAGACATGTGTTTGTCAACAAGAACTCCTTGAGCTGCTGCCATGTGGCAGTCCCCAGGGATGCAGTGGAAGCCCTGCCAGATAGATGAAGTCCCTCCTCTTAGGTCTTGTGAGTAACAAAGACCAATAAATAAGCAGTGACAGTGTAACAAGAGACGGAATTAGGGGATGTACAGTTGAGGCCTTGGGGGGTGGTGGTTAAGTTCTGTACCTAATTCCCATGTGGGAAGGGCTGGAGGCTACCCCACACCACCAATTCTTGGACACCAGTTGGGTGTCCTATAATTCAGCTCAATTCTGCCACTGTCTACCCAGAGATAGCATCAGATTCCACAGGTTGATAGCTCAGTCCCACAAGACCAACATAAATATACAAGCCATCATTTATTCACTCAGTTCTGAGTATCATGTGCCAGACACAGCTCACTGCTTAGCACTGTAAGAAAAAGATCCTAAGGCCAAGAGATAATAAAAATAAAAACAGGAACCACTGAGAACAGAAACTGAATCAGTTCTTTGAGTAGGAGAACCAGCAAAATAAACCACCTAGCCTAACCAGAAAAAAAGTACGCCTGCTTCTACATTAAACGACTGCCCAGAGCCCCTACGAGGGAAATACTGGCATGTTCTCCATCTTGGTTTTGTGGAGTTTGTGGAACAGATGGTCTCAACCTGGGAGAATCCAATGCAGTTTCAAGGCATTTAGAACTCAGAGGGAGCTGCTGCTGTGACTAAGTGAGATTCTGTTGCAATAGATGGTGCTGACCAGATCTGTGAAAATGGCCTGAGGCCACCAGAACGTGAGAGGAAGACTGTTGTGGACAGTATTATATGTGCTCTCTGTTTCGTATTTTCCTGGCATCTAAGTTCAATTAGATTATTTTGTACTGAGGTGCCTTTTTATTTCATAGAGAAACTGAGTGAGGGGAAGTGGCAGAACTTGGTTTTCAGTGACCCATGAATTTTCTGGGGCCTGGTGGGGGGCCAGTGCCACCCTACACACAGCTTGAAGAGCACGCCAGCCTCTTCAAGTTTGCCTTTCTTCCTTTCTTCAAAAAGGGGAAAAAAAATTACAAAAGTAACATCTTAAATCAGACCTTACAGAAGAATACACCATGGGAAGTGTAAATTCTGTTGCTTTACCCCCTTGTTGTCTTCCAAGATCATCAAACTGTTGGTCCAAGTTTTTATTTGAAAACCCCTTTTTAACTTCAATTTCAGACCCCCACTTGATAGTAGTTATTTTTTTAGTAACTATGTCTTGTGAATAGATCTATGAAGACTACTAAAAAATCAGCAGTATTTCTAAAAGACTTTATTAATCCCTACAACATCCATATAGGCCTAAAAAGATACCACAGATGTGTAGGAGGCATTGAACTTACGCATTCAGAAACGGTTATTTGTATGTGTGTGCCGTGTGCCTAGAAGGATTAGGACATAGAAGGAATTAAATGCCCTCTAGGACTTGACCTGGAAGTGCAGCCCTTCTAAGGAGGGAACAGGAGTGTCTTCCCTCCCTTCTGCTCACTTGATCTACTTAGCTTCCCACTCTTTAACTTTCCTGCCTCTCATTTCTTGCGCAACCAGAAGCTCTGACTGGCTGATGTGGAGTGTTTTGCTCAAGATGGGTAGGTGAGTCTTTAAGAGGAGACCCTTTTTTTTTTTTTTTTTTTTTTTTTTTTTTTTTTTTTACACGGGTCTACTGATTTGACATGGGTGTGCCTTGCCGGAGCTTATCTCTCAACCTGACTCCTGTTTTGGAAGTTCCCTTACCACACCCAGTGGATTAACTACTTTATTTCTCCATGCCACACATAGCTTCTTTTTACTTCCATTGCTCCAACATTACTTGCCCTGTTTGCTGTTTGGACTGTTAGAGACAATTGGGATGTTGAGGAAGTTTCAGAAGCTTATCACCATGTGAGATGTGAGCCTTCAGCTTACCCTGCCCCCTGAAAGTTCACAAAAATGGCACTATGATTTCCATACACTCCCCAGGGCACCTATTGTCCTATTATGGGAGGAAAAAAGTGTACTTTAGACATGGTCAACACCCAGTTTGCTGTGTGTGTTTCTGTTTTGTATCCCATGTCTTCAAAGTAGCTTACTGTTTTTTTCATCTTAAAGCTTCTAAAATCAGGATGACTTAAATTTTAATACCTATAATACAGCATTTTTTTTCTTTTCCTGAAAAAATTTATCTGTGATCTAGAATTTAGGGATTAAAGCATTTACTAAATTCCAAATGAGTATTGACACACACATATGCAGACCTCTCATGGGATCTTTGTGAAAACACACACACACACACACACACACACAATGCCCACTTAGAAACCAGTCTGACCTGTCTCTTGCCTGTGCATTAGGTTTCAGAGCACCGTGCAAGTGAGCAAGTTGCAAGACCTTGTCAACCGTAGCAAGACAGCCAGGTGCAGAGGACGGTTTGTGTGCCCGGTGATCCTGTTCAAGGGCAAGGTAAGAACGTACCATAGCCTCACACTCTCTGAGACCTTCTTCAGGGTAACTGGCTTAATGCAAAGTGTAGGGTTGTCTTGTTCTTGGCATTTGCCAGCCCAGTGTTAGGTAATTACTGGGTGCCTGGTGCTGTGCAAAGAAGCCCAGAGAAAACAGACCAATTCTTACACCACCTTTCATGGTAGTCTATGTAGGGAAGGGATAGTCACACCAGAGTACCCCACCCTGTGTTTTGGAGACTGCCTAGGTTCATATCCTGTCTCTCTTACTTCTTTCTATACAAGGCCTCAGTTTCCTTGTCTGTAGAAGTAGGAATGACAGTCATACCTACATCAAAGGTTTATGGGGTAGATTAGATCAAGTAAGTTAATACATTGTTATGTGTTCATTCTTTCAATCATATAATTTACTAAGTGTTTATTGAATGTGTATTATGTTTAAAGCCATAAGATACATCAGTGTGTAGACAGTCTTTACCCTTATGGAGCTTTTACTCTAGTGATGGTTGTTAATTTGGGTCCCCAGTGTGGTCTCATTTTACCTGTCTTTTCATAATCGTTTAATGTAATGGATGGTCTCGTTTTGCAGATGAAACAAAGGGATTAAATAACTTTGCCAAGTTTACCAAGAGAGCTGGGGGTTTGAACTTACCTGGAGTTCCCTCAGGCTTCCACACTGAAATTTAGGGTCCTGCGGTGTGGTGTAAGAGAAACACAGGGCTAGCAGTGTGGATTGAGCCACTGATAGCCTCATTTAGAGAGCAGGACATAGCTTGAGAGCACCGGAGGAAAAACAATGCTAGCTGGCAGACGGGTGGGAGAGTTTTCTGAGCAAGTGATGCAACATGGGAAAAGGCATGGAGACAGGAACTAGAGGGGCCAGGACGCCTCCCTCACTGAAGTGGAAGGTTCATGCCAGGCCAGAGCATGGAAGGGACTGATTGCAGGAGGCCAAGTGCTGACCATGGTGCTTGCATTTGCCAGGAGAGCAGTGTGATTTTTGAACAGGGAAATACAGGATGAAAGTAGCTTTTTCAGGAGGATTAGTCTAGGAGGACCGGAGTGAAGTAGGGAGAGCCTGGAGGAGGGGAGAGGAGCAAACGCAGTCTCTTTATTCAGTGGGCAGATACTTGAGGGCACATGTTGCAGTCCCAGTGTCTTGCAGAGTCCAGCTGTGGTTATCCAGTGGGTGGTTGAGTGCCAGGGCAGCGAGGAGGAGAGATGTGAGCCTTGTTTGGACCCCTTTGTGCCTTTCTTTTGTAAAATGGGAGAAGGGCAAATGTGAAAGGGGGTTAGGAAAGGGGACTTGAATGAAGGCTTCCTTGGGAAGGTATATTTTAGGGAAAGCTTGTATGGAAGCTCCTGAAGTTGATCACCTTACAGCTTTTTGTGCCCCTTCCCCCTTTGGGAAGTTGGCATCTTCCTGCAAGTTACTGAACTCCAGTTTAAAGACCACTGCTCTGTGGAGCATAGTGCTTGTCACTAGAAATTATATAGGTAATACTCAAACCAGTGTTTCCCAAAGTGTGTTCCAGAGAACAGTATTTTATTTATTTATTTATTTATTTATTTATTTAAAAAAATTTTTTTTAACGTTTATTCATTTTTGAGAGAGAGAGAGAGACAGAGCATGAGTGGGGAAGGGGCAGACAGAGAGGGAGAAACAGAATCCGAAGCAGGCTCCAGTCTCTGATCTGTCTGCACAGAGGCTGATGCGGGGCTCGAACTCACAAACTGCAAGATCATGACCTGAGCCAAAGTCGAACACTCAACCAACTGAGCCACCCAGGCGCCCCCCAGAGAACAGTATTTTAAGGATATGCTTGTGAAAAGCATTCTCTGTCACACAATGATAGTAGATTTGGCCTAGCCTCCAGGCTCCAGATTCATAAAGTATGTTGGTACATGTACATTAATATAACAAAGGCTCTGAGACATCTTGTAGCTGAGAGACCTGTGTAGCTTTGTCAAGTCTGGTGTTTCTCATTTGTCTGCAGACCATGAGTAAGGAACTTTCCTGAATGTGTTTTGGAAATGCCACGCTGAACAGCTGACCAAGTGGGGTTGCTGAATGGCAGATTGTTTGCACTTACAGACTAGACAAGTCTAGGAGAAAAGAGCCTTAAACCACCTGATTTCAGAGGAAGGGCAGTGAGTAGAAGGATTATTCCAAGGAGTCCTTGGCATTCATAAATGTTTATGAGGGCTTTGCCATTAATCCCGGTTTCTTCTATTACACCTTCTTGTCCAGGCGGCGCGATACCGTTTCATACCCTTTGGCTTCCCCTGACACAATCGGTGTTCACTCACTTTATACCTCCCTACAGTGTGCTTCGTTCTGCTTGTGTGTTTGAATGTCTGTAATTTCCTTTCTGCCTTAATCCCTTTGAGGACAGGGGCTGTGTCTGACTCTCGTCCTTCCAGCACCTAGCAAAGTACTGACCTGGCTTGTAAGTGCAAGCTTAGCTACTACTCTTGGATAAAGCAAGAGTGGGCCCTGTGCTAGTGTCTAGGGTGACAGATGAATAAGGCGGTCCTTGTCCTTGTGGAGCTCACTGAGTGGCAGGCAAGTGGACAGGCGGTTGAGAGCAAGGTTAGGAAAGGTAGGAGAATGGGATCTCATCCTCGGATTTGTGGCACACAGCAGGCTCTTGGTAACTAGTGCAGCGATGGCAGTGTTTGTTACCAGAACTTCTCTGCTGGGTTCGGGAAGGCAGGTATGTTAAGAAGTGCTTGCTTCTTCAAAACTCAGTTCAGTGTGGCTAGTGCAACTAAAGAGCTAAACATTTGATTTTATTTCAGTCAATTTATAGCTGAAACAATAATAAATTTTTTTGGTTAAACAACACTATTTGGGGGCAGGACTGCTTTTCCCTTTAAATGCTAAAAGTAAAGGGGCATCTGACTAGCTCAGTCTGTAGACCATGTAACTCTTGTCTCAGGGTCATGAGCATAGAGATTACTTAAAAAATTTCTTTTAATTACTGAAAAAATTGCTAAAAGTAAAGCATTCTAGTTTAGATGTGCTGAAAGTGTAAACTACAGATCAGGTTTTGAAGATTTAGTACAAAAAAAGTAAAATATTAATGGTTTTTAAAGTGATTATATGTTGTTGTAATATTTGAATATAAATGGGTTAAATAAGATTCATTATCAAAATTTTTTAAAGACAGTTCAAGCATTTAAGGGTAAGATGTTCTCCCATGCCATTTTTTCCCCCAGCACTTGTATCTGGCTTTTAGACAGTGAAAATTAGGACACGTCATCTTTCTCTTTGTTTCCTCCCGTAAGAGATGGGGAACAAAGGTCTGCCACTTTTTTCCCTGTGCCAAAGTTGGTTACGAGATGAACAAATCCTACAGAGTGATGTTCCTTGTGCAGAATTAGAGGCCATTCATAATTAGACCAATGGAGGGCATTCACAGTGCATCCTGATTTCTCAGTCAAGCTTAAAGTGCAGAAATGGCGGGATCATGGATTGGAGCCATGAGGCTAAGCAGCAGGAGTCAGGGGTCAGAATCTGCAATGCAGTACAGCTTCTGCCAGGTTCCACCTCAGGACCTTTCTTCAGAGGGGGTTGGTGCCTCACTTGGGGAGTTAGCCAGCTCACCCTCTCTCTTCAATCTGATGAGTCCTCTGGGCCCAGATCTGACTGCCTGACTTACCGAAAAGGCAAGGACAGATCTAAGAGTATGGGAGAACTAGGACAGAAAGAGGTATCTGAACCTTGAAAAGAGTTCAAGAAACAGTCTCAAAACTCAGGAGCCAAAGACAGTGTGTGCGTGCTCTGAAAAGATTTAACAGAAAATATGCAAAGAGTGTGATTTGGTGCAAGCAACTTAGGTGATGGGGGGAGGGCAGGCATGAGAACACATGCTGTTCAAATGCCAACAAGCTTTCCCAAGTGGCTGCTGAAGGCAGGTCCTGGTGCTCAGTGGCCGACACTGTCTCCTGGGCTGGCTGGTGGCCATCGTGGCCAGGCAGATGCTGTTGGGGTTGAAGGTCATTGTTGTGCCCTGTGAAGACATCAGCATTTCTGGCAATTTCTACAGAAACAAGTTGAAGTACCTGGCCTTTCTCCACAAGCCGAGGAACACCAACCCACCCTGTGGCCCCTACCACTTCAGAGCACCAAAACGGATCTTTGGGTGGACAGCGTGAGGCATGCTGCTCCACAAGACCAGCCAAGGCCAGGCCGCCCTGGACTGCCTCAAGGTGTTGGATGGGATCCCGCCACCCTATGACAAGAAAAAGCAGGTGGTGGTTCTTGCTGCCCTCAAGGTTGTGTGTCTGAAGCCTACATGAAAGTTTGCTTACCTGGGGCTTCTGGCTCACGAGGTTGGCTGGAAGTACTGGGCAGTAACTACCACCCCAGAAGAGAAGAGGAAAGAGAAGGCCAACATCCATTGCTGGATGAAAAAGCAGCTCTTGAAGCTACAGAAACAGGCTGGAAAGAACCTGGAGAAGAAAATCGACAGATCTACAGAGGTCCTCAAGACCCACAGACTTCTGATCTGAGCGTAATAAAAATGACTGTTGATGCCTCAAAAAACAAAAACAAAAAACTGTCAAGTTGAATGTGCCCTCCCTACTTACTGTGAGAGTTTTGTGGGTTCTAAAGCTGGGGATTGGCTCTTCCCTGCTCCAGTTCTCCACTTCCCTGCTTCTGCTTACTGGGATGGTCCCTGCAGAGCAGGGACTCTTAGTAGGATCTAGAAATGGGTCCGTGGATGGACTTGGGAGAGTCTAGGAACCTCTAAAATGTGAACTGTGGTATGTACATTTTTTTCTGGAGACAGTTGCTCATTTTCATCAGATTTTCAAAATGCTTGTGGACCCAGAAAGAATGAAGCAGCCCCCATGGGAGTGCCTCCTGCTCAGGCCCAGGTCCTTAGTTGCAGGCTTCCAGGACAGCCTTCCCGCAAATCTCTTGTCCCCAGCCCTAAAAAACCACCCCACCTTCCTCAGGTGGCATCCAGGTTGCTTTTCTGTTACCTGCCCTCTCTCTCAGCCTGCCACTACCTCTAGAGAGCCAGAAGGTGACCTGGTGGCTCCCACCCACAGCCCTTTCCTTATAGCTACATAACTGTTTCTTTCCCATTATCTAACAGAGAAGAAGCCTTCAGGCAGTATTTTCACAGTCTTCCAAGGACCCGCTTTACATTGCCAGTCTGTGTAACCCATTCAGGAATGAACCTCACCCCTCTGTCAAATAGCCGCCCCTCTCTCTGGTGTGATCTCCTATCCCCTCACTGCCACTCCCAGCCTTTAGTGAAACTTGGGGGTGCTTGCATATGCAGTTACAGCTACTACATTTCCTTGATAAGGAGGAAAGAGATGTAATTTCTTTAAAAAAAAAAAAATATTCCTCCCCACATTTCTCCCTTAATTGACCCACCTGCTTCAAAGGTTGCTCACCCCTGCACTGAACAGTTCCATATGCTGCTCAGCATGCAGGCTTTGGAGGTAGGTGGGTCAAATGAAATCCCAGCTTGCCCCTCATGGTATGACCTTACACATCACTTCACCTCTCTGTGCCTTTCTTCTGTGAAGCAGCAACAGTGCATGCCACCTGCCACATCTACCTCATGGGCTTATTGTGAAAATTCAGTGAGACGATAGTGTAGGGCGCCTGGGTGGCTCAGTTACGCGTCCGACTTCGGCTCAGGTCATGATCTCGCAGTTCGTGAGTTCGAGCCCTGCCTCGGGCTCTGTGCTGACAGCTCAGAGCCTGGAGCCTGCTTCAGATTCTGTGTCTCCCTGTATGTCTCTCTGCCCCTCCCTCACTCATGCTCTGTCTCTTTCTGTCTCAAAAATAAACATTTTTTAAAAATTAAAAAAAAAAAAAAAAGAAGATAGTGTAAACGTTTCATTGCCAAGCCCAGCACACATCCATATGCAGCAACATCAAATCTTACACATGTGACTGCCACTATATCTAGCCATTTACCCTTAGTAATGCTTTGGTGCCACCTGTTTGGAAGAGATACCCCTCTTGACAGAGGATGTAGATTAAAAATTCCAGGCATACTTTAGACTGACTACTGTGGCCTCGAAGCTCATAAGACTTTGGGGAGTGCTCCTGGACTCAGAAAATGGGCCTAGAAAAATGAGGAGTCCCAGGAGTTCCTCCGACTGTGCACACTTGAGAAAAATATCTTGACCCGTTGGCCAGAGGGTGCAAACTTGCAGACCTAATCTACAACAGAGTGATTATAGTTACTAATATTGTGTTACATGCTTGAACATTGCAAAGAGAGGTGATCTTGTGTTTTCACCACAAAAAAAGATTGTATGTTAATTGTATGATGTGATAGAGATGTTAATTAATGCTATGGTGGTAATGGTTTAATAATACATGTGTGTCAAATCAGCTTGTTGTACACTTTGACACAAATATTGTATGTCAGTTCTATCTCGATAAAGCTGAGAAAAACAAGAACAAAAAAAACCCAGAAAAGCATCTGAAAATGTTGTTTCTCTCCCAGCACATTTGCAGGTCAGCTACCCTGGCTGGATGGGGGGAGCTATATGGACGCACTGGCTACAACTATATTTTCTCAGGTAAATGTTGAGCCACATCCTCTAAGAACAAGAACCAAGTTATAGAGAATAGCCACCCATGCCACAGTGGCATAGGTAGAGAGTTCGAGTAAGCTCTGGAAAGACCAGGGGCCTGGTCTTCACTCAGGGAGATGCTGGGGTAAAGTAGACTGCCAGGCATATGGGGCATCTGGGCTGACAGACATGTAGAGCTAGAGCAGGGTGGGAGGAGCCTGGTCCAGAAGCCCCTGGGAGGAGCCCCGTGCAACAGCCTTGATGCTGACAGGTTTCTCTGGCAGGAGGTGCAGATGATGCCTGGGCAGATGCAGAGGACATCACAGAGGAGGACTGCGCTCTTCGGTCAGTGCCAGGTTGTTATGGGTCTGGGCTTATATTGCGGATGGGGTCAGTGACCATTAGTGGCCATTTTCATACTGATGGTGTATATAATCACCACTGGTACAGGTGAGTGCATTGGTTCACTCCTGCCACTGCTAAATCCATGCCCCTGAAATAGAGTTGTTAAGGTCCATCCCATAGCTTCCACCAGAGCTGATTTTATCGAATGCCTGAGGAGTCTCTCTCCATCCTACATAATATCCCAGCCCCAGGGTCCACAGGTCTGAGACAGGGTTCAGACATCTGTGTGTGTCTTCAAGCCCCATGGTTTCCAGGGGGTGGCCAGGGTGCTGACAGCCAACCTGCCAGATAACACACAGCACACCTGGTGCCAAGGCACAGGGCAAGGGCTGTGGTCCCCATATGGGAGACTCAGAGACTAGACGTCCCACAGTTCATCAAGTTGTTATTGATGCCATAATAGAGCTTGATGCAAAGAACTCTTTTAGACCCCCTTAAAGAGAGGAAATGGGTTGGTTCACATTCTTCCTGCCTCCTTTCCAAATGATTTTAGAAAATGACACCCAAGGATGTTTTGGAAAAGCTCCTTTGCATGGTCTGTACCCGTGGAAAGTCTTTAACTAGTGTCAAACATCTCTGGAATGCACACAAGCACCCTAGTAAGATCAGCTGCCCCAAATCATGGCTTGGTGCATGAAAACTCATCTCACTATGCCCAGTTCTGCCTGTTAGTTCCAAGAGCAGCAACCCTGGCTTGTGCTCAAGAATGTTTGGCTCTTCCCCTGGGATCAGACGACCTCGGCCTCAGCCAGGCCGCCTTCCATAGCATACGCTGTTCTTGGCGAGGAGACTGCTGTGTACAGCAAAGCAGTGGGCATTAAAAAATTAATGGGGACTGTTTACTTGTTCCACTTTTGCCTTTATCTGTATGACTGATCAAAAGACAGCCTGGAGGATTAGGAAAAATTTTATCTCTCTGCTTCTTAGACCTGCTAAGTAGAGGGAATTCACCTGCTACTATTCCACGATCAGTTGATAAAATAACTCTCAAAAGTCCATCTCCCAACACGCATTTCACCCTGTTACATTATGAGAAAATCCTGTGGCTAAAAATGATCATAAATGGGAAAAAGGGTGGGTGGAGGGAGATTAATGGAAGCTCAAAGACTCTATCAGCCACCAGCTTGCTGGTTTTTAGAACTCAGAGATTATCTTGAGTCTTCTGGCTTAATGTCAAGTAGTGCCCAAAAGCCCTTTCCCGGTTTTTGGCTGCCAATTGCTCCCCTTTGAAATGAGTCCCAGAGAGCAGAGTAATCTCTTAGAAAGTCACCTTCCCTGAAACCAGTTGTCCTGTCTTGGCCCTCCCTCTGTCTTCTGGAGAAGGGAAATAGAAGTTCTTGCCAATGACATCTATACCTCCTGAACACGCTCCCTACCCCCCACCCCCCAAACTTCTCTGAACAAATGTGTAGTACATCTTCTCCCCCTGGCTCTTTGTTTCAGAAGTTCCGACACACATCTTTTTGATAAGGTCAGAGGCTATGACATCAAGCTGCTTCGGTACCTGTCAGTCAAATACATCTGTGACCTGATGGTGGAGAACAAGAAGGTGAAGTTTGGTATGAAGTAAGTACAGGGCACCTGCTGCGAAATGGGCAGAAGTGATGTGTTCACAGCTTTTCAGGTCAGTGTTGGTATGTAGCAGTGACCAAAGGCTCACCACATGCTGAGGGCTCTCTGTACATCTTCTAGCTGTATCTTCAAACGTTCTTGCAAGGCAGACTCTACTACCCCTCTCTTCCAGGTGAGAAACTGAAGCACAGAGAAGTTAAGTAACTTGCTCAAGGTCATGCAGATAATAACTGAGGCACCATGAGTCTCTAACCTGTGCTGTGCTGCCTCCTTCTCTTAAATACTCTTGAAGGTTTTTCCCTTGGTTCCAAGCTCTCGCCATCTCTGGTGGATTAGACTCTCTTTCTAAATGGAACAACAACAAAAATCAGCCTGTGCCCAATTTTTATTTCACATATAGACTAAATCTTGATATCTAATAGGAGAGAACATTTGAAAATAATGAGGTGATGAGACTGTAGTTTTTCCCAACACTTTTTTTCATAATATTGACTCTTATGTTGAGTTTGTCTTACAAAGTAGGGCATACTGAGGCCTTACAACTTAGCATTCTGTAGGTGCCTGAACATTCCCTTTGCCCTTCTTCCCTTCATCTGTCATAATGCCCTAAGTCTTTCCCTGTCAGATGCCATTTGTCCGTCCTGTTTAGGAGTGTCATCAGTGAATATTGGAGAACACCAAAGAGGCCAGAGTCTCCCAAAAGGCCCCTTTGCACATTGTCTCAGTTGCTTGCTCTCGGCTGACTCCCCGTGCTGGGTCAGGGCAGCTGTGCTGTCCTCATTTGTGGGGCTTAATGGGAAGCTTGTTCTGCTTATGGTTGCTGTCGAACTAGAGAGTAAAACCTCTCTTGCTTGAGAAGTTGGAGTAGGAGGCAGAGAAGTTATATTTCTCGATTGTTCAAAGTAAGCACTGCTAAAGGAAATCATTCCTGATTCTGAATAGTAGTTGTGGGTTTGCTTGTTTGTTTTTTATGTTTATTTATTTATTTATTTTTGAGAAAGAGACTGCAAGCGGGGTAAGGGCAGAGACAGAAGGAGACAGAATCCCAAGCAGGCTCCATGCTGTCAGCACAGAGCCCTATGCGGGGCTTGAACTCATTTACCATGAGATTGTGACCTGAGACGAAATCACGACGTACAACTGACTGAGCCACCCAGGTGCCCCTGAAGAGTAGTTTAGCAAGAGGTTCATTTGATGTTGTAATTGCTCATTGGGGAATGGTGCGTATGTGTTGTGATGCCATAACACATTGTGTCCTGTCTTGTAGTGTTACCTCCTCCGAGAAGGTGGACAAAGCCCAGCGCTATGCCGACTTCACTCTCCTCTCCATCCCATATCCAGGTAGGGAGCTCTTTTCTAGTCAAGTGACAGGTTTCCTAGGACCAGGAGCTCTCAGAGGCCATTTGCAGGCCTTCTACACTTAGGTACATAGGCACCCGGGATCTTTCCCGGAACATCTTACATTGATCAGCATAGGACACTGTGAGTCTCACTCTTAAGCTCTCACACTTAGGGTAGGACACTGTCCCGGAAGGCACTTTCCACTCCAGGGATTGAGTCCTGGCTCAGGTACTACTACTACAACCTTGAGCGAGTTACTTCACCTCTCCAAGCCTCAGGTTTTTTCAGATGTCATTTGGAACTTGGAAAGGCTTAACTCAAGGTTTTGTTGTGAAGCTTAGATGAGATCGTGTGTGTCAAAGTGCCCTGTGCAGGTAAACTACTATTTAAGCGTAGAACAACGTTACTAGTACTCTGTGTCAGCAGCTAATCACACTGCACTGGCCCATGTGGATGTGAACCTTTGAATGTCTGTCTTAGGGTGATCAAGTTATTTATGGAAATTGCCCCAGGTGAGGTCCTTCTGGTGATAAAGAACATAATTGCTCTGTCTCCAGTTTTACACGGTTGGTGGCCTCACCATGTTATAAGGCACTTTGGTGTACACAGAGCTAGCTGCATTTGTCTCTGGTGCACAGATCTGCATACAACCTGTGGCCAGGGCAGTATTGTGTGCACTGGACGCTAAAGCTGTACTGGTCCAGCTGGTAACATTTAAGCTTTCTGACAGTACCTGCTTGTCCAGCAAGGGAGGCCAGAGAGCCCTAAAGTCTGCACAAGACAGCAGCAAGTGTGCTCTTTCTCCTTGAAATGTCTCGCCTACTTCTCAGTATCAGCATCTGCCTTCAGTCCTGCACTGGACCTTGTCTCCTCTTATTGGAGCCACATAGCCAATAGCAAGGTGGGCCCATGATGGCTGTTCAGCCAGGTCTTCTCATTAGAACGACAAGTTAATCTAGTACTTGGCGGGAGAGGGTATCCTCACTGGTGTGAGCTGGTGGTATCCAAGCCACAACCTGTGATAGCTTGGCACTCTCACAGTGGCCTCCCCTGGAGTGTCACTTCACTCTTCTCTGCCAGCTTAGTGGTTAGTGCCATGCAGAGTGGGGCGTGAGTGCCAGCCATAGTACTGTGTGTCCTTGAACAAGTCCCTTAACCCTACTTATCACTGGCTTCATCCTCTCCATAAAATGAAGAGAATGGTGCTTATTTCATAGTGAAGTGCTGGACCCATCCCCGGCAGGTCCTCAGTAAACAGCAGGCTAAATCATGGGTACGTGGAGGAGAGGCTCAGGGAAGTTCCTCTTCCTGAAAGCCCCTTTGGGTAGATGCAAACCATCATGATGCTGCTGTGGGCTTGACAGTATCAGAGCCACGTTGTGACAGAAGTGTCCTACCCAGAGTGTCTGCGCTGGGGCTGTTAGCTCTAAAGCTCATTTTCAGACCTAGCTCTTGACTCCCAAGAGATGTCTTGGGGTCCACAGACCGAAGTACTCTGCTCAACAGGAAAGCTGTGTGAGGAACCAAGCATCACTTTCTTTTTTTATATTTCATTTCTAAGTAGAGCTGGGTTTAGAAAAAATAGTTTTGGTAAAAGTTTGCATACCACTGCTTCAGAACTGGAGCACAGTATCCTTTCTGCTGTAGTGAGGCAACCCGTTACCAGACTCCCGAAACGTTAACACCCTTCGATGCAGTTATTCAACAGACCACAAATGCAGCTAATGTGGGCCTGGGGATGTTCATCCCACTGTCTGTTTATACCAGCAGAATGCAAGAAACATTCTCCTTAGAGTGACGATGACATAGTCATAGAAGTATTGCATACTCATAGAAAGATGCTTAAGACGCCCAGCAGGACACAAAATTGTATAGTATGTCAGCAGTAGAGGGGAAATGTGGTTACACGAAAGGGTGAGGAAGAAATATGCCAAAATGGTAAGACGATACAACCTGTGGATTTTTTCCCCCTGTTCTTGCCAAAGTATTTACATACTACATCTGGCAATTGGGTGTGTGTGTTGGTGGGAGGGAAGGAGAGAGGGACCAACAGAAACCAAAAAGCCAGAGGTGGGGAGGATGCCACCACACACCCAGGTGAGGAGCAGGAGAAGCACTTTTTACCTGCTATGCTTGTGTTCTTGAATTTCTTTACAAGCCTGAATTACTTCGTCCCAAGGAAAAGAAATAGTTAACCATTGACAAAACCCAGTCACAAACTGCAGTTTGGAGCTGTTCAAGGCATCTCAGCTGAGTCCTCTAATGACTGTGAGGCCACACAGGAAGTCCGATGCTGTCATTTCTAGCTCTGTCCAAGTAACTTGGGCTTGGACTGGCCCTTGAACAGGAGAAGTGTTCTGGGAACACTTCCTTCAGGACACCAAAATAGACTGAAAACTCCACAGCACAAGTCTGATTGGTTTTCGCCTTGAGTGAGTGGCTCTTCTCACCCCCGCTTTTGGTCCCATCCTTGACTTTCAGTGGGTTTGGAAGTCTCTTCAGGTAATGAATGTCAGGCATTGCCTTGGGGACTGAATCTATTTTAATTCCATCCATTTCTCCCATGAAATTGCCTCTGCATCACAGCTTGGCCAGAGCTCAGCCTAGAGCCTGCAGTATTGATTTGAGCAGGTCGAGTTTGGGAAAACAATCCTTCAAAGAAGCTCAGAGAGATAATTGGTGTCTTTTCTAAACCTGGGCTCATAATTCCAGGGCCTCTGTCTGATATTTATGTTTCTCCTTTCTGCCAGTGAAGCATCCTGGAATAGGCTGGAGTGTTAGAGCTGAGGATTGTTTCCTGACTTCTCAGTCAGCAGCGAGGCCTGAGGGATTAGAGTGCAGAGAGCATGGGCCGTGTCTCCAGACTTTCCTCTCTGAAGGAGCCCTTTCTGTCCTCCCTGGGGTGGCCTCCCACAGGAACTTGGCCCAAGAGTAGCTGGGGAAGTTCCATGTGAGTTTTTTTGGCCTGTGGCCACCTCCACACAATTCAGACAACTGTTGGATTGCCTTTGGGGACCTCAGCAGACTTGCACCTGTGGCCGGAGGCGTGTGCGCTCCAGAGTTTGTATTGGTTCTGGTTGAGGAAGTGAGAATTACTTCAAGAAGCTACCTCAGAGTGCCTTCTCCCACTCTTGTGGCTTGGAGCCACAGCAGCCCCAGAATGCTTACTGTGCTGTGGCATACAAGCAAGCCTCATTCTCTGTGAGCCAAGCAGTTGAGTATAAGCTGCAGGGCTGGCACTGTGGGCTCTTCTCACAGTGGCATAGTCATAATAACAGTGCGCTGTCATCTGAAAGCCATTCGCACCAGTGCTTCCTAGGTGTTTTATATATATTGTTTCATTTCATCTCGAACCATTATACAAGTGAAAAAATCAAGGCTGTTTGCAGTCACAGAGCTGAGTGAAAGGCTGAGATTTGAAACTGAGAATGTTGCTGAAGCCCTTTCTCTCCACTGTTCCTCTCTATATTCCTGAGGGCCTACCCTGGCGTGGTTTCTTTCAATTTCTCTAGAGAACGATTCAGAAAAGTACCTCTTGGCCAGGTTTGTTGGAAATGGAAATGTCTCGTGAGTACCTGTCATGTTTCAGGCACTGTCCGTGGTCTTTTCCAGTATGTCCCTGGAGGCCTGTGATGTCAGTGTTAGAGAGAGTGACCCTCAGTAACTAGATAAGTGACTGCAGAAAGTGCTGCCGGCACTCAGATTATAAGCCAAGCTTTGTTTGCCGGCTGTTGACGCTTCAGGGACATGTAGGACAAAGGGACCTAGAAGTAGGGAGAAGTGACCAATAACCACGGAGCCCAGATGGAGAGAGATACAAAGAGGTGTGCAGGCAGGCAGTACCTCATCAGGAAGGCTTGTAGTCAGAAACCAAAGGAGTACTGGAGACTCATTCCCTAGCTGTCACCTGCCCGTGCTAGTCCCCACGCGTATCAGCTGTGGCCTCAGATGGGGCTCACCAGCACGGAGAAGTGTGTGAGCTGGTGGTCACCTTGGTCCTTCAGCACTCAGGGGCCTCTCAGGAAACTGGATTAGCAAGGGTAATATCTTAACTCTGCCCTTCTTTTCCAGGCTGTGAATTTTTCAAGGAATATAAGGATCGAGATTACATGGCTGAAGGGCTCATTTTTAACTGGAAGCAGGTATGAGCAGTAACATTTATCAACTTAACATTTTTTTAAATGTTTATTTATTTTGAGAGCACAGGGGAGGGGCAGAAGAAAAGAATCAAAAGCACAGAGCCCAATGTAGGGCGCCATCTCATGAACTTTGAGATCATGACCTGAGCTGAAACCCAAGAGTCAGTTACTCAACCGACTGAGCCACTCAGGCGCCCCGGTCTTAACATCTCTTTGCAAAGGGAGACCTGGAGAACAGCTTGCAGTCTTTTTGGAGAAAACAACTACCCTTTTCCTTTTTCTTCTCTTCCATGGATGAGTATCATTATTTTCCCTCCCTCTTTTCTTTGTATGTATATGTTTATATATATACATATTTTCATATATACTTTCATATATTTTTTTATATGTACTTTCCTGTCCCCCTGTAATTTGTTTCTTCAAAGGATTTTTCAGGGACAAAATAGGAAATCTCTTTCCTGTCTGTTCCACCATCTGTGTAAAAAGTGGGACCAGCATTCTCTTCCTTTCCCAGTCAGCGGGAGCAGGCCACAGGAGGCTGCTGGATGCTGAATACAGATTCACATGTCTGTCTCAGCAGCAGACACTAGAATGGCCCACTGAAAAGCTCCACTTGGAAGCACTAATCTGGTCCCTTTGATTTTAAAACTGTCACTTGCTGGGTAGCATAGGCATCTGGCCTGGAGAAGGCAAGCACTGTGGAAGGCCAGACTCTGGTAGACACAGCTTCAGGGCCATGACCTTCCCTGTCACCATGGCTTCTTCTGGTGGCCGGCCTGCATCTCACAGGTGTCTTTCTGTCCCCAGGACTACGTCGATGCCCCACTGAGCATCCCCGATTTCCTGACTTGCTCTCTGAACATTGACTGGAGCCAGTATCAGGTGAGGGGTCCAACTCGAGCAGGGTGGGATAGGGGAGGGGTACAGGGGGGCCCTGGTACTGGCCCCAGAAGTCCTTCACGCAGATACCAGAAGGTCTGACTCGTGCCCTCTGACTTCTCACAGCCTGGGAGAGAAGGAACTGATTATCCATTTAACTCTCTCCTGATTTGCTCTTGGCCCAGAAAATCAAAGCTTTCTGATCATGACTCACTCAAAGATGTACATCCACCAGCAGGTTCTGTTTCCAGAGGACCTCATGGAGTCTGCTTTTCCAGCTCTGGTCTTTAGCGACTGTTTTTCATTTTTCCTTTTAAATGCATGTTCTGCCAGAGGAAGTGCAGAGCTGTCTGACCTCGTTTGATTATAGAAACTTTAAAATTATTTCCATTGTGCTGTCTCCCCTCTCACCATGGATGGAGCCCCAGTCTCCATGGATCCCTCTCTCTACGATGTTTAGCCCACTGTAGAAGCCCCAAAGGCCATCAGCAGTGTCCTTGCCACTTGCTTCAGCCGAGACCCCTATCCTTGCTCTTGCCACTGCCTTCCCTGCGTCTGTTCCTTCTACCTGGCTGCCACTTCGTCACCTCCTCTTATCTGGATGACATAGTGCCTTTAGGATTCTGCTCCAGTGTCTACTCCAGGAAGACTTCCCTGATGTACCTCCTCTCCCCTCTCCCCAGAGGGTTGGATGCCTGTATCTGCATCCCCTTTTACCCTGAATATGTCTGTCATGGAATTTTCCACTGAGCTGTAGTCACCGATTTAGAGATCTGCTTCTCCATCTCCAATAGACTGAGCTTCAGGAGGATGGGAAGCCATAGCTTGTGCATCCCCAGCACAGAAACTGGCGTGAAGCCTAGAGCCGGAAAGGCCAAGCCAGTGAATACCCAGAAAACATTCTGTTTCCCTCCCTTTTTTCTGTGCTCCCAGGTCTGGCCAGTTCCCTTCCAGCCTTCAGATCTCCCTCTGTCTGAGAGGCCCAGCTCACCTGGTAGGGAGCTGTGTACTCCCATATCACCGTGGGCTCTGTTGTCCTAGACAGACTGAGTGGCCAAAGGAACCCGCACGTTTCCTTCTAAATTTGTTGTATGCAGAGGTGCCGGATAGGCCCTACCCCGGGCCACCCTTACTCTCTTTTCTGGCACTGTTGTTTCTCCTTGGGCACAAACTGGGTCTGTTGAACTACTTACTTAAACAAATAAGGTGCGAATGTACGGGTTTGATGTGTTGATACTGCCAGGGGTGTATGTCTGTTCAAGAAGGAGTCCTGTGCATCTGAGGAGGAGCTCTGCTTAGTAGGTGGAGGCATTGGATCCAGGCTGCAGCTCACCCAGCCCTTCTCTCACCGCTTCGTGGCTTTGAGCAAGTGGCCTCACTGTCCTCTACAAGTGGAGCTGACAGCGCCTGTTTCAGAGTTGTGGCGAGGTTCAAGTATGATCACAGTGTGAAAGTGGCCTCTTAACTGAAATGCCAGACCAACTTTAATGATGATAATTAAGAAGTAGGCTGCTAGCTTGTTAACTCGAGAGAGTGAACACTAATAAAATCCTGGGCACAAAAAGTAGACGGGCAGGGCATTTTCCCGCGATGCCTGCCTCTCCAGTATTGCTCAGACCCAGAGTCTCACTGGCCCTCCTACCATCCTCTTCCTCAGTCCACATGTAGGCTCTGCCCTGTCTGCCCCTTCAGCACGAGTGTCAGGACTCCCTGTTACTCCTCCTTACCTCCCCAGGTGATCTTGTCTGCCATCCACTCTGTTACCCCCTGCTAGGTCACCACGCCCGGAACTCTGGGCCAGGCCTTTCTTGGGGATCCACACCTATATCACCTCTTACAAGTGTCCTTTCAGGCAATACCCTAAACTCAGGATTCCTGAAATGGAATTGGCCACAACCCACAGCATCCCCCGGCCGTCCACCACTTACCCAGATACTCAAAGTTGAAACTTGGGGGTTTTTCCTCCCACCTCCAATGCCAGGGTCATCGGTTCTATAAATCTCTGCCCCTGGTGAAACTCTCCAGACCTTGCCTCCATCTGTTGTACCACTAAGCCTAGTCTAGGCCCCGTCATCTCCTGGCATCTCGCATCTGAGTGGGGCCACCCTGAGGCGGGACTAGAAATCGTGAACGTAAAGCACTTGAGTAGGGCCTGGCAGATAGCAGTACTCAAATGACGGTCAAAGGTCATTATTGTCACCCCTTCCTTAGAATGTGCCACTGATTTTCCCATTTTCCTCAGAGTACAGTCCAGTGACCCTTATGTGGGCTGCTCAGCTCCACACAGTTCAGCCTCGTTCTGGTGACTAGCCGTCCTCTCCCTCTTCTCCTCCAGTCACACTGGCCTCCTTTTAGCCCCTTAGAGAAGAGTGTTCTCCTGGTTTGCACATGCTGTTCCCTCTGCCAGAAACACTTGTCTCTTTTCCCTTCCCTCTTATATGGATGTCACCACCTTCAGGAAACTTCCCTCCTGATCCCCATGGATCATGCTACGCTCAACCTGCTGGCTGGTTACATGGTCCTGCAGGATCCTACAGGTGCCTTTTAGTCAGCACACTGGCGGCAGTTCTCCTTGTCTTCCCTCTCCTGCAGCCCTGTTAGGGCCCAGGCCATCATGGACCCTGCTGTTTGCCAGGGAGGGGCCCTCAGTTCATGTTCACAAGTGTGGGAACACTTCTGGCAGTACATGTTTTGGTGTTGCTGCCCTCCACATAACCAGATTGAATTCCTTAGAGGTGTGCTCATTGTTTCTGGGCCGCAAGGCCCCTTCCAGTGCCTGCTTCTCCTCAAGCTGGAGCCTGACCATGAATAGAGAGGTAACATTCTACTCCTCATCCCAAAGCACTAAGCCTTGAAGATGCAAAGGATTCCAAAACGGCCTCCGCCCTCACTAGGCTCAGTCTAGGAAAAGAGGCAAAACATAATCGTCACCTGGGCAGCAGAGGTATTGATCTATGGCTACTGAAGACTCAATAGAACATAACGGGCGTGGGCTTTTGAAGGATGAGTACGAGTTTGCCAGCCATGGGGAAGAGTACTCCAAGCATAGACACATAAGCAGTGGCATGGTGCTCCGCTCTATCCCCACAGACTTTTTCATGGAGCGCTTAGGAAGAGAGTCCCCGTAGTATATAGCACGTGACTGCAAAGGTGACTCTCCCAGTCTGGCAGGGCTGGGTTCTGCCCCAGCTCAGATTAGCTGTAGGACTTTGGGCCTCTACCAACCCAGAGCCCCCCCCCCCCCCCCCAGCCTCTGGTTCCTACCCCAGCACTGGGCACAGTGAATCTGCTGCCTCTCCCTGGTCATTGGTATCCCCTTCCGGTAGCCACCATAGTTACCGGAGCTCTGCAGGCTACAGCCCTGGGTCACTTCCTGCCTTCTGGCTGCTGCAGTCTTCCCTGGCTTACCTGACCTCCCCGGACTTTGTGCTGTCGCATAGCTCCTGCCTCCTCCCTTCCCCCTCCTGCTTTTCCTCACCCACAAGAATCAACAGCTCAGAGGAAGTCTGTTGGCGATGGTGTGTATGACAGGTTGAGCCAGATGAGTGACAAGACCCCTGTGCTACTATGGGTAGCAACTTTATTAGTGCAGTGCTGCAAGCGACCATCTCAAGAGCTGCTGAAAGTGGGTCAGAGCTCTCCAGGGGCTGTGGAGGGTCAGGTAAATGAGCCTGTTTTAAATTCCTGGGAAAACCATTATGGTTACAGGTGCCATGTTCACCCTCCCCCAGGAAGTGCTTTCTCACTGGCACTTGCTGCCCTCTCCACACAGCCCCAGAACAATGATATGTATTTGTGTTAGGAGGCTTCCCCCAGCTAGGGGAGCGGGCACTCAGAATCGGGTCAGGCCCTCCCATGGAATTCCAGATTCCAGTAGACTGTTTCTCAGAGCGTCTGGTCTGGACCTTTTGCTTGGGCTAGAACAGAAGTTCCCATCTCTTTGCAGTTTTTCTTATATTTCATCTCCCACCTCATGGACCTCCTGTATTAAAAGATCTTGTCTGCCAAACAGACTATACTTATTATTTATCAAAGGACAGAGTTTGCAGTGAATAGCAGTAAAACATGAAAGCTACATGGTCGATGAGACGGTTGATATTTTCTCTGATGTGATCATGGGTGAAAGAATGGGTCTTTGCATTTGGCAGCAGTGGTCGTAGGCTCAGGCTCTTTGTTTGCTGCCACCAACTCTGTGGACAGCCGTGCTGGGAGCCCAGGGCTTAGAGGAGGCTAACGTGTAGCTGCTGCTGGGTGTGGGGCTGTGAGTTGCCCAGGCCCCTGCGTGGCTTCCCATCCCTCACCATCACATCGTGTTAGAGCACAGGGTGATGGTGGCCCACAGGGTAAGGGTGCAGGGAGAGAGCTCTTGGAGTGGGGAGTGAAATGTCAGATTATCTGGGATTTAGGGCCTGTGGACAGTGACCAAGATCCTGGGTCTTGTTGCCTCAGAATAACTGTTGGATTTTATTTTTTAAATCCGTTGAATTCCCTGAGTTAAATATCAATACCAAGAGACCTTTTATCATTCTTCAACAGAGTTGGGACCTGGTGCAACAAACACAAAACTACCTGAAACTGCTGCTTTCCATAATTAACAGCGACGGTGAGTCTGCCTCTGTGTGAACTCTCAAGCCATTGGACCTTCTGGGTATTCCCAGGTCATGATACTGTGAACATGTTTGTTGGGGTCACACACCTACCTTTTGCTTTATGGGAAAAGGATTTGGGGATTCCCCTGTCCATTGGCATCTTTGTTCCTCTTTCTCAAAACCTTAGAAAACTACATTGTGCACTCCTTACCATCTGAACTACACACAGTGTTTCTACACTAAGGGCAGCTGACCTTTGATCATCAGTGTTGTGTGTGGTGTCAGAAATGCCTCTTCTAATTCAGAAAGATGAGAGAAAAATCAGTCCTGGTTTCTTACTGGGCACACACAAAAGTCCCTAGAGGGCCTGTTCTCCAGATGGTACTCCAGGCGGCTTGGCTGTTGTGATTGGTTGGGTCTGTCATGCTCAGTGTCTCTAGGGTGGGCTGGTGGACTCATTGATACCAGTCAAGACTTCTGTGGGGTTGCTCTTGCTCAAACAAGTAAAAACGTGTTAGCTTATATAACCAAGAAAGCCCCACAGCAGAGCCAGGTGCCTAAGAAATGTCACAAAGAATCTCCTTGTTTCTCAAACCCACTCTCCTTGTTTCTGGTTAGCTTCATGGCTGGCACCCATTCTTGACTTGTATCCTGCCATCTTAACTCCCCTGAAGAGAGAGTGAGCCTCTGTCCCAGAGCTCATGCTCATTGGCCCAGTTTGGGTCAAGTGCCCATCCTTGAACCAGTCACTGTGGCCAGGTGTACAAAAAAGTCATACCAGCCTCTGGAATTAGGCAGTGGTTCTCTACCTGGGCAGTACTGCCCCTCAAGGGGACCTCTGGAGAGGTGGCTGTTGTAGGAATTGGAGAAAGCCTGCTAGCATTTAGTGGGTCCTTAGCCAAGGATCCCAAATGTCCTGTAGTTCCTGGGAAAGCCCTGCACAGTGAAGAATTGTCTTCCCCCAGAGTAACTGTAGGGCCCCAGGTGGGGAGTTGCAGACCAGCCTCACCTAAAAGACCTGCTTGGGCAGCATTGCTTTCTAAGAAGTACCTAGAAAGATAGCCAGAAGAAAGAAGAAATGCTGTGTACAGAGACAAGTGCCTATCACCCACCCCTTTCCAGAACTAGGTTGGAGACGAATCTTGGAGAGGCCCACCAGGAAGAAGGAGAGTAGGGCTAGCCTGGCTTTCTGACACCAGGCCAGGGCGGGAGCATGTCCCCTACTCATCCACTCGTGTGCTTTTCTTCTGGGCCTCCTGTTGTGTGGTTCCTGAGTAGATGACAGCGGGCTGCTGGTACACTGTATCTCGGGCTGGGACCGGACACCACTCTTCATCTCTCTCCTGCGCCTTTCCTTGTGGGCTGTGAGTATGGATGGGCTGGGCTGTGGAGTCAGGGAGCTTTCAGAGGCCATCTACCAAGATCTACCCTTTGGGAGAATTAGGACTGTCTCCAGAAAATTGAGATTTGGAGTGAGGGACCCCAAGTGTTGAGAGCAAGTGCCGGGTTCAACACTGTTCTTGGGGCTTTGGGGCAGCCTGGTTGTCACTGCGTCTGTGGTTGCAGTTCAGCTTCTGAGACAAGGAGGGGGCTTTATCGTGGGGGTCACCTTTCTAAACTTGGCAGTCTCTCTGGTTTCTTCCAGGATGGGCTTATCCACACATCCCTAAAGCCTGCTGAGATCCTCTACCTGACTGTGGCCTACGACTGGTTCCTCTTCGGGTAAGCCTTTGGGGAATGTCAGGTTGTTGGGTGGGGGAAGTGCCTTGGGAACTGCGTTTCCAAGTGTATTTGGGTGTGGTGGCTTGTGTGACAGGGCTAGAGGTGAAGACACTCCCTCCTCTTTGGGGAAGCCTGAAGGTGCTTGTTAGGCCCCACCTGAGGTTGTAGTGCCAAAGCCAGGGTCTCCCCACTGTGACTCCAGTCCCCCTTTGACTTCCTGTCATGGCGCTGCTCTCTTTGACCTCCTCACCTTCTTGTTTCAGGCACATGTTGGTAGATCGGCTCAGCAAAGGAGAGGAGGTGGGTACTATGAGTAAACACCTGGGCCCTGAGACCATTAGCATGACTTGTGTTTGGTGTCCGCACAGAGGGAGCAGTTCCTTGCTCCATTGTGTAGGGATCGGGCAGCACAGCCCGAAAAGCACCAGCACTATAGCCCCAGTCCTGACCCTCTGTTCTTCTCCCTGAGGTAGAGATAAGACATTTGCCCACATGGCTGCAATCACCTCATCTGTCAGTTCTCTTCCCCTTGCTTTTGCTGCCATTTTTCTTATGGGTGACCTTGTTTTCTGCACTCAGTTATGGAACCAAGTTACAAGCTTTTCCTTGGCCCCTCAGCCCTACAGCTACAACCCAGAGGCTCTTTCCTGTCTCTTTTCCTCATCACACCCACTCAGCAGCTTTGAAGCCCCAGGGCCAGCCGACTAAGCAGAGTCTTGGCCAACTGCTCACCACCACCCCAGGCCCAGACCAAGCACAGCCAGCAGGGCTCCAGGGTTCCCTTACTCTCTGGGTGCCGTCCCTTCTTTCCCTCTCTGTCGTCTCCACACCCCATCCTTTTCTGCTTTTTGCAGTCTTTGCCTCTTTGGTGGGCTTGTTTTTCAGCCTGTTTGCCCAGCGCATAGACCAGGAGTCAGACCCGAGTTTGAACCCTGGTTTTCCCACCTATTACCTGGTGACCTTGAGTAATGTGATTAACCTTGGGTCTCCTGGTGTTAATTGTGCTGCCTCACAAAGAGAATGAGTCTAGGTGCCCAGTGTGGGAGCTGTCACACAGCGTTAGCGCTTTCTTTTCTGCCCCCTGTCCACCCACCCCCCTTTTCCTGAAACGTCTTTCTCACCCTCCTGAGGCTGCCTTCTTTCCAAGCATCTTATCTTGTGCCTCCTCCTTTTGTTCCTCCCTCTCAGCGGCTTCTCTCCCCTTCCAGATCTCTTCTGAGTGCTTATCGCATCTGCCAGGGCTGCAGAGCTCATAAGCCTGTTCCTCAGAGGCCTCCGTGAACTCTGTCAGAGGCGGTGACTTTGGCATTGAAATTGGCACATAAAGCCCCTTTGCAGCCTGTCATTTTGAGACTCACTGGTGCTCCAGAGCATTCTGCACACCACACCATCTCCCTTACCCCCAAGGGAAGGCAGATTCTGCCTTCAGAAACTGGACAGTGGATGAGGCTGAGCCCAGCAGGGTCTGGATTCAGACCCTGGCCATCTCTCAGCATAAACAAGAGGGTCTTCTCAGCTGGGAGGGTCAGTTTTCAGGGTGTGGGCTTTTTTTTTTTTTTTTAAATGTTTTAACATTTATTCATTTTTGAGAGACAGAGCATGAGTGGAGGAGGGGCAAAGAGAGAGGGAGACACAGAATCTGAAGGAGGCTCCAGGCTCCAAGCTGCAGCACAGAGCCCGATGTGGGGCTCAAACTCATGGACCGTGAAATCATGACCTGAGCTGAAGTCAGATGCTCAACCAACTGAGCCACCCAAGCATGCCTGGGCTTTTCCCTAACCCCAACCAGACACTCCAGACACTGATGCTTTAAAACAAACAAAAAACAAAACCTAGGGGCCTCTTAAATAGCACTCTGTCCTTGTCTCCAGCCCTCGAGGTTCACAGCATACTGGCATATTAAAGACTTTAAAGAGTCTGTGGTGAAGACACCTATTTAATTTTATGTAACACACATTTTCATACTGACCCCACCTGGGTACCTGCCCTCCCTTTTTGGTGGTGGGGGTGGGGGTTGTTTGTTTGAGGAAATCGTCTGGGGTTCTGGGATAGTGTGTGGGTGTTTATCTGAGTGAGGGTTTGATGGGCCACACCTTTCGGAGTCACTGTGGAGTTTATTTAAAAAGTGCAGAGACTGCCTTTTTTTAAACATTTGTTTATTTTGAGAGAGAGCGCACATACGCATGCAAGCAGAGGGGAGGGGCAGAGAGAGGGAGAGAGAGAATCCCAAGCAGGCTCTGCACTGTCACCTCAGGGCAGAGCCTGACAAGGGGCTCGAACTCATGAACCGTGAGATCAGGACCTGAGTGGAAATCAAGAGTCAGCTGCTCAACCGACTGAGCCACCTAGGCTCCCCGCCCCCAGAGACTGCCTTTGTGCACTTCATGGAGGCCCATTTGACTAGGGCACTGGCTGGAAAGGAAGAGAGAGAATTTGCCCAGAGTGGTGGGGATGCAGCTAGAGGTCAGAAGCTCTTCCTGCCTGTGCCCATCTCAGATTCTGAGCCAGATCATGGCTGTCCCTGAACCCTGGTCGTTTTGAACTACTATATCTGGGTATTTCCCCTACAAAATCTGATCCCTTTCCCTTCCATTATGTTCCCACGGTGTCCATTAATCTCACCCCCAAATAATCTCTCTCCCAGCTGTTCTTCCTGGGTTAGCCTCTCTCCTTGGGATTCTTAGAAGAGGCTGAGGGGGAAAGCTGCCATTCTCTTTATCCTTTTCAGTAGCTTGAGAACATGCATGTTGAATTTGAAGGTGGTTGGAAAACTCCGTGGCTTACCCATGTATGAAACCTTCCTTGGCTCCGCCCAGGCACATCTGCCCGGTCTGCTAAGCCCTTTCCCACCTGTACTGTTTATAGAGCAGAGTATCCATCAGGGTCCCCGAGGCAGGGCTGTTAACTGTCAGCAGGCTGACCAGGTGGCTGGCTGCTAGATTCTCTTCCTTGGAGAAAGCTGTCTTCTCATGTGTATTGCTTTTTGGTTTCTTCAGATTTTCTTCTTCTGCTTCAATTTTTTGAAGCATATCATCTCTGAGGAGTTCTCTGCTCTGAAGACACAGAGGTGAGGAGAAGGCTTTTCTCTCACTCTGGGCAGGGCGCTCTGGGAAGGACCATTCTGGGAAGGGTAGGCAGGGTCTCACTCACTGTCTTAGCCTTGCCTGGCTTCCCTGCCTGCTTGGCAAGCTGACCTCTGAGGCCAGGGTAGAGATCCCTGGTGACATCTAGTCAGGGAAGAGGCTCTTCTGCCTGTGAGGCAGGGCTGGGGTCTGCCTGCAGTTATACTAGCAGAAGGGCTTTCGGACCAAGGAGTGGTCTCTGGTGACTAAGCAGGGCACACTGCTGCAGGGAAAAGCCAGCCAAAGCACAGGAGGACTCCCGACACTCCAGTCTCTGGCTGAGGCAAATTCTTCTGCCTGCCCTTCCTTGGGCTGCTGCAGCGGTGTGTCTGTGTCGCTGTGCAGCCCACCATCGTGGAACAATCTGCCTCCAGCCTGGGAAGCACAGGAGTCTTGTCTGGCAGTTGCCTTACGACCTCTGTGAGAGTTGGTATCTTTTCTGAATTCACTTGCCTTCCAAATCCAAGCTCCTAGGTGTGTTGGACCAGATTGAACTCTGGGGGGCCAAGGCGAAAGGAAGGAGTCAGACTTTGCTGGCCTCTCAGAAGTGGCCTGATGTTTTGCAACACTCTAGGTAGGACATGTCTCATTGAGTTGTCAGTGAGTTGGAGCTTCTTTCCCGGGCAAACAGCATGCCGGGCATGGGGACGACAAAAGAGCCCCCGGCCCCGAATATAATTCACTATTCTGTTTCTGTTTATAGGAGGAAGAGTTTACCAGCCCGGGATGCAGGCTTCACTCTGGAAGATATCTGTATGCTGAGTGAGTTACAGGCCCCAGCAGGTTTCCCTTCCTCTGTGCATATTTCTTAGTATAGACCACACAGGAACTGTTTGTTCGAGAAATTTCTCTTTCCAGCTGTATGGTATGGAAGAAGTGGGGGACCAGTAGTGTGAGAAGATAATGTGCTGACTGATGGCACTTGCTTCTTTCAGGACGAAAGGACCGTGGCAGCACCACCAGCCTTGGCAGTGACTTCTCTCTGGTCATGGAGAGCTCCCCAGGAGCCGCCGGGAGTTTCACCTATGAGGCCGTGGAGCTGGTCCCTGCAGGAGCACAGACTCAGGCAGCTTGGTGAGGGGCCAGGCTGGAACTAAGCTTGCTCACAGCTGTGGCCCAGGGCCACCAGCTCCAGGGAGCCCCAAGAACAAAAGGGACCCCCGACAGTAGGGCTGAGAGCACAGCTCCCTGTCCTGCTGTCTCTCCTGGACCTCAGAGGCCAGCCATCTGGTTGGTGAGGGGCACTGTCCGTGGTGGCCCAGGAACATAAAGGACTGGGGCTCTCTGTGAGATGAAGAAAGAAGCTACCGGGCTGGGCAGACAGGGTGGGGTGAGGGGAGGCTGGTGTTAAGAAGACTCCCTGGAGGAGCTCCCTTGTATCATTTGCCTGGGAGGTTGCGGGCGGGGTGGGGGGGGGGAGACAAGTAGAGAAAAGAAGAAAATGAGAAGGGACTACAAAATGATGATTGGGAATTGGGGACTTGTTGGAGGGTAAACTCCTCTGAGAATCTGATGACTCTGTCTCTAGACAAATGACTCAAAATTTTGCATAACATTTGGAAGGAGGGGCAGTTTCTGAGCTATTAGTTACAAATCTAGCATGTGCTCTGAGGCCAGTAGGCCAGCATTATTTGGATGTCACAGTCCCTCTGAAGACCCAGCTCTTGCTGCCCATAGCCAAGCCTGAGGGAATACTAATGTATACTCATTCTTATGTGGCATTTTCCCAGTAGAAGGAAGGACCAGGCCCTGAGATATGGTAAAAGTGGGCAGAGGGCTTGCCTGGGGTGGCCCCTTGGCCAACAGCCCTACTCTTTCTACTGCAGGAGGAAGAGCCACTCATCCTCTCCACAGAGTGTGCTCTGGAACCGGTCACAGCCCTCAGAGGACCGCCTGCCTTCCCACCAGGGGCTGGGGGAAGCCAAGTCTTCCAGCTCCTCATCCTCGAACCATTCTGACTTTTTCAGGATGGGTAGCAGTCCCCTGGAGGTCCCCAAACCCAGGTGAGGAGCTCCAAAGCCCCTAATGGTGGAGGTAGTTAGCCCTCCCCTCTTAATAAGCCTGGAGAGTGGGGTTTCAGCCCCTGAGCTCGTGTCTCAGGTGGTTCCTTGGCATGCAGCCTGGTCAGCAGTGTACCCAGGAGGCCAGAGGGGTTGGCCAGGCTTGCAGGCCCACCCCTATTTGGAGGATGTGTTAGTGTTTGGGTAAGAGCTAGTCTGCAGCACCAATTGAAGACTCCTTCCCAGAGCCCTGGCAGATAGGGAATCCAGAAGCTGTACTGGTTACAGTGTGATGAGCAGGGGGTTAGGGCTGCCTCCACCTATTGCCTTTGGCAGGTCTCAGCCCCTGGGCCCTCATATTCTGTTTCAAGAGATGGACCCAGATCCTCAAAGTCCTTTTTGGTCCTCATATTCCATGTCTGAGTTGGAGGGGCGGTGAGGAGAATAGACAGTAGTGAGCTAGGCTAGATGTGTGTGGCTCCGGTGAACCTTGGGAGACTCTACATCTGAGAAGTGCTCAGCCAGATGTACAAGTGTGGCTGGAGCATGCTGCAGAAATAATGTTTCCTATAAGAGGTTGAAGCTGAGCACTGGGTAGGTAGGGGCTTAGGATTGAGGGATGGCCTGGCACTTGGGGAAAGCATTTCCTAGCATTGCCATGTTTTCCATGTCATACACACAGGGAAAGGATCCTGTGAGTTGCTTTGTTCTCTAAAGTCTTGAGAATGTCTGGCCCTTCTGGAGAGAACAAAGCAGGGTGTGGCTTAAGAGGTCCTTAAGAAATTCCAAGGAGAAAGGGGCATTTAGCATAAAGAGCATGAGCCTTAGAGTCTAGCCCAGATTCGAGCCCAGCTCTGAAATGAACTGCTCCAAAAGTTTCAGGTCTTACCAGCATGCATGTTAACAGTAAGGAAACCAAGCCCCAAAGTCACAGGCATGTTACAAGGAAAGACCTGAAATTTCTGGAACCCTCTTCCCATCACCATCCTTTGGTTTTTCTCCTTGGGCAAAGGCAGGCAGTGGAGGAAGGGTGCCCTTCTCCACACAGGCAGAGGAGGTCAGCTGTAGGCTAGTAGGAGCCCCGCAGAGTGCACGGGCCCAAGGAGTCCCCTGTGCTCACCTTTAGAGAACCCAGAGCACTCATGTCTGCCAGTGCTATAGCTGCATCCACTAAACAAAGATTATAACTCCTTTGACCCCACAGGAGGTTTGGTGAAGGTGGCTGAGCAGAGCGGGTGCTGGGCAGACAAGTCACAGGCCTGTGCGCGTTCTTGTCCTGTGTGCCCGCTGCCATGGCACCCTTGTTTGCATGCCCAGCTTTCCTCAGGCCTGTTCGAGGGCCGCAGTGGCTCTACATAACCCTCGCAGTTCTGGGCTGGAACTCTTACTCACTGTCCCTACCTCCCTTCCTGCCTGTGCAGCATTGCTAGACAACTGGGAAAGAGACTAGAAGATTCCTCCTATCTTCTCAGGTCCTGCTCCAGTCTCAACTATCCAGCTGCTAGGGGCTCCCGCTGAGGTGGCACTCCATCACCTCTTCCCACACCCTAGCTTTTTATTACCCCTTCTTCTTGCCAAGAAATCCTACTTCTCAATCTTGTGATAGTTTTCGTCAGCGTCACAGTGGTTTTTGCCTGCACTGGGTGGCTCAGACTCTGAGGGTTGGCCCAGGAGAGCTACAAAGGCCCCTCCCTAAGGAGACCAGAGGGCTGGGGGAGTCCTCTGGCCTCACAGCCCTGTGTGCTTGGCATAGTTGAGACTGGGATAGCTGGGCCAAAGTGGGGCACAAGGCCTTGGAGAGGCGTGGGCAGGGCTGCTTTGAGGTGTTTGGCTCTGCCAGTCTATTCTGGGAATGCCTGCTTGGAGCCCAGCTGGTCTGGCCAGGCAACAAGGTTCTGGACTGGGAGCCTGTTTGCCAGAGGTTTTGAAAGACTAGATTATTCAGATTTGGAGCATTCTAATTATGTATTTCCATTAACATTAAAATTAATTTAGTCTCTTTTATCTTAAAGTGCCTGAGGGATCCTGTCATTAGCTTCCCTGCCTGCCTCTCTTAGGTAACAACAGCCAATCAGCTTTTTAATGCAGCAGGGGGAACTGCATGGAAAGAAACCCTATCTGTGACAGCTGAAATTTCCCTCATGATGTGAATTCTCTGGGTTTCATATGCTCCAAATTCTCTCTTAAAGCAGGATTTTCCTATGAAAAGAGTCAGCGAAGCTTTGTTCACAGTTAAGAAGTAGGTGTTGTGCTGGGAAGAAAGTTCTGTGGGGTGCTAATTCTTACCCAGCCCCAACACTGTACTCCTCTCTGAGAAGACTTGTGGCTCTTTTGCATTATTAGTTGCCATGCAGCAGCTTCTGATTGAGCTGCATTTCTGGACTGTTGTTAAATCTCTCATCAGCTACAGGGCTGGGGGCTGGGAGGAGGCAAGACCACTGCTCTGAGCTCATGTGCCTCCCAAGGTCCTGGTTACTAAATGGCTCAGCCCCATGTGGCCTTGGTCTCTGCTCCTGAGTCAGACATCTTTAGGGGTGGGGGGTTGCTAGCACAGCACTGTCCACGCCTGAGGAGGGATGGTGCCACCACTGAGCCCAGCTTGAAGCCAAGCTGCCTAAAGAGCAGATTAACTTGGCTAAGGGACACCCAGCAGCCTGGTTGAATAGCTAAGTGGAAACATAGGAACCAACTTCTGTTGCCCAGCTAGCTGCTCTTTCCCCATCTTTCACCACATACCAACTGCTCAGTATAACCATTGAGCTCTGTCCTGGGCTGTGTTTAGTGAGGCAGAGAAACCAGATTGCTTTCTGCAACACATAGGGTTCCTGTCTCATGTTTAACATTGTCTTGCATGGGACCATAGCTCCAAACCAAGGATGAGTGGTGAGAGGGCATTGCCAGCTTAAGACCCAGAAAAGGACACTTAGAGCCATTAAAGATTTCTTGGGCTGCTGCAGGAATGCAGTTTCATTCCTTCCATCCTTCCTTTTCTCTCTCTCTCTCTGTCTCTCTGTCTCTGTCTCTCTCTGTCTCTCTCTCTCTCTCTCACACACACACACACACACACACACACAGACACACACACACACACACTGATGTTTGTTTAAAGTGTGGGTTGGGGAAAACTGATGCTTCCCCATTCCTGGAAGCATTCAGTTAGGCAGAGGCTCTGGAACCATCATCTGGAGGCTTGAGGGTTGGTAGGGCGTAAGTGTAGATTAGAGGTGACATCCAGGCCCTCTCAAAGTTTGGGATTTTAGGTCTTGGCTCAGATAGTCATTCCCTACATGACTTCAGACAGGTCACTTGAGGACTTTGGGCTTCTATTTTTCATCTGTGTAATGAGAGGTTTAGATGGGCAACACCCAGGTTCTTCCTAGCTGTGTACCTTCAAGCCTTCTGCATCAGCATCATTTCAGGTGCTTCCAGAGGCAACTAACAGAAAACCCATCTCGATAGATTTAAATAATAAGGGAAAACTTGGTTCTTATGGAAAAGTCCAGTGGAAAAATGACCTTCCAGTGTAGTCTATTCAAGGCTCCAGCTCCATTTTCTTGTGGTTCTTTACCCTTCCCTTCTTCTACATGCTAGCTCTGCCTTGACAGCTTCCCTAATGGTGAACAGCCACTTCTAGGACACCCTGCTTCCTTTGTCACATCCAGGAATCACAAAAGGGCCTCTTTTCTAATCATGGATCGGAAGCTCTGTGCTTTATTCCAGTTGGAAATGATGTGCCCATGCCTGAACCAATCCCTGAAATCCCTCCCACCCTTTATCAGGAAGAAAGATCAGTGTATCATGAGGCTGGCTTAGGCTAGTCCCAGCTTTGCCCGCCAGCTGTTTGTAACTTGGAAAAA
The DNA here is from genome assembly GCF_023721935.1 of Panthera uncia. Classification (NCBI taxonomy): domain Eukaryota; kingdom Metazoa; phylum Chordata; class Mammalia; order Carnivora; family Felidae; genus Panthera; species Panthera uncia. The sequence goes on from NC_064816.1 coordinate 49,274,941, forward strand.
TCACTTCCCTGCTGAGCTCAGTTTTTTCATTCCACCTTTAAAGTTCAAGTAATGATCCTGGCTTACCTAAGTTTGGGTTTAAATTACATAACGGAGGGGCGCCTGGGTGGCTCAGTCTGTTGAGCGTCTCACTTCAGCTCAGGTCATGATCTCGTGGTTTGTGAGTTCGAGCCCCGCGTCGGGCTCTGTGCTGACAGCTCCAGAGCCTGGAGCCTGCTTCAGATTCTGTATCTCCCTCTCTTTCTGCTCCTCCCCTGCTCATGCTCAGTCTCTCTCTGTCTCTCAATAATAAACGTTAAGGAAAAAAAAATTTTTTAATTAGATAATGGAGCGTAGTATCTAGCACATAGTAAATACTCATCCTTTCCATAAATGCTCAGTAAACAGTTGTGGTAAAGGACCTGTCCTTATTCACATATCTGATGGCATACAGGCCATGTCAGGGCACTAGGCTGCTAGGTAAAAGGCCAGGCCACGCACTCAGGCCAGACCTGTTCATTCTTGCCTCAGCTGTGTGGGTTGGGGCCAGCTCTGCTTGTATGGATATTCTTGTACCTCCTTCCAAAAAGGACTGTCTAAAAGATACCTGCCTGAGTCCTGCCCACACTGGGTGCCTGACAGGAGGTGGGGAAAGATGGGAGGTGGGGAAAGATGGGAGTTGTGGCTCTAGTCTCCTGGGCAGAGACAGGAGCCCTCTGAGCTTCAGGGATGTGGACACATGACCTTGGAAGAATCATTGGCTCCACAGTTCTCCAGTTTGAGAATAGCTTGGCCCCATGTTCCCTCTGGTCCTGTAGGCAGGAGATTGGAAGAGCTAGAACTCAGACTTCTTTTTCTGCTGCTTTGTGCTTGAGTAAAGAACCAGGGCAGAAGAGTGTGGAGTCTTGATAAAGCTGGTTAACATACCTGGGTACTGAGACCGTCTTGAAAGTTTTCCTTTTTATTACTCAGCAGGTGCAGTCACTTGTTCTAGTGACTATTTGCTTTCATCTTTAGGTGTCCCCTCCAGCCAGCTAATCTGGCACTTAAGAGCACCTCTCTGCTTCGCATGGTCCCTTGCTCTTAAACCCAGGAGCTGAACAGTTGCTTTGCAACCCTTCCTTTGACAAAAGCCTCAAGTAGGAAGATTCATCTGCAGCCTGTGTGCTCACTCTTGTACAAGATGCAAAAGATGGTTGCTTGTTGAGATGGCTTTATGTCCCCCTATTGCTATGTGTGCTGCCTACTTCATTCCACAGCTATCCCTTGGCCACTCCAAACGTGGTTCTTGCCTGGGCAGTGCTAACTGCTGGACACAGGGGGAGTAAAAGGAAGTGCCTAGCTTAGGGGACCAGGAATCCTCACATTCCATGTTCCTGCCATTTTTCCATTGGTAGTGTGAGTTTCTGATAGCCCAGGGAGGGGGGTGGCGAGCAAGAGAAACTTACGTGTTTCCAGGAGTGCCCCATCCTACTCAGCATCCCATCTGTCCCCTCAAAACTCTGGTGTTTAGCAGTTGTTTTCCTACAGACCGCTAAAACTGGAAGAGAAACTCTGCCCTGAAGTTTGAACAGTAGATGAGATAGATTTGTGGAGCCATGCTGACCTGAGGGGAGTTATGCTGACTGAAGGCCCAGGATAACCTGGAGGAAGCAGAGAGAAAATACCAGACTGTGGCATGTGGTCTACCCTCTCCTGGGCAGCTGTCTCTTTGATTTACAGACTGCTTGAGCCCTACCAAGTTTCTCCATCTAGAAACAAGGAAACACTTCTTTCTAGGGCACGAGGGGCTTCCACCAGGTAGCAGACCACGTCCTGTTCTCATCCCTAATGCTGCTGTCACAAACCTTCCAGGGTTTAGCAGGAATGATGAATGTGGAAGTCTCTGTGTTGCAGGGGGTTCCTATTCATGGCAGCTTTAACGTAGAAAACCATCTGTTTTCCCTGGTCTCAAGGTGGTTCTGTTGTAGGACAAATCTGTTATCAAACTTGCCTTCAAAAAGCTCTTCTTGCATTTACTAGCTATGGGACCTTGAGCAAATGTCTTCACCTGTCTGAACTGCCATTTTTCTCTCTGTTAGATAAAGATGGTTAAGGATTACCAGAGATGCAGTACCTGGCCAGAGCATCACTTAGGTGGCAGCTGCTTGAGGATGAGCCTGTGCTGGCCACTTATGAGGGCTGTTGCCTCAAACTAGGAGACCCTGATGCCAGCTAACTGGGTGGGCCAAGTTCGATGAAGGTCCTTCTCCGTTCCCCACACCCTACACCACTATGCATGCTTCTCTCTTTCTGGGTCTCTATAAGAAGCACCTTCTGCTATTCTTGAATAAAGGATCAGACATCAAAATTGATGTACCCTTGGGGATGGAGACCTGGGGTAGCCAATGAAAGAGCCTTGTTTGATGTCTTATTATCTCCTCCCCTCCCCCTCCACTTCCACTGGCTAGACTACTGCCCTGAGACAGTAGAGAGAGGCTAGCTCTCAGCGAGAAGGTGGTGGCAGCAGATTCCCAATACAACTTTCCTCTCCCTGCACACCACTCCTCTATCTGAAAAAGGCCTGATGAAGCTGTCAAGTTGCCTGCCTGATTCATCCCTTCCCTCTGGGCATAGCCAGTGCATTTGCTGGGTTGATGCCTCTGAATACAAACTATGGCTTCTGGAAGGTGCTGCAGAGAAAGGGGGGCGGGGGTGGCTCAAGGCTCCCATCACCTTATTCTTCAATCTAGGTCACCACCCTCCACTGTCCCCAAGAGGCTTTTTCTTGCATCACTCTGATAAGACCTCAGTGGCTCCTGGGTTCTGCCTTGCCCACCTTGCCAATCTGCATGCTGGGAGTAAGAGGTGATCCTACATACCTTGTTCTGGGGGCATCCAGGCTTGCTTTCCCGCTCTCCCCTCCATTTGGTGCTGTTGAGATTGTACTTGCTCTGTCAGCCACCAGGGCAGGCATGCCCTAACCTGAGGCTTTGGTTGCTGGCTCACCTCTTCTCATTCTGCTTTGCTCTTGTTCTTCTGCTTCTGTCTTTGCACAAAGCATTATCCTCACAGCTGATCTGTCTTATGGTCTATACTCTTCTTTCTCCATCACAACCTATCCAGCTGTTTTTGTACTTTTGAAGAAAGTGCTTGATGTTACAGAAGCTCCACCAACAGAGCCTTATGGCTATGACCCAGGACCACCATAGCCGCCCCCCACCCCTCCAGGGCCACCCCTGTCAGGCATATTGACTGACTGTGCATCATCTCCCCTCTCTCTCCTCTCTGCCCCAGATCAGTGGACCATCCCCTGCCCGGATCCTCTCTCTCCACAGACTTTGGCAGCTGGCAGATGGTAACAGGCTGTGGCAGTATTCAGGAACGGGCTGTCCTGCACACAGACTCCTCTCTCCCTTTCAGCTTCCCGGATGAGCTCCCTAACAGTTGTCTGTAAGTGTCTTGCTTGAGAAGGCAGGATGCTCCCCTGCCCATGTCAGAAGCTGGTGAGCAGTCAAGAGTGTTGGTTAGGAGTGAGGCAGCAGCTGGCCCCAGGGAGCTGGCCTGGGATCACTGCCCCTCCCCAGTGGCTCAGCTAAGTACACCTCACTGCTCCTGGACTCCTGAGGTATGAAAGAGGCCTTATGGGCTGCACAGGAAGTGTGCTACAGAGTGTGTTCATACGCCCCAGCTCCCAAAACTCATCCACGGGTGTCTCAGGGCACACCCTGAGGGAAAGCTGGCTGGACTGTAACTATAGAAGGTTCTATTTCTGTCCAAGGCTTTGCCTGACATGCGAATCCTTTGAAATCAGAACAGTGGGGTAGTGAGAGTAGGTGTATGGTGGAGACCAGAGCCAGAATGGAGTTAGGTTAGCGCGAGGGCTGTGCTCCTCCAAGCAGAATCAAGAGTTTCTTGACATTCCCTTCCCCCCTTTTGTCTTCTGTTTTTGCCTCTGGTCAGGAAAGAGAATTGGACGGGGATACTAAATCCCAAGCCTGTAAAATCCTCTTCCTTTAAGCCTCCAGTACTGGGCTTCCAACTCTTGTAGTGTATCTGCCTGAGTGGCTGCCCCCTGCCTGCTCTACTGCTTCATGGGTCCGGCAGAGGAGAGCCCCTGGTGGTCTGGGAAGCAGGGCCTGCCCCTCCCCGCGATGGGCTGAATGAACTTCAGGTGCTGGGGATTCATCATCACCACCAGAATCCTGCTCATACCCACTAGTGCTGACTGGCCGGAGGCGAGTTGCCCTGGGCAGTTACAAAGGATCAATCCCTGAAGGTGGGCAGAGACTGGATCTTAGGATTCTAGGACAGAATTGGCCCAAGAGCCCTCCCTAGAAGAAGCAGACATTTCTGCCCCTGCTTGTTAGCACCCCTCACTTAACTGGCATTAACCACTGAAACAGTGATTTGGAACAGATGAGAGTTCCAGCCCCAGATCCTACAATTTATACCTTGGGTAGCTCTCTGATGTCCTAGCCAACCCTCAGGGTCTGGGTGGTTCCCAGGGGAAAGCTAGGTTCTGAGTTATCTTATGGCTTCCAGAATTGCAGTGTAGAGGTGGGGTCAGGGTTGATTCCTGGTGAAGTCACACAGTATGTGGATTTAGTGCTTGGGCTTTGTTATCAGAGAATTTAGTCCAACTCCTAGCTGCTCTGCTTACCAGCTATGTCATTGGGTGTCAGCCCTGACTTCTCTGAGTCTGCTAGTTCATCTCTTGAGAGGGACTGGCACTAGAGTGTCTCTGCCTGCCTACCTATTGCCTGCTGTGTATCCTCAAGTAGATCACATGTTCTCTCTGGGCTCCAGTTTTCTTATCTCTAAACAGGCTGATCTCTCCCCCTTCTGCCTCCCAGAAATAAGGGGCAGTAAGAATGCACACATATAGACCTTTGGATATTCCATGTGAATACAGACTAATCTGAATCTCTCCCGGTTATATGCTGTAAAGAAAAGCTGAAGAACACATGGCCTCCAGCCTATAGGACACCTAATTAAAAAGTAAAGGAGATCTAGGGCCACACATCTCCCCCAAATGCCAAGAGAAACTTGGGAGTTGTTCACGGTATTGCAGGAATACAGTATCAGCTCCATTTTCTTAGTGCTGCTGCAAGAGCTACTTCACTTTCCTTCACCCTAGAACCTGCTGCTCCTTTCTCTTTCTCTCTCTCACACTCACTCACCCACTCATATATACCACTCCCACCAGTGTACTTTCCCTAGGTCTCTTCTCCCCATACCTACCCTAGGACTGTCATTTATCTTCATACCTCCCATCTGTTTCCCCCAGGCCCCAGGGTGCAAGTCATTTGGGCTTGAGAATTGGAGACATTGCTGCTACTTCTGACAGATTCCTGGGAGGGATTATGCAGGGATTGGTCTCTTAGGGGAAATTTTGGTATAAGTTAGTGGTCAGGGCTAGTTGTGATTTTAGGTGGATGGGAACATAAGGGCTCATGTCATAGAAGTCTGACCCCTGGAAAAAGCCCTCCAGGGCACAGTTACAGTGAACAACACGTGAGTTCCTGACCTTTCCTCTGATTCCATGTCCCTCCCACCCCTAGACTGCATACCTTTTACTCCATAGGTTGGGTGTGGCTGGTACTCCTCTTCTATTAGAGACCTTTCAAAGTGTCAGGTAGCTTCATTCTTTGATAAGCCTGAGTTTTCATGTACTTGTTCCCTTTCTTTTTTTTTTTTTTTTTTTTTTTTTTTTTTTTTAACTTGTTCCCCTTCTTGACTTATAGTTACAGGGCAGGGAGAGAGGAGAGGCTTCCTGTCTTCCACCTGTGATCAGTGTTTGTAGAGGCCACTGAAAGAAAAGCAGATGGAAGCAGAACAGGAATCCTGCCAGAAAAGCCAGCACCCTCCTAGCAGTTTGCCTGGAGATCACAGTGACTGAAGGTGTAGGTAGAGCCTCGGGGGCTTTCAGTTGAGGGCCTCTCCAGAACACTGCCAAGAGTTCTCTCCCAGGATGCTCCAGGTCCTGGCCTCAAGAAAGCTGAGGCCGTTGGTCAGCCAAGGCCTGGTGCCTCATCTTGTGGTCTCTCCTTAGGTCTATGATGTGTGCCTCACATTACTCTTACTGAGGAACGGGAGCCAACAGTTGGGGCTAACTCCCTCCTGCTTACCTTCCCCTCCTCCCCAGTGCACCAATAAAACATGCAGCTTCTAGGCAGGAACAGTAGCCTGACAGCTGAGGAGAACAAGGCCAAATATTTGTGGCTTGAACCCCAGAGGTAGTATGGCCACAGGACAGATGCTGGCCTTGAACTTTCACATGCAGGATTGGTGGTGTGGTATAATCATGAGGATGTTGGACTCTGCCCCAGGGTAACGTACTCATTCTCCCTCCTTCCCTCCGTCCTCATAGGCTTGCAGCCCTCAGTGAGCGGGAGACTCGGCTGCAGGAAGTACGCTCAGCTTTCTTGGCCACATACAGCAGCACAGTGGGGCTTCGAGCAGCAGCCCCCAGTCCCTCTGGTGCCATCGGAGGCCTGCTGGAGCAGTTTGTCCGTGGCGTTGGACTCCGGGGCACCAGCAGCAGCACCTTATGAAGTAACCAGCCCACAACAATTTCCTGCTCCTCTCATCTGAGCCCTGAGCAGAATCAAAACCATGCCCGGACAAGGGGTGCTTCAAGATAGGGAGAAACCTTCTCACTCCTTCTCCATCATACACATGGCAGCCCCAAAGCCAAGCAGGGCCAAGGACAGGGTTCTCCAACCCCCAGCTTCCTCACTGGTGATCACCACCCCTCTTGTCACTGCCTTTCACCCACCCTAGTCTTTGTTGGGATTCCCATCAACTCTCAGAACTGTGGGGAAGTTCCCTGGGGCCTTGTGAAGGCTGAGACCTCACGAAAAGACTTCCCTCTTCTCATTCTTGTTTCCTGGAGAGGAGGGGATCACCTGCACTGAGAATGAGGCAGTTTGACACAGATCACAAAATAAAATCTTTTTGAACAAGTGCTCTCTTGCATTCTCGTTTGATTGCTGTCTTTGTAGGGTTATTTGGAAGGTTCTTAACTGTTCTTCCTTGTGCAGGAAGGGATTGGGGTGGGGGCAGGTAAAGCAGAAAGACAACTGAAGACAGGGTTGTACCTTTTAACTCCTGACCCATGAAAATCTCAGATGAGGACATGTAGTCACAGGTGGTTAAAGTGGGAGCAGTGATTCTCAGACATCAATGGACCCTAGTCATGTAGGAAGCCTATTCACACAGATTCCCCAAGTACTAGAGGAATTTAGACGGGGTTGCTGAGATCTTCAATTAGCTAGGAATGGGTAGGGGTGGAGGATCTTTCATTTTTAACAAGTTCTGCAGGCAGCACAGTCCTGTTACAGGTGACTAGCAGCCCCTGCCTTACGGAGCCCTGACTGGTGGAGGGACTGGCTTCTGGGGCTTTGGAGACAGTAATTGATGTGGGGAGAATGGACCTGGCTGACTACCACTCTCATCTGCAGTGTGACCTAGATAGAGTAGATTGCATCCCCACAGTATGTCTGCATCTCTAATACCATGAAGTTAGGGTTCAAAGACATGGGCAAAGGGCTTTTCACAGGGCTCTAACAGCCATTTACTGAGCTCTGTCTCTTCACACAAAAGAGGTCATCAGTGTGACTGCCCAGAGGAGGGAAATAATAGCAGTGGACATATTTTGAATACTTACTGTGTACAATCCCCTGAGCTAAGGATTATCTCAAAATTTTACATCACACCAAGTAGGTACTATTGTAATGAGACTGGGCCACAGAGACGTTGAGTAACTTGCCCAAGGTCACACAGCTAGTAAGAACAAATGTACCGTCCTCCTATCCGGAGACCAAAGCAGGGCGGAAGTGGGAAGGGGGAGAAGCAGATTGTTCAGGGAGCAGTTCAGGAAGAGGAAACGTCCCCAACGCCCACCAGGTGCCCCAAACCATTCAGCACCGCGGACAGCTCTCAAAGGGTTTTTGGGTTTCGCCAGGGAGAAATGCGCTGGGAGGGACTCCCAAGGTATGGGCTGGACTTGGGGTCGGGGTTAGGTTCCCGGCAGGCTCGAGGCTGCTCCAATGGGGCGGGGGCCACCCGCAAGGCCGGGCGGGGCTATGTAGCCATCTGGAGTCACTGCCGCCGGCGGCCACAGTCAAGGCGCGACAGGCGGGAGCGCAAGCAGGGCTGGAAAGAGTGCAGCCGCCGCCGCCGCCGCGGCGGCACAGGGGCCGGCCCCGCCGCTGCCGCCGCACCTAGCCCCGGCGGCCCCTGTCTTACAGCTTCCCGCGGTTCCAGCCACTCGACCAGCCATGTCTCTCAGCGGAGCCTCTGAGCGCAGCGTCCCGGCCACCAAGATTGAAATTACCGTGTCCTGCCGGTGAGCGGCCACGCTGGGGAGGGCGTAGGCACTATCCCTGCCCCAATCGGCTGTGGGGCTCGGCGCCAACAAGAGCTAGACCCCGGGGGAAAGAAGATTTCAGGGCCGGAAAATCTGATTCAGACTTAGGGGAGTCGCTGGCAGGTTCGGGAAGGGGGTTTCTTTAGACAGCTCCACCCGCAAAAGAGGGTTCAGCCTCCGGGTTCAAGGGACGAGTCACAGGGATCCAGTAGGATCTGGGCCTCAGGAGGACAAAGTTCTGGGTCTGACCCTCTTTCCTGGGCCCTTTAAGACAGTGTGGATGCATACACCACGGGTCTTGAGCAGATATTTCCGGTGCTGTCCAGGGTGCTGACAAGGGGGGGCCTCCCTTCCCCCTCACATCCCCACCCACTAGTAATGAGGGAGGGAGATGCGATTTGAGCCCCATGCCTCCCCGGGGTTCCGAACTGAGGGCAGAGTCCAACCGGGGCAGAGTCCAGGCACTGGGCTCCAATATGACCCACCCTCTTTCCGTCTCTCTTTCTCTAGGAATCTGCTGGACCTCGACACCTTCTCCAAGTCCGATCCCAGTAGGAGGCGCCAGGGACGGGAGGGGGAACTGGGGTCTGGGCGCGACTGAGGGGCGGGGAGGGGTTCAAGCCAATCTGACATCCCTCCCCACCTCCACCCTTGCCTGCAGTGGTGGTGCTTTACACGCAGAGCCGGGCGAGCCAGGAATGGCGAGAGGTGAGTCCTAGAGCCCTCTCCCAGCCAAGAGCAGCCCCCGGGGAATCACCTGCCCCCTTGCAGGAGCCATGCTGACTCTCCCTCCACCTTCTATTCAGTTCGGACGGACAGAGGTGATCGACAACACGTTAAACCCAGACTTCGTGCGCAAATTCGTCCTCGACTACTTCTTTGAGGAAAAACAAAATCTGCGCTTTGATGTGTAAGCCCTGCCCAGATTCCGGGGTTGGACCGCTCCCCAGCCTGGATCCAGGAGAAATTCTGGCAGACCCCTCCCCGGCCAGACTCCCGGCCTGGTTCCTCCACCAGGCCATTGGATCCCACTCTGAAGGCCTCTACCTTAGTTTTAGCTCAGTCCCCAGGTCTAGCTTGGTTCTGCCCTTAGGTCAAATCCATTCCCCAGATCCGGTTGGGCCCAAAGCTTTGCTCCCTAATTTAGCTCAGGCTCCATCTAGGCCCCTCCGGCCGGCCGGTGATATGACTCCACCCCCACCAGGTCCCAGTCTTGGCCTTGCCCCAGGCCTGATTCTGTGACCGTGATGCCCTAAAGGAGATCCAGACTGAATTCGGATGCAAGGTCACTCCCTCCTTCCACCCAAAATTTTAACCAGTATTCAAAACCTGACCCCTTTTTCCAGCTCTCTCCCACCAGCCCCGCCTTATGCTGGTTGCACTCTCTTCCCAGGTACAATGTTGACTCCAAAACCAACATCTCCAAAACGGTGAGCGAGCAGAGCATCCCCTGGTGGCCAGGCCAGGCACACAGGAGGCACTCAGTGTGTTAAATGACCCTCCTTAGAATTCTCCTATCCCTCAACCCCAACTCTACCCTCTTGGCCCCAAACCCACCCTCCTGGCCCTCCTTTCCTGCTCCTGCCTCATGGTGTCCCGCCTGTGCCTTTTACTCACTGTTCCTCTTCCTTCTCCGCCACCTCTCGGACATACAGAAGGTGAGGCTGAACGGGGCTGGCTGTGGGATGGGGCGGGGGTGTGGAATGGAAGGTGAAGTGTGGGATGGCATTGTGGAGAGCAGTTTAAACTGGCAGCAGGACCAAGCAGCAAAGCTGGCCTGGGGATTCCTCCTTTAAAGCACAGACAGGACAATACTTCTAGCATTCTGCCACCTTGGAACACCCTCGTCCAAGCAGCAGTATCACCAGGGCTGGGCTGGGACTCTGCAACCCCGGCCCCTCCCGGCCTTCTTGACTCCATGTCCTGGTGCAGGATTTCCTTGGACAAGCGTTCCTGGCTCTGGGAGAGGTGATCGGAGGCCAGGGCAGCCGTGTAGAGCGACCCCTCACGTGAGCTGAACCAGAAGGGGTGCTGGGGAAGGGTGGGTGCCTCCAAATTTTCCTCCCAAAGATGCTGCTGACCCAATAGCAGTGGAGGCTGGAATTCTCCCTGGTTGGGAGCTTTCAGTGGTTCCCCATCACCTCCTCCCCCACTCCCCCACCCCACCCCCACCCAGGAAAGACCAATCTCCACCCAGGGCTTTGTTCAAGTCAGTCTCAGGCAAGACATGTCTTGTTCTCAACCTCTCTCTCTCTCTCTCTCTCTCTCTCTCTCTCTCCCCCTCACTCTGTCCCTCTCTCCTCACTTTTTCTAAGTCTGATTCTACCTTTCAGGTCCACTTCCAAGCTCTTTTCCTCCAGGAAGCTTCCCCTCACTAAATCAAGTCCCCTGGAATTTCCATTACATTCACTTACTAAGTATTTATTAGCATGTTTTGTATGCCACACCCTGTGCTAGGCACCAGGAACTTATCCATTCCATAAATACTACTGGGCATATACTCTATGTCAGCCACTGTTCAAGGGGCTTGGGTTGTAATAATGAACAAAACAAAGGTTCCTACCCTCAAGAAGCTTATATTATAGAAGAGGGGAAGAAACTGTATAAAATAGACATAATAAATAAGTAAATTATATATTAGAAGACCTTAAGTGCTATGGAAAAAAGGCAAAGTAGAGCAGAATTAGGAGGATCGGAAATGCTGGGTGGGTGGGACTTGCAATATTCAACAGAGCACTTGAGTAGGCTTTATGGAGGGGTAACTTCAGAGCAATGACCAGGAGGAAGTAAGGAAGTGAGCCATGCAGATATCTGGAGGTGGAAAGCAGAGGAAGCTGCCAGTGCAAAAGCCTGATATGTTCAGAGAGCAGTAAGGAGGCCAGTGTGGCGGTAGCCAAGTGAGCAAGGAGGAAGAGGAGGTGAGATTGGAAAGTTAATAGTTTAGGGCCTTGTAGCCACTGTAAAGACTAGCTTTTATTCTGAGTTGGGAGTTAGTGGAAGGCTCTGAGGAGAGAAGCGACATGATCTGACCATGTTTTCAAAGAATGAAGCTGGTGCTGGATTGAGAATAAACCTTGGGTGGACAAAGGTAGTAGCAGGGCTCCTATTGGAAGACTATTACAGTAATCCAGGAAGGTAGCAGTGAAGGAGGGAAGTGGTCAGATTCTGGATACAACTTGAAAGGGGAGCCATCATGATTCCTGACAGATTGAATATGGATGTGAGAGGAAAAGGGGAGTCAAGGATGACACCAAGGCCTTTGGCCTGAACACCTAGAAGGATGGAGTTGCCATAAATGAGATGGTTAAAAAAGAAGACTAAGAAGGAGCATTAAGGAAGTAAGAGGAGGACCAAGAGAAGGGGGTATTATCCTGGAGGCAACGTGAAGGTGTGTATTGAGGAGAGAGTGACAAGCCATGTTAAATGCTGCTCCAGATCAGAAGTTCTGAAGGAAGAGGTGGGGGTGACAGCCTAGTTGGAGAGGTTTAAAAGAGAATGGAAGACAGGAATGAGAGTCAAGGAATCTTTTAAGAGGTTTTGCTGCAAAGAGAAGAGAAAAGGAGGAGTGGTTAGCAAAGGAAGTGAGGTCAGAATAGGTTTGCATTTTTTAACATGAGAAAAATTATACTACATTTGTATGTTAATGGGAAGGATCCAATAGAAACTGAAAAATAGACATAATTTAAAAAGGAGAGAATTACTGGAATGCTGTCCATGCACCGGCAAGAGTGTGTGGAATGTAGCACACAGTGGAGGGATAAATAGGCACATGGATAGTCATTTATAGCAACAGTTGCGTGGGTGAAGATACTGGAGGCAAGGTAGGTGTGGTGGGAGGTCCGTGGACATTCTCATCTGGTTGCTTTAGTCTTGTCAGTGAAGTGGGAAACAAGGTCATGGGCTGAGTGAGGATGGGGGAGGAGGAGGCTTTCCAGGTTTGAGGAGAGAAGAGGAGTGAAACTGCCATCTAGCAGAACTGGAGAGTGAAGTATGATTAAGGACCCTCTTGAGGTTTGTGGTCATGCTTTAAAAATGAGACCAGTTAGGGACACCTGGCTGGCTCAGTAGAGCACGTGACCCTTGATCTCAGGGTCATGAGTTCAAACCCCATGTTGGGTGGAGAGATTACTTAAAATAAATAAATAAATAAAATGTAAAAGAAGAAATGAGATCAGTTAGCAAGATTTGTGTTTTCCTCTGGCCACATTTAGTTGCACGGGTGCAGTATGGCTTAGGCAGAGAATTGTATTTAACTAGGGCTGTGGTTCTGCCAAATAAGTATATTGAAGTGACAGAAGAGCAATGGATAAGGGGTAGAATGCAGGGGAGTGATTATTATAATCACTGACTGGAATTCACATTGGGTCAAGGGGATGAGGGAAAACATTAAGGAAGCAAAGAACAGAGAGAAAGCTGAGGATCAGAGACTTGGTCCTGGATGTGTAGGTGAAGAGTCCCTGTATTCCTCACACTCTGTCTTTTTAAAGCACAAAGAGTCAAAGATCGAAAGAGCCAAACAAATGGTTCAACATTCATGTTAAAAACGATGAAAATCACATAGCAAGTTGGAGTCAGGACTTACACCCAGGACACTCCTGACCTAGATTTCTCTCTGCCATACTTTGGATCCCTTTGGGGAATTAGGGTTCACAGGCCCATATCAGCAAGGCCCCTGATCACTTGGATACCCAAGGCAAATCGGGGATGGGTGTGTCCTGGTATGTGCCCAGGACGCATGGAAGGATCCCTTCTTGGGTCAGGAGAGGATAAGGCTGCCCTTGTCTTTTTTATTTCACTCTTCACATTTATTTCACTCTTCAGAAATCACACCATCTTTGATCTAACAGAACAGCCCTTTGCCCAGGTCTGGATAGAAATTCCTCTCCCTCATTCAGGACTGCTACATCACACTCTACTTGCCTGTCAGCTTTGACATTCCACTGGCAGCTCTCTGAGGGCAGAGTCTACCAGAACTGGAGAGTACCATCCGGCCAATTCATACCTAGCACAGTGCCTGGCATATGGTAGATACCAAGGTCTGCTTTGAGAAGTATCACCACCTTCAATATCAATAAAGCCTCCCAATTGCTTGTCCTTCCATGTACTCATTCAGATCTTTTCATAGCCCTGAGAGGTGGGAATTATTCCCATTTCATAGCAGAGGGAACTAGGACCAAAAAAGGGGAAATAACCTACTCAGGATTCCAAATCCTATGTCTTTCCTAAGCTACCATTATAACATGTCCACCTAGGCCACAGCAGCCCCTTCCTTACAGACTTTAGACCCTCTTCCCAATCAAAGGCAGGGCCTTCCCCACCAGGAAAAACCCAGGACAGAAGGGGATACATTTAGAGGACTGTCAGTAAATTGCATATTGAATCCCTGGCCCACTCACTCCCAGATTGGTTTCCCCAATCTTCATTGCCTACTCTCCCTCCCCTCACAAAGAGGACTTTTCTGCTTCCAGGGGTGTACCAGGCAAGAAGTGTGGGACCATATTGCTGACTGCAGAGGAGCTTAGCAATTGTCGGGTCAGTAAGGGCCATATGCTAGACCCACAAGGCTCCCTTCTCTCCCAAACCCCCTTTAGTGGACTGTTTGAAGCTATGAACAATTTGGATGTCAACAAGCCAAACTTCATCCCTAGGACATTGCCACCATGCAGCTGTGTGCAAACAAGCTGGACAAGAAGGATTTCTTTGGGAAATCAGATCCCTTCCTTGTGTTCTATAGGAGCAATGAGGATGGCACGTGAGTCAATGCTTTCTCCAGTGGCACCTACCCCTCCCCAGCTGTGGCCATGGGCCCATTATGGCTCTTAGGCTAGATGTGGGGCATCTTAGATTCCACTGGGTCCTGAGCCCAGAATTCACTCAAGGCAGAGGACAAAATGTGTTTAACAAGTGGGGAAATCCCAGGGATCTCCAAGAGTATGAGGACCTATCTCTGGGCTCAGTCCTACCCCCAATGCAGGCTCCAGTCCTCTTGCTCCTCTCCAGGTTCACCATCTGCCACAAGACGGAGGTTGTGAAAAACACACTGAATCCTGTGTGGCAACCCTTCAGCATCCCTGTGCGGGCACTGTGCAATGGAGACTATGACAGGTCTGCTTCAGCGTAAGCTAAGGATTAAGGGAACAAGGGTATGAGAATGGGGTTCCTGGCCCCAGAATGATGGCAGAAGTAACAATAGTTTTGGAGGATCCTGTTTGGCAAGACAGAGTTTGGGGCATGGAGATAGGTAAATGGGGAAGCAAATGGATGGCCACATAGATGGACAGGAGGATGGATGGGTGGATGGGTAGATGAAAGGACAAATGAACAAATGAAAAACCAGATACATGGATGGATGGTTGGATGGATGGGTAAGCTGGTGAATGGATGGATGGGTATATGGATGGGTGTGTAAGAGGCTTGGTGTGTCAGTATAGTGGGAGATGAATGAGTGGATAACAGATAAATGGATAAGTGGAATGATGGGCAGATCAGTGGATGGACAGATGATGGATGGATTAAGGATGAATGAGTAGATGGATGGGATATGAGAGATTGTTACATGACTAGAGAGGCAGAGGGATGATTGAAAAAGCAGGAGAACAAACAGTGAAAGGTGGATTGATGAATGGATGGTAGATGGATGGAAGGATCATAGGATGAATTGTCTGATTAATAAGTAGGTGGATAGGCTGACCATATGAGCTAATAAATGGACAGTATGAACACAAGTAAGTGGGTGGGTGGAAGGATGGATGGGTACATAAATGTATGGCTATATAGATGAATGGATGATCAGATGGACAGACATCAGATGGTTGGGTGTTTAGTTAGATATATGAATGGACAGACAGATGGATGCTTGCATACATCAGTAAGTCAGTGAAAGCCTGGATGTATAGTTATATGGGTAGATAAAGATAGGTGTTAATAGGTAATTAGATTGGCAAATGAATGGGTAAGTGGATGTCTAGATGGATAGATAGATGGTTGTCTGTACTGTAACAGATATATGGACACACAGGAGGACTCAGGCATAGTAGTTAGGAACAAAGTGTTTGGAACCAAGATGTTTGAGGGTTTTTTTGTTTTTTTGTTTTAAGATGTTTGAGTTTTAAGTTTCAGCTTAATCACTTACTAGTTATGGTCCTTAGTCGAGTTTTTGTCTTTTGTACCTCTTATCTAAAAATAAGAATAATAGTACTTTATAGGATGGTTGTTAAATTAAATGAGACAATCAATGAAAGTACTGATAACAATGCCTAGAATATAGTAACACTCAACAAATAGTAAAGAAGAGTAACACCAAGGGTGCCTGGGTGGCTCAGTCAGTTAAGCATCCAACCTCGGCTCAGGTCATGATCTCATAGCTCATGAGTGCAGGCCCCATGTCGGGCTCTCTGCTGTCATCACAAAGCCAGCTTTTTGGATCCTCTGTCTCCCTCTCTCTCTGCCCCTCTCCCACTAGTGCTCTCTTTCTCTCTCTCTCTCTCTCAAAACTAATCAACATTAAAAAAATAGAAATAGCAGTACAAATAGCAGTAAAAGAAACAGTGGCAGTGGCAGTAGATAGCTGGGTATGTGCATGGGCTGATGAATGAATAAATAGGATGGATGGACTAATGGGAGGATAGCTGAAGGAAAAACAGATGGGCATATTGGAGGATGATTTGTTTATGGTTAAGTAAGTGGGGGTGCATCTAGGATTTATTGTACACACCTAACCTATATTTATCTCCTGCATTTCAGAACAGTGAAGATTGATGTGTATGACTGGGACCGGGATGGAAGGTAGAACTGCCCCACATAGTACTGTCTTCTCCTGTAGTTAATTCAAAGACCTTCCTATAATACATAGTACATTCACCAGGAACCCAAAGTGGCCTTGTGAGACGTGAGTGGTAATAATAGATGCCAAGACCTTGAGTACACCTCTTCCCTCTTTCCCCTTAACTTGGCCTCTCTTATGGCCCCAACCCCAGTGCCCTGCAGCTCAAGTAGAGAGGGGATAGTGGGAACAAAAGACTACTTTCAGAGCTGGCTCCAAGCCAACAGTAGCCATTGCTCACCCACCCCTGGCCTCCCTGCAGCCATGACTTCATTGGTGAGTTCACCACCAGCTACCGGGAGCTGAGCAAGGCCCAGAACCAGTTCACAGTGTATGAGGTGAGAACTCCAGCCTTGTCCAGGTTTCCCAGTCCCTCCATCCCAGTGTTCTCAGTCTACAGCTCTCTTTCTCTATTTCCCACCATCACTGTTATCTTTTTCACTCAGGTACTTAACCCTCGGAAGAAATGTAAGAAGAAGAAATATGTCAACTCAGGAACTGTGAGTGCTCCCTAAAGCTCTAGCCCTCCCTAGATCCTTCTGCTTCCATTCCCACAGACAAATGTTGGGGGTACAGGAGGGCTGTGGGCACAGATTACTTGAATATAGTAATGTTGGGCACAAGATAGCACCACTTAAGCTTATCTTTTGGTTTCTCACTTGAGAAAAATTGTTTGAACTTTACTGTTGCAGAATTTTTTTTTAAACTTAAGTTGTATTTCCCAATTTAATACATTTTTGTAAATCCAAATCTATTTCTGACAGCTTCCTCTTTTTTGCCATTTTAGAAATTGGACAGGGTGGGGGGTGTGGGGCAGGAGGTGGAATCATGTGCCTCTCTGCCTTCTGCTACCCAACTGCCCACTCCAAAGTGGCAGGGCTGCCTCTCTGTCCCACAGGTGACGCTGCTCTCCTTCTCTGTGGACTCTGAATTCACTTTTGTTGATTACATCAAGGGAGGGTGAGTCACAGGCCAAGTTCTGTTCAGCATTGAGTTACTCCCAATTCTAAGCCTCAGTTTTTTAATATATGAATGTTTAGGGTCCATGGAAATAAACTTTTAAACACTTGGCAAACTATAAAGTGCTCTGCAAAATGCATAGTGTTGCCCATCTTAGTTCTCTTCATGGAGCTGCCTTTCATGCCTAGCTTCCAGTGCCCCCTGAGAAGATGCCAGACCAGTGGTCTTCGAAGATGACCCCAGTAACCTGACTGGGATCCAGATAAAAATCATAGCCAGGCAAGAAGGAGAGGCCAAGAGAGAGGGAAAACCCAAACAGACCAAAGAGGACATTCCACTTGGTTCAGTAGTGGTAGGCAGACCTGGGTAAAGTGCTTTGCTTCTCTGAACCTCACTTTTCTCCTATGCAAAATGGAGATATTAATTACTACTTCAAGGCTATAGTAAGGGTTAAGTTAAATTACATAAATTACATAAATTTATCACACAGTAGGCATTTAATTCTACTACCCAGAATGTGCTCCATGGGCCAGCAGCATCTGCATCACCTGGGAGTTTGTTAGAAATGTAGAATTTCAGGCTCCACCCAGACCATCCAGATCAGAATCTGCATTTTAGCACTATCCTCAGGCTATTCATATGCACACTAGTGTTTGAGAAATCCTGGCATAATAAGTATTAATCCCTCACTTCTCAATCCATCTACTTCCCCGACAGGACACAGCTGAACTTCACAGTTGCCATTGACTTCACAGCTTCTAATGGTGAGGCATGGATGGGAGAATGGGGTGTGGAGGAATTCTAAGGAAGTCATTAGGGATTGGCCTGGATTCTCACCTGGAGATAAAAGTTCACCTACCCAGGAAGCCCAGGCTTGAGGCAAAGCCCAACCAGGTTGGGACAGGAGTTTTGGGGGGAGATTATTCAGTGTAATGGCAGGGAGGGCAGAGGGTACAGGAAAATAAGTGGGTAAATGAATCAAAAAAGTTGAAAGAAGAGATACCTCAAAAGTGGATGAGTACATTAATGGATGGGAGATAATAGGGGTGTAAGGAGAAATGAAGAGATAAATGGCTGAGTAATGACTGGGTGGGCAAACAGATGAACAAACCAAGTAGGTAGATGGGTTACGGAGTGAGTACAATAGGTTGGACAAGTGGATGCATGAATGGGTACACGGGTGGACAAATGGACAGATGTTTACATTGGAGAAATAACAGGTAAGTAGATAGGGCAATGAATGAGTGCACAGGTGGATGAATCCATATGAAGACAGAATGAATGGAATGAATAGGAATGAATGGATGGGTGATATTTGGGTGTATATTGAATAAGAGAATGGAAAGGCAGGTAGAAGAGATGGATTGGTAGATTGAAAGATGGATTTATATCTGGTGGATCGGAGAATGGATGTGTGGATAAGTGGATAAAGTGATGGATAGATAGAGGGGTTGGTAGGTGGACAGATGGATAAACGAACATATGGATGATTTGGGCATAATAACGAGGGAGTACAAGGGGTGGGTGAATGGATAGGTGGTTGGATATATACACAGACAGGTGAATACATAAGTGATCAAGGTGACCATGAGGCTGGGGGTCCTTTGTCCCTACAGGGAATCCTCTGCAGCCCACCTCCCTGCACTACATGAGTCCCTACCAACTCAGCGCCTACGCCATGGCCCTCAAGGCAGTGGGAGAAATCATCCAGGACTATGACAGTGACAAGCTCTTCCCAGCCTATGGCTTTGGAGCCAAGCTGCCTCCAGAAGGACGGATCTCCCACCAGTTCCCCCTGGTATAGTATAGACCAGAGCCTAAACTCCATGCCCTGGCCTCTGGCCCACTCATGTTGGTGATTTTCTTCTCTTCATATTTCTTCTAAGGGTCAAGTACCGCAGAGGACCAGGAAACCATGAGAGGGTGTCAGAGAAGGG
This sequence comes from Panthera uncia, assembly GCF_023721935.1. Taxonomy (NCBI): domain Eukaryota; kingdom Metazoa; phylum Chordata; class Mammalia; order Carnivora; family Felidae; genus Panthera; species Panthera uncia. The sequence continues at coordinate 49,293,992 of NC_064816.1, forward strand.
AGGGGAGCAGGGTTGGAGTTTGGAGGGGAGCATGAGAGTAATCGGAAAAAGGAGTGAGCTGGCATCAGAGTACTCCTGGGTATACCCTGCATGGCTCAGCCCAGCAAGGCATCTTCCCTGACAGAACAACAATGATGAGGACCCCAACTGTGCAGGCATCGAGGGCGTGCTGGAGAGCTACTTCCAGAGCCTGCGCACAGTGCAGCTCTATGGGCCCACCTACTTTGCTCCTGTCATCAACCAGGTAGCCAGGTAAGGGAATTGGGTGGGTTTGGGGGGAATGAGGGGACCCAAATAGGGGACTGACTTCCCAAGGATAGTCAAGACCACTCTTGGCTTAACCTGGGCTTTGGGGAAAGGATACAAGTTTCACTGTTGGCCAGGCTCTAGTATAAAGAGGTAAATTCTAGGGCTCCCGGGTGGCTCAGTCAGTTAAGCATCCAACTATCGATTTTGGCTCAGGTCGTGATCTCATGGGTTCATGAGATTGAGCCCCCCATTGGGCTCTGCACTAACATCCCAGAGCCTGCTTGGGATTCTCTCTCTCTTCCTTTCTCTCTGCTCCTCCCCCACACGCATGCGCGCGTGCTCTCTCTCTCAAAATAAATAAATTAACATTTAAAAATATATAAAATAAAGAGGTAAATGCCTTATTCTGCGGTAAAGAGGATGCACAGACAGTGTCAACAAATTACCCCAACTCCATTCTCTGGGAACAACTCAGCCCTCAAGTTTGGGGAAAAGAGAGATGGTCCTATAGCACAATGGTTAAGACACAAGCTTTGGCATCAGACCTGGGAGTGATCCTGGCTCCACCACTCACTAACCATGTGACCTTAAGCAGCTTAGCCTAAGTCCCCATTTTCTCCCTGTAAATGGCCACAATAATGGCTAACAATAGCACCTTCTTGATAGGAATATTGGGAGGTTAAAATTAGATAACAAAGTAAGAATTATGAGCACAGTGTCTGGCCCATAGTAAGTGCTCAATAAATGGTAGATTAAAAAATGGGAAAGCGGGGCGCCTGGGTGGCGCAGTCGGTTAAGCGTCCGACTTCAGCCAGGTCACGATCTCGCGGTCTGTGAGTTCGAGCCCCGCGTCGGGCTCTGGGCTGATGGCTCGGAGCCTGGAGCCTGTTTCCGATTCTGTGTCTCCCTCTCTCTCTGCCCCTCCCCCGTTCATGCTCTGTCTCTCTCTGTCCCAAAAATAAATAAAAAACGTTGAAAAAAAATTAAAAAAAAAAATGGGAAAGTAACTTCTAAAAATAAAAGAGTAACTCCAAATTTTCAGAATAAAAACAAAACCCTGAGATCACAATCACTTTTTAAAATGTAAATAAAATAAAATGACAGAACTAAAACCAAACATATACCATTAAACATAAATTGGGGGGCCACCTGGGTGGCTCAGACAGTTAAGCGTCTGACTCTTGGTTTCGGCTCAGGTCATGATTTCATGGTTTGTGAGACTGAGCCCCGCTTTGGGCTCTGTGGTGACAGCATGGAGCCTGCTTGGAATTCTCTCTCTCTCTCTTCTCTCTCTCCCGCTCCCTCCACTCGCACACACTCTCTCTCTCTCTCAAACATTTTTTTAAAAATTGGGTAAGTTCACCTCTTAAAAGAAAAAGACTCTCTGAATGGCTAAAAAATAATAAGTAAACTCTATGATATGCTGAATAGAGGAGACCCAGCTAAAACAAAGTACCTCAGAAAGCTTGAAAGTAAAAAGATTAACCAAAAAAAAAAAAAAAAAAGAGAGAGAGAATACAAAGGGAAGGATTTCAGGGATATTTATGTCTATACACTTCCCATTTCCCTAATAAAGATTGTTTATGTGATTCATAGTGAGGATAATAGTTTCTTTTTTTTTAATTTTTTTTCAACGTTTTTTTATTTATTTTTGGGACAGAGAGAGACAGAGCATGAACGGGGGAGGGGCAGAGAGAGAGGGAGACACAGAATCGGAAACAGGCTCCAGGCTCCGAGCCATCAGCCCAGAGCCCGACGCGGGGCTCGAACTCACAGACCGCGAGATCGTGACCTGGCTGAAGTCGGACGCTTAACCGACTGCGCCACCCAGGCGCCCTAATAGTTTCTTTTAATTATGAAAGCAACGTAGCATTGCTATAGAAAATTTCAAGGATGGAGAAATGAAATAAGAAATCATCCAAAATACTTCCCATGGGAATGTGGATGTATATGTAGTTCTTGACAGGATTTTCCTTATGAATCCATAAATGCAGTCAAATTATATGTTGGGGAACCTGACTGGCTCAGTCAGAAGAGCATGCAACTCTTGTTCAGGGCCATGAGTTTGAGTCTCAGGCTGGGTGTAGAGATTACTAAAAAAATAAATAAACTTTAAAAAATTACATGTAATATTTCACTACTGATTTTTTTTCACTGAATATTGGAGCCTCAGCATATTTTTTGTTGTTATTAAACAGATTTTTTAAATATTATCTTAGTTCACTAATTCATTCATTCATTCAATAAACATTCAATAAAGAGTCAATGTAGCATGAATGTGGGCTGTGAAGCCAAACTAGCTAATTTGGTGCACCTGCTCTACCACTCACTAGCTGTATGACTTTGAGCAAGACCCTGAACCTCTCTATGCCTATTTGCTCCATTGTAAAATGAGAATAATAATAGTAATATCATGGTAGGGGGGCACCTGAGTGGCTCAGTCAGTTGAGCATCCAACTCTTGATTTTGGTTCAGTTCATGATCCCAGGGTTGTGGGACAGAGCCCTGTGTCAGGCTCTGCATGGAACCTGCTTAAGATTCTCTCTCTCCCTCTGCCCCTCTCTCCCACTCATGCTCTCTCTCTCTAAAATAAAATAAAACACTTAAAAAATTGAAATATCATAGGATTGTTGTGAGGGCTAACTAAACTAATATACGTCAAGCGCTTAGTGCCTGCCACATAACTGCTATAAGTGTAAGCTATTACTGTTACTATTATTGTCATTATTACTATTAAAAGGACATTTGCTGTATTCTCAGTTCTCTGCTGGTACACTGGAGACTCACAGATGAATCAGATCTAGTCTCTGCCCTTAGGAGCTCCCACCCTGGTGCAGGAGACAGAAATATAAATAAATCATTACTTTCCATAGGCCAGAGCTTCCCAGACTTTTCCAGCAAGTTGCCTGTTGACAAAGGCAAGCAATTGCTTCCCCCAGGGGAATCTTAGGGGCACAGCTGAAAGCAACCTGGCTGAAAATGTCTTTGAAGACAACATGTTTATCTTAATTCATGCAAATTTTACATTCTCTTCTTGTGTCCATGTTTGCTTTAATTTGGATGGGGGGAGGTGGGGTTTTTTAGTGTTTATTTATTTATTTTGAGAGAGCAAGAGGGAAAGCATGCCTACGAGTAGGGGAGGGACTGGAGAGAGAGGGAGAGAGAATCCCAAGCAGGCTCTGAGCGCTGTCAGCATGGAGCCTGATGCGGGGCTCCATCTCACAAACTATGAGATCATGACCTGAGCTGGAATCAAGAGTCAGACACTTAACCAACTGAACCACCCAGGCACCTCCAAAAAAAGGTGTTATGAGTGTACTTACAGTCATCTAGCTTTATGCACCAGATCATACAGTAGAATGGATGTTCTAGGTATCCTGTAGCCTTGGGTTCTCCCTACACATGCTGGTACCCTCATGGGTGTGAAAACCCATGTGGAAGGGCTGACAGCCCATCTTGGTTGACAGTATCCTAGAAGGCAGAGGGAGAGGAGGGTATAACCTAGTCTGAGAGATCTACTTTTGGAGAGGACTGCTCAGCTTGGCAAGTTGGAGTTTTTATAAGAGAATACAGAGTAGGCCTGGCAGGAGGAACCACATGTGAAAAGCCCAGAGTCATAAAGGGGCAAGATCAGGAAACAATGAACAGTGTATTTATGACCAGAATATACAGTGTATATGGAGGAGCATCCAAAAAACAGGCCTGGAATGGAGAGTGAAGGAATCAAGAGCTCAGGGCTTTAGGTTTAGTTGGGTTCTTTTATTGAGCATTTGAGATGTAGCTTGGGTAAAAAAGGAACCTAAAATTTAATTCTTTTTAACTTAATTAAATTTCAATGGCCACATGTGGCTAGGGGCTACCTTATTGGATAGTGTAATTCGGTCCTTTCCAACCCACACAGAACCTTTGTGCTCTCCAAAGGTCTCATTCTTCTTATATGTAAAATAAGTGGACTGGACTAAATGACGTCTGAAGTCCTTTTCACATAGAAAAATCTTGGATTCAAAGATTGATGGTGAGAGAAGGAAAAGAAGCTTGGAGCAGTTTTTAGACTGGCTAAGGACCCAGAAGTATAGGCAATGGGAGGTGGCCAGCAGAGGGGAGAAGGAAGAAAGAAGAAATGAGTGAGAAAGGGAAGAAAGGCAGCCTTCAGCCTTTGGTCTTGCCCTAAAATCTTTCTATGAGCTGTCAAAGCCCTGTGTAGTCTGGCCCCTGCCCCACCTCAGCCACAAGGTCCACTCTGCTTTCCTCACTTTCTGGGCTCCAGACAGGGTGGGCTTCCTTTAGTCCCATCACAGCGCCCTTGTCTATGCTGTTCCCTCTGCCTGGAATGATCCCCCTCCTTCACTTAACCTCTCCTTCACCCTCAAACATTGTTTCCTTAAAGAAGCTTTCACTGACCTCCTGGACCATGTCAGGATCCCCTACTAGATACTGTCATAGCAATGTCCCTTTCCATCACAGTACTTATCACAAGTGTAATTTTACACCTATTTCTGTGACTCTGGGATTAATGCCCTCCCTTGAGAGGGCTGGGATGAATTTGTTTTTTCTCATTGTGTACCTCTGGTGCCTATCATAACACAGTACCTACCATAATAAGTTCTCCATAAATGTTACTAGAGGGATGTCAGGCAGGCATCCAGGTCTTGAGAAGGAGCATGGGCTTTAGAAACCCCAGTCCTTACCCACTGCTTACACACTGGCTGTGGAAATTTTAGGGGTAGGGAATTCTCTTGGCCTCTTTGGACTTTCAGCTGGATTCTGATCTTGGACTCTCAACCAGGGCTGCAGCCAAGATCTCTGATGGTTCCCAGTACTACGTTCTGCTCATCATCACTGACGGGGTCATCTCTGACATGACGCAGACCAAGGAGGCCATTGTCAGTGTGAGTTTAAGGAGGAGGGCTTGCCAGGGAGGGTCACTGTTAATAACTGTGAAGGAGTTGAGATTTTATCCTACTTGCAAGCTAACAAATTAGTCTACCAGTTTCATGGATGCTGGCAGAAGACACAAGACTCCTGGATCAGAGACAAAGGACTTTGTTATTCTCAGTGATAGCAGTAGCTCAATTATCAGCATTTGCTCTGAATCTAGGTCCCAATTCCCACAAGATCATATTAAGAGGGCCAAATGACAGCTGCACCCACAATGGAAGACATTCTAGGATAGAAACCCTGAGTTTAGGGTATCTGAATCTTTCATAATGGGCAGTAAGCATATCTGCCCTTTGTTCCAGTGTGAGATACTTTATTATAAATTGAATAGTACACAAATCTGCCCTTTGCTCCAAAGGAAGACATTATATCTTTCAAGGCTATTTGATATGCAGACATCCTTGAAAAGATAATCTTGAACAAAGGAAATCACTGCCTCTGCTTGCAAGATGTGCAGAAACATGATACATGAACAGAGAATTGTCCCCAACAGTCACCTCCATCATTATGACTGTTCACCCCAACCATTCAACTCTTCCCTCACAGGCCTCCTCACTGCCCATGTCTATCATTATTGTTGGTGTGGGACCAGCCATGTTTGAAGGTGAGTAGGACGGAAGGGTGTCCATGAGTGAGACCAAGAACTGGGGAAAATAGGGGAGGATCTGGGCACCCAGGCCCGCCTCACAAAAAAAGATAAGATGGATGCTTGTGTTAGACCTTGACCAAGTGACAGACCTTCTCTGTACATATTTCCTTATTATAACTGAGGCTGTTGATACGAATATTTCCCTCCTGGGGTTCCTGGGAGGATAGAATGCATGGGAAGGCATAATAACAATTCCATAACAATGCCTAATATTTGTTAGGACTTTAATACAACCATTAAATATTCTCATGATGACTCCAAAGTGAGCTAACAGGGAAGGGGGTAGTATGGGTTGGTGTGGGAAAGGGCAATCAGCTGAGAGGTGTCTTCTCTGTAGCAATGGAAGAGCTGGATGGTGATGACGTGCGCGTGTCCTCTAGGGGACGCTATGCAGAGCGGGACATCGTTCAGGTAGACCTGACCGGGGAGAGGAAGTCATGGAGCCAAAAGGCACAGTGAGAAGGAGAGGCTAAGCTGGCAGCCACTCTCCCTTACTGCTTTCTTATTCACCTACCTTTCTTCCCGTTACGCTTTCAGCCTTCCTGCCTTCATTGAACATATTCTTTTTGAGGAATAGGCAGGTTGCTATAGCCATTGTGGATCCATAGTATAGGATATCCCCAAAGCCCATGCCCTCTAGTGGAGGTAACCAATAATAATCACAACAGTTAAATATCTCATTAGACTATGATAAGTGCTCCAGAGGAACAGCAAATGCCACTATGAGAGCTTATAACAGGGACTGACTTAGTAGGATAGTCAGGAAAGGCTTCTATAAGGAAATGACATTTGAGCTGAAACCTAAAGGAGGGTAGAGGAGCAGCACATGCAAAGGCCCTGAGGCTCAGCAGAATTAGCCCAAACATGGAAAACACAGGAGGCCAGGGTGGCAGGATCCCAGTAAGTGTGAAGAAGAGGGAGCCAAGGCCTTGCTGGTCATGGTGATGATTTGGAGTTTTGTTCTAAAAAATTGGAAAGTTCTTGGAGGATTTGACATAGGGGACTGAGATGGTCAGACTTGCATTAAGGGGATCTCTGTTGCATGGAGGGTTGACTGCAGCGGGTACTGTTAGTAAGGAAGTCTCTGAAGTAGTAGAGGGGAGGATAGGGATCTGGACAGGAATGGAAGCAGTGAGGATGGAGAGAAGAAGCAGGTTCAAAAGATTAAGAAAATTTTACAAGAGTTTATGCTTTGATTAAATGGTGATGGGGAGTGAGGAGGGCTTCAAGGATGACTCTGTTTTCTAGCTTGAGCAACTAAGTCAGTGATAGTCTCATTGATTGGGAAGGGGAAACCTGAAGGAGGAAAAGATTTGGCAGAAAGGGCCAGAATTCAGTTGTGAACACTTAGGGTTTGAGGTATCTAAGACAAGTGAATGGATATAATAATATGGGCAATTAAATACATGGCTCTGGACCTTAACAAAGAGGCCAGGGATGGATGTATAAATTTGGGAGTCAGAGAACAGTTTTGAAAGTCATGGAAGTGTATGAGATCACCCCGGAAGAGAACTGAGAGACGTGACCAGGTTTAGAGATCAGGTAGACCTAGAGGAATGGGGTTGGGGAAAGGAGCATCCAGAAAGGAACAAGAAAATCCAGAAGAGTGTGGTATGCCAAGAGTGGAATGTGTTTAGGAAGATTATGGTCAAATGTAATGAAAAGCTAAAGAGAAGTCAAGCAAGATGAGGACTGACAATTATTGCCCACTGGACTGATTTGGGAACAGAGGGACTATTACATTAGCAAAAGCAGTGTCAGTACTGCATGAAGCTAAACTGGATCAGGCTGATGGTAAATAGAAGGTGAGAAAAAAAGGAGGTGGGGAGAAAGTAAATGTGGAAAGCTGTCCAAGATAGAGGGAAAGAGCTAATGTGATATTTGGAAAGAGATGTTAGGGGTCAAGGAGGAAACCCCCTTACTGCTTCCCTTCCCACTCCTCTCTTCCCTGGCCATTACCCACACCTGACTGTCTGTGCCTGTCCCAGTTCGTCCCCTTCCGAGACTATGTTGACCGGTCCGGAAACCAGGTGCTGAGTATGGCCCGACTAGCCAAGGACGTGCTGGCTGAAATCCCAGAGCAGCTGCTGTCCTATATGCGCACCAGGGATATCCAGCCTCGCCCTCCACCTCCTGCCAACTCCAGCCCAACCCCAGCTCCAGAACAGCCCTGAGGAGCCCACTTATTCAATAACTAGCAGTCTGCCTGCCTGCCCACCCACTGCTTTTGCTGAAAGCCAGAGGCACTTGGAGCCCTGGACCTCAGTGAGTCTAGCTTGGGGGATCAGTGCTGGCTGGTTGAGCCCTCTGCCCCCTCACCCACAGAAGGGCCTGGCATTGTCACCACCTCCCTGCCTTCATGCCAATAATAAAGCTGATCTTTACTCCACCTTTGTCTCATGGTTCTTGGGGAAGGAGACTACGGGACCCACGTCCTAGGGCCACACCAAAAGAAGTGAGCAAAAATAGCTTCAGTTCATCCCTCACCTGCTCTCACTCTCTCTCTCTCTCAAAAATAACACATTTTAAAAAATGAGTGAAACTTTGTATGTGTGCATGTTTTTTTGAGGAGAGGCCCATAGCTTTTGTCAGGTTTTCAGTGGGGTTCCTGACCTCAAAAAGGGTCAGCTTTACAATGACTCTAACTCTGCTTTGATCAATTTATTCTGAATCTTTTAATAAGGATAATAAAAACAGCTAATATTTTGAGAATTCACTACATATCTAGGTGATTTACAAGCATATTCTTATTGAATCCTCACAACAATCCTGTGAGGTAAGCACTATACTTTATCTCCATTTTACACATCAGGAAATGGAGACTCAGAGAGGTTCACTTATTGAAGAGAACTCATCAGTTCGACTCCAGATCCCAAGATCTTCACCAGCAAACATCTTCCTGGAGTGTCAATTGTATTAGGATATTTTTCAAAAAACATCGTACATGAAAACACATACATTATAGTGAGTTGAATGCAAGGTTTGCTTGCTAAAACAGAAACTTCCATTTGTTTTGGGCTTTGCCCCCAAACCCTGGAAGACCCTTTCGATGCTGTTCTTTGGATGGCAAAACTGAAGAGCAAGTACTGCTTAACAAGTGGACTCCTCCCAGCGCCCAAGTTCCCCAAAGTCCCCAAGAACTGACAATAGTTTTCGATCTCCCTTTTATAAATAAGGAATTTAAAGTAGGAAGAACTTAACAACATGTCTAAGTTCATACGGCTACTAAGTGGCCCAGTCATATTAAAACCAGCTGTCTGTTTTGACGGTCTTCCAACCCCCCACCCATAGCCATGATGCATTTTCTACCAACCCTAAGGGGTTCCCAGTTTACCATACACAAGCCCTTTCACATCCCACCAGCCTTCTACACCTCCCCAGATTCGGCCCCTGCCTTCAAACCCACACTTTCCCTTCAGTCCTGCTCCTCTGCCTTTCCCAAGCTCCTTCCCTTTCCTTTGGCCACGCCCGGTAACCCTAACCTGGCCCCGCCCCTTCCCTCTAGCCCCGCCCCTTTACCTTTTCCAAGCCCCGCCCTTTTACTTCAGTCTCGCGTCGTTTTTTCCTAGTTCTGTCCTTTCTCCCCAGCCCAACACATTCCAGGTCCATATAAAGCCCCGCCCTTTCTTTCCTGAGGCCCACTCTTCTGTTTAGCCCCACCCTTTCACCGTTGTTCAGCCCCTATTCTCCTTACTGAGGACCGCTTTACAGATGTCCCCGCCCACTCCCCGCAAACTCCGCCCCTTGGACTGGTTTATTCTCTTCCAGACCCGCCCCACCTCTACCCATAACTCCGAGTCCTTCCTTAGGCTCCAGCCAGCGTCCTTCTTGCTCCCGGCCCTGCCCCCAGCCCCGCCCCGTGGCTCCGGCCCCGCCTCGCCGCCTTTCTCGGAGACCAAGGCCAGGTCCCCACTGCAGCCGCGGCGCCAGCAGGGAGGGAGGGAGGAGGCAGAGGGGGAAGGGAGAAGGGCGGGCTCCTCAAGCCCAGCCCCGCGCTCACCGTCTGTGTCCGCAGATTCGCTACAAACGGCCCGACCACTCCGGATCTGGAATACCGCGACTTCAGCCCACAGGAACTCAACTCTAAGGTGGAGGTGCTACAGAAGTCATGTGGGGTGCCTACGGGCCCTTCCGAGTCTCAGAGAAAGGCCTCTCAAGACTCAGCAGGCGGGCGGGGATCTGTGGCGAAAGTGCAGATCGACAGCGCCGAGACGCCGCGTTTACCCTGCGCAGACGCCGTCGCCGCCGCTGCTGCCGCCGCCGCTGCCACTGCCTTTGCCGCCACGGTCTCCGCCGCCGCCGTCCCCGCGCTGCCTCCGGGGTCTTCCATTGTTCCGGCCGTGCCGGGTCCCGAGGCCGGACAACCTAGAGGCTCTCGAAACCGGCGGCGGCCGACGGAGTTGAGACACCAGGGCGCCGGCGGGACCGGGAGCGGCAGGGGTCAGCGCGGGAATCCCGGGGAGCCGGGGCCAGAGCGTGGGGCGGCAGGGTGCCGGGGTGGCGAGGTCTGCGGTCTCCGGAGTTGGGGCTCTCTCTCCCCGGCCCGTCTTTCCCCGCCGGCCTCCCCAACTGGGGTCGGAGCCCCGGCGGGCGCCCCCGGCAATGAGCCCGGACTCGAGGTGGCCGGTGAGTGCGGGCCTGGGACCAGGGCGGGAGTGGCCAGCGGGGAAAGGCTAGACTACTTTCGTGGGGCGTGCACTGAGCTGCCCGGTCCGAGGGCCTCTTGGGCCACTCGAGCCGGGAGAACTGACAGTGCATTAGCTCCCAGCCCGCGTCCCAGGGAAACAGAGTATCCTCCAGGGCTCCCTGGGCCAATGGCAGGAGGGGAGCCTTGTTTAACATGTTACACTTCGACAAAAGGGAAACGTCGCCGCATCCGGGAGAGGGCTGCGGGCACCGCCTGGGCCCGGCCTGATCCCTCCGGCCCCCGCCCCCTACTTCCTCCAGCCCCCTGAACTCTGCCGCCATACCCCTGTGGGCTCTGGGTCTTCCTCACGGGCTTCCAGTCTGAGTTCTTGTCTCCACCCCGTGTGCCTCTGCCGCCCAGTCCCAGTGGGACATCTGCCGGGGGCTCTGTGCTACTTTGGGAGCCAGGGCAACACAGATGCAGGATACACCAGGGACCGACCCATCATTGAAAGAGAAGAGCTTGCCTGTTCCTCTGATTGGTTTGTGTTTAAAGACACAGCTGCAGGTAGGAAGTAAAAGTGAGTTGGAGTAGAGGGAGTAGTTTTACCGATGTAGAAGTCAGGGGCACTGACAGAGAGGCTGGAGCAGCCCACTTGGCTTGGCTAAGTCACAGGAGAGAAGCCAAGAGATGTCACCGTTTGTCTAGGAGCTCAGGGTGGCTTTGCCTGGAATGGTGCCAACACCCTAGCTGAATTGTTGAAGTCAGCTAGGCCTGGAGAAATTGGGGCAGTCTCTGACCACGTTGGGCTTCCTGGGGGCTGGTGCCATCTGCTGTCACTACTCACCCAGGAACATTGGAGAGGAGGAAGGGAAGGCCCTGAGGACCAGCATGGAACTGAATGTGCCTAGATTGTCATGCTCTTGTTTGTACTCTTAAGTACCTGGTTATCACTCCCAGAGCCAGGGCCAGGGCATAGGCTTCCCCTAAACACCTCAGAAATGAACTGCTTCTTTCTGTAATGCAATGATTTCTGCTGGTGACCAGGATTAAATCATTGGCTATCCATTCAAACTTCTACATGGGTTAACACTAGCCTTCATCTGTCAGATGATCTGATGATCCCCTCATTCAGTATTCATTAAACAAGTTCTTTATTCATTTGCCAAAAACTGAGTGTCCACTACATGCCAGGTCCTGGGAATATATAGAGGTGGGTAGGCTCTCTGATGTCTGCACTGTATAGCACCTGGTCTAGTGGGAGGAGACAAAGAACTTCCAGTGTGGTAAGTGCCTTGGTGAGATGTGAATGCTATGGAAACACAGCCTTCCGTGGGAAAGACAAATCATAACAGAAGAAGTGACATTTGAGTTGGGTTTTGAAGAATGAGTAGGAGCTCACCAATCAGGATGGAAACCATTTCAAATCTTGCAGGAATGAGAGGTTATAACATTCAGGGAATGGCAAATTGCCCAGGGTAGACAGAAGCACAGCTGTAACTAGTGAAAAGAAGAGTCTGGAAAGGAGGACTAGGGCCAATGAAAGGGGTACCTCAAATATCATCTTAGGAAATTTGTATATTATCCTGAAATAAGTGGGGAGCATCAGGAAGCTTTTAATCAAAAGATTGACATGGCTGTTGCTACTTGGTAAAAGATCACTCTGGCCACATTATGTGAAGTTAGGCTAGAATAGTTGAGATATGGGGCAGGATGACCAGGCAGGAGGCGATGAGGCCCAGACTGCCCATGGTATGGAAGTGATGGCATTTGGAGTCACTGTAAAGGTGGGCTGGCCAGGACCTTTGGGGAGAAGGAGGGCTGGAGAGAGTAGTGGATGACCAGGAACTCTTCCCCAGGCCTGTGCTAACTGATTTGTACATTCTAGATGTGACAGCATGGGGGTGGACTTTGATGTGAAGACTTTCTGCCACAACTTGCGGGCAACTAAGCCACCATATGAGTGCCCCGTGGAGACCTGCCGTAAGGTCTACAAGAGTTACAGTGGTATTGAGTACCACCTATATCACTATGACCACGACAACCCACCACCCCCGCAGCAGACTCCACTCCGCAAGCACAAAAAGAAGGGGCGCCAATCACGCCCAGCCAACAAGCAGTCGCCCAGCCCCTCAGAGGTATCCCAGTCACCCGGCCGTGAGGTGATGAGCTACGCGCAGGCCCAGCGCATGGTGGAGGTGGACCTGCACGGCCGAGTCCACCGCATCAGCATCTTTGACAACCTGGATGTGGTGTCAGAGGATGAGGAGGCCCCTGAGGAGGCTCCTGAGACTGGTAGCAACAAGGAGAACACCGAGACACCAGCTGCTACTCCCAAGTCAGGCAAGCATAAGAACAAGGAGAAGCGCAAGGACTCCAACCATCACCACCACCATAATGCTTCTGTGAGCACCACTCCCAAGCTGCCAGAGGTGGTATACCGGGAGTTGGAGCAGGACACCCCCGATGCCCCACCCCGGCCGACTTCCTATTACCGGTAAGGCCACCTCCACCTCCCAACTCTGGAAAACTGGTCAGGCAGGGCTCAGGAACTGAGACGTAACAGGCAGCAGATAGGAGAGTGGCAGAGATAAAGGATAGCAGAACCACACTGGTCCTGCCAGGGCGGTGAGAGGAACGTGCCCCAGCTAATGATGGTGGCACTTACTATATACTGCCACATGCCCGGCCCTGCACTGGGTACTTTGCAGTCACTCCTTTATTTTATTCTCCCAATTCTCTCAGGTAGGTATCGTTCTCATTTCACAGATGAGGAATGCACAGTCCAGAAAGGGGGCCAGACTTACCGAAAGTCACATGCCAGTAGATAGTGGAACTGGGATTCAAATCCAGGTTCCTCTGACTCCAAATCTGCACTGTTTTCACTATATCAAAAAATCATGTGTCTGGTTCCTGATCCTCTCCACTCCATCACTGTGTAACCTTGAGAAAGTTGTCTGGCTTCTGGTTTTCTAATGACCCCATCTGCAGAGCAGGTATAATATTCCTCTGCCAGCCTAGAGGTAGAAGACTAAGTGCACTGATTTCATAAGGTCCCTAAAGCAATTTGCAAATCTGCAGAGGTAATTTTCCCACCATTCTGTTACTGTCACCCATCCTTTAACATGTGTAAGCAATATTTTTATCACCTATGGTTTGTGCTCCTCCATTGGCCCTTGTATTTATTTCACTTAACTGTTTCTTGGAACCCCACTTCCTTGCAAAATTAGTCATGGTGGCTCTAACAAAGTTACAGGCATAAGGCCAAATTCCTTTAACACAAGGTAAGAAATGAAGGGGTGGGGGCAATTTGGTGGTGGAGCTATGTACAGAAACCTTAGCTGGAGGATGGGAGAAAAATCAAGTATAAACCTTCTTTCTGAGTCTTGGCATCCAAGGCAAAGAGGGCATTCAGATAAGTTAAGGAGCAGTATTTGGTGTCAACTAATCAGAAGGCCTAATCTCTGAGAAGGACTTGTAAAGGTTTTTATATGAAAGGTGGTTTTTTTACCAGAAGTGCAATCTGTGTGATGGTATGCCGAATCTCAGTTCTTTAAAATCAAGTCTGTGGGCACTCCAGTGATTTGGCCCGGTATGTCACTTTGGTCCCTCCCTTGTTCACATGTTACACAGTCTCCTCTTCCTGTCTTTCATCCATCCAGCCCAGCTTCACCTCCTTCTCCTTCTGGCTTTGCACTGCCTCTCTTTTATGTTAGCAGTGACTGTTAGGCTCACCCCCCAACATACAAACCCTTGTTTGGGCCAGCCTTTTCTCCTAAGGGCTCTTCAGCCTTCTCTGCTCTGATAGGCAATCCAAACCAGTTCCTTCCACTCCATTTCTTCCTCCCTCTGCTCAGAATCACTCCTTATTCCTGGGGGTCAAATCTGTTCTCCAGGGCAGCAATTCTCAGCTGGTACACTGTGATCAGCTGGGAGGTATGTTGCATGTCATTTATTACTACTGTTAGTAGAACTGTCCCAAGTTTTGCAAATGATATTTTTTATGTATAAATTCGAGAAGATTTGAGGTCATCTCTCTAACAACACCAATTTCTCTTGCTTGCATCTAATATATGCTTTCTTAAGGAGAAAAGAGGGTGGAGTGTAGGCTGGTGTGCCAGGAATTGTACATGACATGCAGCCTACATTATCTGTGCCACAGCCTGTAATCTAGGTGCACTGTGGGAGTGTGTTATATACCATCGCATAATGTCACATATGTTATGGCAGAGCAAAGGTTGAGAACAAGTGCCAAGGCCTAGCAGGGGCTGGATAGTTCATACAATCTCTAAGCCACACCCTTTTTCAAGGATGAGGACATTGCGGTCATTTGGGGTAAAGGGCTAAGAAAGAAACTGCTTCCTATAGATACGGTATTTTAGTTTCCTCCATTCCACCCTCAAAATGCCTTTGAAATGAACAACTGTGCCTATTTCTGTGTGGTGAATCAGACATGGTCCTTGCCTCTAGCCTGTAGTGGAGGAGTTAGACACATAAATAGTTATAATACAAGGCAAGATAGCTCAGGGCTATACAAAAGCTAATAATAAAGCCAAGGTTTATTGAGTACTTGCATCATGCCAGGAACTGTTCTAAATACCTTATCTGTATTAACTCATTTAATGCTCACAACAGCTGTGTGAAATAGGTACAGGTTAGCATCACCACTTTATAGATGAGGAAACAGAGGCCCAGGGAGATCACCTTATTTGCCTGCTGTCATACAGAGCATGGCTCCCAAGCCTATGCTCATCCGGCCTACTCTAGCACCCAGAGCTCCATTTCTCTTGTGGAGAGGGGAGTGGAGGGACAGAAACTAACATTTATTTAGGGCCTGCTATGTGCCACTTCAGTTAGCCCATTCATTTTTTTAAATTCCATTTAATCCTGACAAGTGTCTTTGGGAGTAAATAGTAGCATCCTCATTCTCTTATCAATAAAACTGAGTTCAGGAAGGACCAGTGATGTCTTGAAGGTCAGAGTGGCAGAGCCAGGATTTAAATCCATGTTTTCAGAAACCAAAGCCCCATTCTTTCCATTGTGAAACATATATATATATACATATATATATATATATATATATATATATATATATATATGTATATATATATAACATATATATAATTTGCAAGTGATACTTGGGGACCTTTCTTCTCCTAACTCTGCACCATCATCCAGACCTATAGCTTTACAGTACCAGAGTCCAGGCCGCCTAGAGCATAGCAGGGGCATGGGGAGCCTGCTCTGTATGCCAGGCACCTGGAGCAGCCCTCAGCTCCAGTCTGGCTGGCCCAATGAGTGTGTAGGGTAGAGTCTGAATTCTAGTTCTGCCACTTCCTGGTTGTAGGACCTATCTGTGTTAGACAGTTAATTAACTTCTCAAAGCTTCATTTCCTCATCCTCAAAATAAGGGCAATATGAACACTGATGCTATGGCTGTGGTGAGAATCAATGTGGTAACAGTACAATGCTTGGCTCATAGTAAATGCTCAGTAAATCTTAGCTATTCTGTTATCTTCCAAGGCTATCCAAAAAACAAACACAATACCAAGAGTTTGAGGGAGCCCTGAGCTGCATTAGCTGACATAAGACCCATGGCAACTCCATTCAGGATGCTGCCAGTTGGTAATAAAACATATATATAATTTGCAAGTGATACTTGCAGACCTTTCTTCTCCTAACTCTGCACCATCATCCAGATCAACCCGGTAGGTCCTAGCTGCCCTACCCTCCTCCCTTCAGGAGTTTGGTTGAGCCTCCGTACCCCAGAGGAGGTGGTATAGTAGCTAGTACACAAGCTTTGGAGTCAGCAGGCCTGGGTTCACACCCCAGCTCTACCACTTTCTCCCAAGGGAGCCAGAACAGGTGAATTAACTCCCCAAACCTTAGGTTTCCTTTTCTGCAAAACAGGAATGATTACAGCACCTGGGGTTAAGGTGAGGCTGGAATGAGACAGCATAAGTAAAGGCACAGACCTGGCAATGTGTAAGCATCCAGCAATTGTAACCCATTGTCTTTAGGGGAAGGAAATCTCAACTATATGATGCTGAGCTGCCTATGTGCACTGCAGGTACATTGAGAAGTCGGCAGAGGAGCTGGACGAGGAAGTAGAATATGACATGGACGAGGAGGACTACATCTGGCTGGATATCATGAATGAGCGGCGGAAGACAGAGGGTGTGAGTCCCATCCCGCAGGAGATCTTTGAGTACCTTATGGACCGGCTGGAGAAGGAGTCCTACTTTGAAAGCCACAATAAAGGTGACCCCAATGCACTAGTGGATGAGGATGCTGTGTGCTGTATCTGCAATGATGGTGAGTGCCAGAACAGCAATGTCATCCTATTCTGTGACATGTGCAACCTGGCTGTGCACCAAGAGTGCTACGGTGTCCCCTACATCCCCGAGGGCCAGTGGCTGTGCCGCCGCTGCCTACAGTCACCCTCCCGTGCTGTGGACTGTGCCCTGTGCCCCAACAAGGGTGGTGCCTTCAAGCAGACAGATGACGGGCGCTGGGCCCATGTGGTGTGTGCCCTGTGGATCCCTGAAGTCTGCTTTGCCAACACAGTCTTCCTGGAGCCTATCGACAGCATCGAGCACATCCCACCAGCTCGCTGGAAGCTGACCTGCTATATTTGCAAACAGCGGGGCTCAGGGGCATGCATTCAGTGCCACAAGGCCAACTGCTACACAGCCTTCCACGTGACATGTGCCCAGCAGGCTGGCCTTTACATGAAGATGGAGCCTGTGCGAGAGACAGGTGCCAATGGCACTTCTTTCAGCGTCCGCAAGACGGCCTACTGTGACATCCACACACCCCCAGGTTCAGCACGCCGCTTGCCTGCCCTGTCCCACAGTGAGGGTGAGGAGGATGAGGATGAGGAGGAGGATGAGGGTAAGAGTTGGAGCTCAGAGAAGGTCAAGAAGGCCAAGGCCAAGTCCCGGATCAAGATGAAGAAGGCACGGAAGATCCTGGCAGAGAAGCGGGCCGCAGCACCTGTGGTGTCGGTGCCCTGCATCCCACCACACAGGTATGTGGGGAGCAGATGGATAGGCTGGTAAGGGAAGAAGAAGCCCTCCTAGAGACTGATAGCCCCGAGTGGAGTGACAGGGTTGGGTTCTCTTATTAGAAGCTACAAAGAAGGTCAAAACAAAACACCAGATTCCAAAAGAAGTTAGCCCTAGCAGGTCACCGGACTTTTATCTTAGGAGCCAGAAATTTCAGCTTTTATCTGTCAGACCTAACATGTTTTCAGCTGCCCTTCATTTTATGGTCTGGTTTAAGTAGGAAGAAAGAGGATGTAGTAGCTATCAGCCACAGTGGCAGAAATACTCTAACCCTGAACGGAGAAATGGAAGGAAAAAGGGGGAAGGAGTTGTGAAGTGGTCACTACCACAAATGAATCCAAATGACGGCTGCCATCATCAGTTATTTTTAACTTTCTCTTGTGCTGTCTAGTTAATTTCCTCTAGTTTACTGCTCTACAATTATACTTTATCCTAAAACCTTACAAGGCTCAGGCTGAGCAGGGTATCCCAGAGTCAAATAGTACTCTGGGCTGCTGTGACAAGAGCAGTCTTAGAGGCCAAACTCCTCATATGAGTTCACCCAACTTCGTGAACAGGGTCAGGGATCTGGCTTCATGCTGGGAATTTGGCTTCCTGTCTGGTACTGTTTGCTCTTCTTCGCATTAAGCCAAGTGTCACAGGCCTTTTTGACAATAGACTTACTCCAGATTCAACTCCATTCAGGAATTCTCACCAGCCAGAGACACCTGTTCTGCTTAAAAAAATAATGGCCCAACAGGTTTTTCTCTTTATTCCTCGCTTCGCAGGCTCAGTAAAATCACCAACCGCCTGACCATCCAAAGGAAGAGCCAGTTCATGCAGAGGCTACACAGCTACTGGACGCTGAAACGACAGTCACGAAATGGAGTCCCGCTGCTACGTCGCCTGCAGACACATCTGCAGTCTCAGAGGAATTGTGACCAAGTCGGGGTACCGTGTCAGATTCCCTATGGGCTCTGGGAACTGGGGCCAGGGACATAAAGGACTGAGATATGTGATAATAGTTTTCAGTGTCCGAGAGCTTAGGCTATTTCCTCCTTTAAAGTAGCCCTCAAACCAAACTCAGGATGAGATCCTTAGAGATTGTCTGCACGTTAAAAGGGCACTGTTCCTGTGTGTTCCTTCATGCATTCATTCAACAAGCATATACCAACCATTGATTCTGTGCCAGATCTAGGGGACACATAGGTACAGGAATTCCCACTTTAGCTAGTGAGGCTGCCAGTAAATTACTGTGCTACCTCCTTCAGTTTTACCTGACATTGACCCAAGCTTCCTGGGCTCTTCCCTCTGGCCTTTCTTCTGGCTTCCTTATCATCTACCAATCCCCTTCTTGCCTCTACAGAGAGATTCTGAGGATAAGAACTGGGCCCTCAAAGAACAGCTCAAGTCCTGGCAGCGCCTCCGGCATGACCTGGAGCGAGCTCGGCTGCTGGTGGAGCTGATCCGCAAGCGGGAGAAACTCAAAAGGGAGACGGTGAGTGCTCCTGGGTCAAATCTGTTTTTCAGAGGAGAAAACATTCCTGGGACAAGGAAAAGCCTTTGTCCCCTGGCCAGGAAGCAATAGGGCTGATGCTGGAGTCAGGTCTCAATGGTGCCCAGTGTGTTCTCCAGCTCACTGCAAGCAGCATGTCACAGAAGAGGATGAACAGGACCCTCAGTTATGTGATACAGGTAGCTGGCACTGGGAGTTCAAGGAAGAAAAAGGCCAGAGTAGTCAGGGAAGGTTTCACCAGGTGGGGCCTTGTAGAAAGTAGACCTGAGTGTGTCAGCTGTGGGCAGGAGAGAAGGAAGGCAGTTTCCCAAACCAGCTGCTACCATCCCTTCAGACCTCTTCCAAGGGACTGGCCTGGGCCTGGCTGATCGGGCCTTTATGTGTGTCAGATCAAGGTCCAGCAGATCGCCATGGAGATGCAGCTGACCCCCTTCCTCATCCTCCTTCGCAAAACCTTGGAGCAGCTCCAAGAAAAGGACACAGGCAACATCTTCAGCGAGCCGGTCCCTCTGTCTGAGGTAACCGAATTGGACGAAGTAAGAATCCCTTCCCCTCACTCCACCTTTCTGTTCCTCTCCCAGTTGGACCCCTGCTGCAGGTCTGGGCCAGGGACTAGGAGGGGACTGTGAAGAGAGGGGCTGGTGGCTCTGGGGCTCCAGGATAACTGGAGCCACATGCATCACCTGGACTCTGTCTTGTCCCTGTCACACCCCAAGGGCCCAGAATGGGAGGCAATCTGCACTCCTTCCCCAGAGGCAGGGACTGAGTCTGCCAAATGAATAATCCCAGGGCAGGAAGACACTTTCGGGGTGCTGAACCCTAGAACGGAGACTTTAGAAGGCTCAGCACCTAAAGAACCAGCTCTGAAGCCCTAGGTCCTGACTGGCAGACTCTTCTCTCTAAAAGGTATAAAACGAGAGGCCCGAGGCAGTAGCCTCCTTATAAGTCTTAATGATAAGTAAAAGAGCTATAGGAATGCAAAGTGGTGTTATTTCCAAATGATTGCCCTAGCCATTTTCTTACTGAAGCCTCTTGGCTCTAGGAGGTAGATTTGACTGTAATTTCATCACCATTTTCCAGGTGAGGAAAAAGAAGGCCCAAAGAGGTTAAGAGACTTGCCATGGTCACACAGCTTGTGACTGGTAAAGTCAAGACTAGAATCCAG
The DNA here is from genome assembly GCF_023721935.1 of Panthera uncia. Lineage (NCBI taxonomy): Eukaryota > Metazoa > Chordata > Mammalia > Carnivora > Felidae > Panthera > Panthera uncia. The sequence continues at coordinate 49,314,182 of NC_064816.1, forward strand.
CTTTCCTTTCCCCTGTGCTATATGCCTGCCTCTAACTGTGGTGGGAGGAGGTTGCTGGATGCTTTTCAGGGGGTGGGGGTGTTAGGAGCAAGGGTTCAGGGTGAATGAGGAGTATATCTCCACTTAGCCACACCTACCCTGCTCTCCCAGGTACCTGACTACCTAGACCACATCAAAAAGCCCATGGACTTTTTCACCATGAAGCAGAATTTGGAGGCTTACCGCTACCTGAACTTTGATGATTTTGAGGAGGACTTCAACCTTATCGTCAGCAACTGCCTCAAGTATAACGCCAAGGACACCATCTTCTACCGGGCAGCAGTGCGGCTCCGAGAACAGGGTGGCGCTGTGCTCCGCCAGGCCCGGCGCCAGGCAGAAAAAATGGGCATTGACTTTGAGACGGGCATGCATATCCCCCACAGCCTGGCTGGAGATGAGGCCCCACAGCACACTGAAGATGGTGGGTGATAAATCATGCTACACACATAGAGGCCAATGCCAGGGATGAATGGCTTTCCAAAAGTCCCCTACTGGGAACAGGCAGTGTAGGCAGGAAGTAGCTAGCCTGAGCAGTGGCAAATTATCCCCAGGAATGCTCCCCAAGAAGCCAGACTGGGTGAATGGATAGCAGTGCCTACCCTTCCACATCTTGGTGCTGCTGTTTTACAGCTGTTCCTGGTGAGAAGCCAAAGGGAAAAGAGTGGGTTTCTTGTTGCCTGCTCAGATTCAGGGGGCCCAGAGGGCTACCCTAAGTTTGACCTTTCCCCACCCCCTGTGTCCACTCCTAGCAGCAGAGGAAGAGCGGCTGATCCTGCTGGAGAACCAGAAGCACCTGCCAGTGGAAGAGCAGCTGAAGTTGTTGCTGGAGCGGCTGGATGAGGTGAATGCCAGCAAGCAGAGTGTGAGTCGTTCACGGCGTGCAAAGATGATCAAGAAAGAGATGACGGCACTGCGGCGGAAGCTTGCCCACCAGCGGGAAACTGGAAGGGATGGGCCTGAGCGTCATGGCCCCTCCAGCCGGGGCAGCCTGACACCCCACCCGGCAGCATGTGACAAGGACGGGCAGACAGACAGTGCCGCTGAAGAGAGCAGCAGCCAGGAGACAACCAAAGGTCTGAACCCCTAGCAAGGTGGACCCCAAAGCCAGCTAGACTTGACTCTGTAGCACACACTCAGCCCCTGCCATCCCCCAGGCAGAGGTCCCTCCTACACAGCTAGCTGTACTTTTCTCCCTCATTCCCCATTCAGGGGCCTCTTAGCTGCCTCTCTGGCTATTGGTATAAGGGACAATGTTCCCAATTCCATAACCCCCCAGATCATCTCCCAACTCTAGCTGGAGTAACAGTCCTATAGGCCCAGGGCATACCCTGGGTATCTATCCTTCCCACATCAGGCCCCTCACCAACTCTCCTTCTCTCTTTCTCTGCTCCAGGCCTGGGTCCCAACATGTCCTCAACCCCCGCACATGAGGTGGGCAGGAGAACCTCAGTTCTGTTCTCCAAAAAGAACCCGAAGACAGCTGGACCGCCCAAGAGGCCGGGCCGGCCCCCCAAAAACCGGGAGAGCCAGATGACCCCCAGCCACGGAGGCAGTCCTGTGGGGCCCCCCCAGCTCCCCATCATGGGCTCCCTACGTCAGCGCAAGCGGGGTAGGAGCCCCCGGCCCAGTTCGAGCTCAGACAGCGACAGTGATAAATCCACAGAAGACCCCCCAATGGGTGAGCCTCACCATCACCCAGCCCCCCGAGAGAGTGAGCAAAGTTGCCATCATTCCCAACATAACTCCCACCTGTCCCTTCATTTGCCCATAATATATCAGAGCTAGAAGGGCCCTTAGGGATCCTTTAATTCAGTCCCCTCATTTTACAGATGGGGAAACTGAAGTCCAGAAACACTGACCCAGCTAGATTCCCATCCAGGACCCTCTCCATTATATCACTTCACCTTTTCTCTTCTCACCCTCCTTGGGGATTTCCTGCCCTTTAAGCCATTTGTGTCTTAAGGCCAGTAACTGCCAAGGGCAGTGTGACGGGTGGGGCAGGACTATGGCCAACTGTGGCAGACACTGCCCAGAACTGGCTCTGCTGGCCAAAGTTGGAGGAATTTTCCAGCACAGAAGGGAAAGCCGAGCTCCTAGTCCCTCTTACCCCCATGCCATCTCTCATCTACATCTTCCTGACCGATTCCTTCCCTCCTCCCCCTCCCCCCAACCAAGACTTACCAGCTAATGGCTTCAGCGGTGGAAATCAGCCAGTGAAGAAGAGTTTCTTGGTATATCGTAATGACTGCAGCCTTCCCCGGAGCAGCTCCGACTCTGAGTCTAGCAGCAGTAGCAGTAGCAGCGCTGCCTCAGACCGAACCAGGTACCAGCCCTCCAGATCAAGGCCTGCCTCCAGGATGCCCTTTGAAGTTTCCCTCTGGGAAATAGCATGGCAGCCACTTCAGTCTAGATTAAGATGGCTCAGACCCAAAGTTCTCTGCAAAATAAATGGCATACCTAAGAACGTCACCATAATGGAATAGTGGGAACCATCCTGGGTTAAGCTGATGCTGTAGAGCAGAGAGCGTAAACTGATGCCTTGTGGCCTGGATTTGGCCTGCAGACATATTTTGTTTGGCCAGCATGGTGTTTAAAAAAAAAAAAAGGAATCCAGTACTGCCACATAAAATTCCTAGTGTCTATATTCTTTTTAAAAATCCGATCTGGCAAATCTAGCCAGGGAATGCACTCATCACCACCACTGTTAAATCCAGCCCATGTCAGTCACACTATTGCCAAGCCCCCAAGGGCTTTTGAGTTTGAAATTTTTCAAGTAGCCTCAGTTTTCCAAAATTCTTAGACCTGGGGGTTTAAAGAGAGGACAACTACTGTGTCATTACCCACTCTACCCTCCTTTAAGCTGAGTTCTTGTCTTGTCCACAGCACAACACCCTCAAAACAGGGCCGGGGCAAGCCCTCCTTCTCTCGGGGCACATTCCCGGAAGACAGCAGTGAAGATACCTCAGGCACTGAGAACGAGGCCTACTCCGTGGGCACTGGCCGCGGCGTGGGCCACAGCAGTAAGTACCCTCACCCAAAGCCAGGGAAGCCGGGGGCCCGGTATCAGGGCCTTGCCAGCCCCCTGGCTGCTGATCTGCTCCCTCTCTCCCATTCCTGTGAAGTGGTAAGGAAGAGTCTGGGACGGGGAGCTGGCTGGCTGTCAGAGGATGAGGACTCCCCACTGGATGCTCTGGACCTGGTGTGGGCCAAATGCCGAGGGTATCCATCATACCCAGCTCTGGTAGGCTTCCCCTTTTCTTATCATATCCCTTGCCTCCCAACCCCAGATCGTAGACACAATTAGCAGACTTTACTTACTCTCTGCTGAGCTGTAGAGAACAAGGGTCTTTGGCAGATAGACACTTAACAAGTTTCTGGTTAGTTTTTCCATCTCTCCCTTTTGTTTCCCTTTGCATCTTGGAATCTGGAATAGTTCATCATGAGAAGCCAAGGGTCAGCAATGCAGCCTTGTGGCATGATAACCTTTCTGTGTCCCAACTTCAGAGGTAGTTTCCCAATTCTTGTATAGAGTAAGCTTCGGGGAAGAAGGGAACTGAACCAAACAAAGGTCTTATTACATCCTCAGATAATTGATCCAAAGATGCCCCGGGAAGGTATGTTCCATCATGGGGTTCCTATCCCTGTGCCCCCCCTGGAGGTGCTGAAACTTGGGGAACAGATGACCCAGGAAGCCCGAGAGCATCTCTACCTCGTCCTCTTCTTTGACAACAAGCGAACCTGGTAAGGGAGGAGGGGAGCAGTTTCTGTGACTCATACAGCCACAGATGCAACCCTGGGTATGTGGGCAGGCTGCCAGGAAACTCCAGCAACAGACAGACTGGGCTATCACAGATCAGTGGGGGAGGGACTTAGATCTTTGAGCAGAAGGGTTGTGAGGGTTGTGTTGACCATGAGTCTGAGAGACTGAGTGGGCAACAGCTGACAAACAGCTGTAGCTAGAAGCTAGAGGGCCATCAGTGACTGTGACAAATGTGCTCCCCACCCAGAATCAGGTGGCTTCTAGACTTAGTTTTCCTGTCTCTGCCTCCATGGTGACAAGATGAGGATAAAATAGATATAAACATTCAGGCTCTCAAATCTCTGTTCTGTCACATGTATGTAATGCAGTGTTTTTTGTGTATTGTGTGCAAAGGATATTTAATGTCAGTAAAGTCTGCCTGAAGCCTATGGGACAGGGTACCTATTTCAGGTTAGGTCATGGCCCCTTTTTGCACTCGTAAATACCCTGTGGTTACCCCGTAATGTGACTGTTGAGTGGGTGCTTTTCATCACTAGACTATGAGCAGTTCCTTGAGGGCAGGGACTGTTTCTCTTAGACTCTGTTACCCCATTACCCACCAGAACCAGGTTGCCCAGAACCTCCTGGGCACTCAGGAGGTGTTTTTGAATGAGTGAAGGAGTGATGAAGGCTGATGCTTGTTGCTTTCCCAGAGATTACTTATGTGATCCTCACCTCGTCCTACAGGCAGTGGCTGCCAAGGACTAAGCTGGTTCCTCTGGGCGTGAACCAGGACCTCGACAAGGAAAAGATGCTGGAGGGCCGCAAATCCAACATCCGCAAATCAGTGCAGATTGCTTACCACCGGGCTCTGCAGCACCGCAGCAAGGTGCAGGGCGAGCAGAGCAGCGAGACCAGTGATAGTGACTGATAATGCCCAGCACAGCCCAACCTACAGTGCCCTGCCACCTCTCTCCTCCCCCTTTGCTCACTGTCCTGGAGTGGCACCGGCCTCTGCACTGACTCATTCCTGGTCTTGGGGCCAGTCTCAGGGGAAGCTGGGTGGGGGAGGTCCCTCCCGCCCTGAGTGCAGCTGGACTGTACAGAACACTCCAAGGGCCCACGGCGGCTCTGCGCATGGAGAGGGGAGGTCTCACTGGCCAGAGAGCCCCAGAGACCTCAGCATTGTAGTGCAGGGTGGTGGGCCAAGGTTAGGACACTGCATAAAACAGGCCATCCCACCACCTCTGTCTGCTCTGCTCATGCCAGGAGAATCTAACTGCCTAGTGGCCTGAGGCCCTTGCAGGTGGTGAGGTGAACGGGCATCTGCCCAGCCTAGCAGTGGGATTGATGTCTGTCCAGCCCGGAAGAGGGGCACTAGGTGACCCCCCTCCCCTGCTGTTGTAAATACTGTAATTAGCGGAGAATTTAAATTATTCTCATTTGTAACTGCGTTTCCGGGTCGCGCCAGAGTCATTTGGTACTAAAAAAGACTGGGGCCTGTCCCCACTTCCCTTTTTCCCATAGATGCCCCCACCTTTCAAACTGGTTTGTATTTATTTCAAAGGAAGAAAATATATTGATTCTTAGAAAATAAATAGTCTGTTTGGAATTCTTGGGTTCTTGCCTTCTGCCAGGGCAAAAAGATAAAAAGTGAGGTTGTCCCTCAGGGATGGTAAACAATTGGGCTCAAGAGGTTGCTGGTTGCTGTGCATGCTGCATTTGTAAGACAACAGCCAGGATAATATGATAGCTCCCATTTCCCAGGCACTCACTGGGTGGCAAGCCTTTTTCTAAGCACTTTTAGATACACAATTTTATGTAATCCTTGCAAAAACTATAGGGAAAGTTAATAAGGTGGTTATCTCCACAAAGATACTGAGGCTTAGAAAAACTAAGTAACTTGCCTAAGTTCCCACAACTAGGAAGGCGCAGAGCTAGGATTTGAACTCCGGTCTGTCTACAAAGCTGGCTCTTTAACCAGTATTCAGAACTAACTGCTAGAAGAAGTCTACGGCTCCTTCATGAATTTCAGAGGCTTCAAGTCCTTTGCCAGTAGGTTAGTCCCAAGTGCTTCAGAGTCCCCATAGCTGTGACCTTCCCGTTTAACTGGGGACCTAGCAGGTATGTAGAGGATTGCTCTGCATTCATTCCCAACCTTGGCGTCTCCTTTACCGATGATTCATTCAGTTACTGCAGGAATGCTTTCCAAGTATGGGACACCTGTGGGCTGGCACACCTAGAGAGGATTCAGCCACAGGAGGTAGTTGCCCAGGGCCTTGCAGCTTCGGAGTGGAACAGACAAAAATAGCATTTGTCTGATAATAACCATGCACGTGATGCTCCTCCCTACTAGGTACTGCGGGTGGGTCACAAATCTTGCCCTTAAGGAATTTGCGGTCTACTCACTGAACCACAGTAACTTCAGATCACAGCGCTATGAGGTGAAAAGTGGCCCAGATAAAGTTCATGTCTCCTAGGTCCTTGCTTACTGTCTTCCTCCAGAAGGGAAGAAATTACATAACACATCTTTCTTGGGCCCAGGCAGCCCGCCCTGGAAACTGGAAGAGGCAGACGGGCTGCATCGCGCCCACAAGCCCCAGTGGGCACAGGGTGTGAGATGATGGAGCACTGTTTAAGGAATGCCCTGCGACTGAAGGGAGCAGCTGGGTAGAGCGGCTGGGTAGCGCGGGGCGCGGCAGTTGGAGGACGAAGGTCTCTGACGGAGTGAACTCTGAAGAGACCTGACTGGAGTCGAGGCTCGGCGAGGCCTTGGAGGGGAGCGGCTTAGCCGGCGAGCGCGAAGACTCAATCCTCAGGCGGCGGACGCTGTGGAGACGTCTCCGCCGCTCGGAGGGGCCCGAGCTGTGTTCGGGTCCAATTCTCAGTCAGGAGGGCGAGTATCTGACTGGAGAGGCTCGGTGGAGAAAGGCTCTCTGAGGGTGGTGGGGGACAGGATTTGGCTCTGCGGGCGAGCAAGCCATGAGGAACCCCAGGGTTCCGAGGAGATCTGGCAGTGCGGATGGGGGCCTGAGGGCGCATTCTGCGACCGGTCGGCGGGGGGCGGGGATCGGACACCCTTGCGTGCCCAGTGCAGACAACCCCAAAGGCAAGGCCAAGAGCGGGCAGCGAGCCCAGCGCGCGCCAACCGCTGCGGCCCCTCGGAGAGACCCGCCCATCCGCCGTCACACCCTATTCTCATTGGTGCCTCTTCTGCTCGGATTGGCTACCTCCGGATCCAATAAGCCAGGCTTGAATCCTACTTCCGGTGAGAGCGAAGTCGGCTCCCTGGAGAAGCCGGAAGAGTGCGTTTGCGCGCGCTTGCCGAAGTCGCGGCAGCTCTGAGCGCAGTGGTGCGCGCCGGGAGGCGTGGCCGGGAGAGCATTCATAACGGGAAAGGTCAGGAGGGTTGGTGCCCTGGTGGACTGTAAGGGGCGGGGCCTGCAGGGAGTGGAGGAATTAAATGAAATTGGACGGGCCTTCAATAAACTTTTAGAGGCTAGGGCTTAGTGGGCAAGGCCTTAAAGAGTGCTGACTGTGTGGTCAAGGTCTTTTGGCGATGAGTGGAGCTGGTACTGAGTGGGCGGGGCCATTATGGGGCGGAGCCTGGCGTGGAATTGTTAGCTGGGTCCTTTTTGCTCTGGAGCATGAGACATCGTACTCTAGCCTCTTTCCCGGCCCTGTGGGCCTCCATCCCCTGTCCACGCTCGGAACTGCGCCTGGACCTGGTTCTGGCTTCCGGACAGTCCTTCCGGTGAGTGACCCTGATTCTTGGCCCCTCAACACTGCAGTTCTGGAATGTAAAGGAATTTTGGGGGTGATGGAAGAAACCTCAGGGTGCAGAAGAGGAAGCAGACGCGGGTGGTGAGCTTGTTTACCTCCTTTCTAAGGTGGAGGTAAAAAGCCAGTGCAATGCGGGTGCCTGGGCGCTGCGCTGACAGCGTGGAGCCTGCTTGGGATTCTCTTTCCCCCCTCTCTCTGCCCCTTGCCCGCGTAAGTGCAAGCGCGCGCACACACACACACACACACACACACTCGCTCTCAAAATAAATAAACTTTAACAAAAGAAACCAAAAAAAGGCCAGTGCCGTGTTGTGAGAATCAAACGACTTTGCATTTCCTAAGTCAGTGTTGTGTATGGAGCTGTTGTAGGATGGGAGGGCCCTAAAGGGTGCAAGAAGGAAAACTGAGTACCAGAGTTGCTGTGTGCCTGGGGGCTCAGGTGGAGGGAGCAAAACCCTGCGTACTGGACTGGCGTGCTGGGGAACCAAGTATGGACACTGACCCAGACTGAGGAGCAGATCTACTGTACTGTGTACCGAGGGGACAAGGGTTGGGTTGGCAGGCCCACACCAGAAGAGCTAAAGACTGTGCACCAGTACTTCCAGCTGGATGTCAGCCTGGCTCAACTATATCACCACTGGAGTTCCGTGGACCCCCACTTTCAAGAGGTGGCTCACAAATTCCAAGGTGAGTACAAGGATTGGGACAGGGGTTGGAGTTCTTGTAATTTGGTTAAATTACGCAGTTTCACCATCTGTAAAATGGGGATTATAATCCACTTCATAAGATTTTATGAGGATTAAAGGAGCTAATACGTGTAAAGTTTTGCTTAGAATAGTGCCTGATATATAGTAATTATTATTACTATTATTGTTTTGCTGATTACCATAGTGTGGTGACAGGATATTGAGCCACATCCTGGCTGTGTGACCTGGGACAGGTGACCTCATTCATTCTATAAATATTTACAGAGCATCTGCTATGTGAACAAAACAGACACAAATCCCCATGGACACAAATCCCCACGCTCGTTGTGTTTACACTGTGGCTTCTTTATCCCTGGAATGTAAAGATAACCCCGACCTATGAGGAATGAGTGCTCTGGTGTTGTTTTCTCTATCAACGCTTTCCCTCATTCCCCTAGATCCTCCTAGATCTTCAGTGCCTAGGATCTGAGGGTGGGAAGAGGCCACTCCTGACACCAGGTCTGTATCCTACCGCCTACCTTTCTGGTCTCCAGGTGTTCGACTTCTGCAACAGGACCCCGTCGAGTGCCTTTTCTCCTTCATCTGTTCCTCCAACAACAACATTGCTCGCATAACCGGCATGGTAGAACGCCTCTGCCAGGCTTTCGGACCTCGGCTCATCCAGCTGGATGATGTCACCTACCATGGCTTCCCCAACCTGCAGGCCCTGGCTGGTGAGTAGGTGGGTCCCTGCGCTCAGACCCTCCAATAGCTTTCAGGGTCTGTTCGGTTCTCCCCTGGTCCCCATCTCCCATCTCAAAGCTTCCTGCCTTCCCAAACACCCTCCTCATCCAGAACCATCTTGCCTGGTCTGATCAGCCCTGCTTCATCCTCCCTGTCTGTCCTTGAAACGTCAGCACCTCACTAGCCTGTGCTTTTTACCCCATAGGTTCACTGCTTCATAAAAAATTTAAAAAACACATAGTATACAGTAGTATGGGGTTAAGACCACTCTTCTGGAGAATACCTACATCTGAATTCTTCTGGCATTTGACATCTACCTATATGACCTGGAGCACATTATTTAATCACTCTGTGTTTCAGTTTCTTCATCTGTGGAATGGGAGAATAATGGCACTTACCTATCAGAGTTGCCACAAGGGTTAAGAAATACACATACTGCACATAGTGCAGTATTTGACATACAGGAAGTATGCAGAAAATTAAAGTTGCTAACTCTACAGTGAACCCAACAATTTTGCATCCAAGAACATATATGTTCTTTATACCAGCCTTGTGAGGGAAGTATTTTACAGAAGCAAGTATATCAGTTGGTAGATGTGAGAATAAAGCTAGAAGAAGTGCTTAGGGACTGCATAGCAAGGAGACAGGATACCTAGAGAAAAGAGAATGTTTTTGGTGCTTAGAAACCCAGTATTGGGGGGAAAAAAAGAAACCCAGTCTTGGGTCTCAGCTCCCAGCTTAGTAGTCATAAGACCAAAAGAATTCATTTACCTATTGAAGCTTCTCTTATTTGTAGGATGGGAATAACAGTTTCTATCCAGCAGGGTTTGAGTGGTGAGTAAAGCAGTCGTGAGGCAGGGTGCTCTAATAGGCTAAGAGCACACGCATTTGTTTCCCAGACCTGGGTACAAGATCCCATCTCCACCATGTCCTTTTTTGAACAAGTTATTAACCTCTTCTAAGTTCTTATTTTCTCCATCTGTAAAATTGGGAAAATAGCCATACTGTTGTCCGGGTCCTTGAGAAAAGCATGATAATGTACCTAAAGTACTTTGCCCATGCATAATACCCAGCACTTGATAATAGAAGCTGTTATTGTTATTATGACCATTATTTTAGATCGTGGGTGTAAATGCACTTTGGAAAGGATAACTGGGGAGTTCCTCCAGGGCAGCAAGTCCTTCTTAGTCCCTGCTCCAGTGACCAACACTGGGTAGTAAGTGCTCAGAAAATATTTGCAGAGGAGCAAACTCAGGCTTTAACCCTTTCTTTTGAATATGCAAGTGTCCTGGGGTCTCACAGAGGGTGATGAGGTGGGAGAGAGGTGCTTAGGGAAAGCATTCCTGTAGGGGGTAGAGGCCTCACACACTAGCCTGAAGACAGGAAAGATTTGAGGATCCCTGACCCCTGCTTTCTTCCCCATTCACCCACAGGGCCAGAGGTAGAAGCTCAGCTCAGGAAGCTGGGCCTGGGGTATCGTGCCCGCTACGTGAATGCCAGTGCCCGAGCCATCCTAGAAGAACAGGGCGGGTTGCCCTGGCTGCAGCAACTGCACAAGGCCCCCTACGAGGAGGCCCACAAGGCCCTCTGCACCTTGCCTGGGGTGGGCACCAAGGTAATGTCCCAGGGGCACAGGAGCTACCCTCACCATTCACGCAGAGAGTAGCAGAGAAGGAGACAAGGCAGGCCTAAGAGCTGGGTACATGCTTGGCTTCTGGAGGCAGGGCAAAAAGGAGAAAGGATACAAGCAGATGTTTTATTAGAGAAAATGCAAAGTGCAGAAAGAGTATAAAGGATATTGTCCCAGGGCACCTGGCTGGCTCAGTCAGAAGAGCATGCAACTCTTGATCTGAGGGTCATGAGTTCAAGACCCACATTGGGTATAGAGATTACTTTTTAAAATAAATAAATAAATAGACTTTAAAAAAAAATTACATTGTCCCTTGAGTGCATTTTTTAGAAAGGCCATTTGTTCTGATGCACATATACACTGCTCTATGTATGCAGAATTTTCCAGAAGGAATCATTGGAAGCTTAAGAGTGGTTACATTTGGGAAGACAAATCAGAAGATGTTTCTCCTTTTCATGTTTTTATCTTGAAATTTTACGTACTTATAAATCTTTTTGTTTAATATCAAGGTTAGCTAGCAGTAAGATGATTGGGAATTTGGCATTTATTTTCTTCTTTATACTTCTCTATAGTTTAAAAAATAGAGTTTTGTTTAAAAAACTTTTTTTTTTTTTAAGTTTTTTTAAAGAACCTCAACCTAACATTAAATCTTGGTTATGCCTCTTCCTAGCCATGTAACCTTGGCCAAGTCACTTCATCTTTCGGAATCTCACTTTTTTGTCTGCAGAATAGATGTAGTAACTGCCTTCTTCCCAGGTTATGATGAGGAACTGGCCTACATAGATGTTTACACAGTGGCACTCTCATCATACCTATTTTAAAAAAATTCTTTTAATGTTTACTTATTTTTGAGAGAGAGAGAGAGACAGACAGACAGACAGAGCATCAGCTGGGAAGGGGCAGAGAGAGAGGGAGACACAGAATCCGAAGCAGGCTCCAGGTTCCGAACTGTCAGCACAGAGCCCAATATGGGTTTCAGACTCATGAACTGTGAGATCATGACCTGAGACAAGTAGGACTCTCAACCAACTGAGCCATCCAGGCACCCCTCATCATATCTATTTTTAAAATTATTAAAAGAGAGTGTGTATTGATTGAAAGTATAAAATAATAGTAACCTCAGAGTGGAGGAGGAAGCAGCCAACTTTGGGACTAGAAATAGGATGCTGGTTGGATCCTGCCATTCCTCCTCTGTGGCTCACTCTTTGTCTCTCAAAGGTAGCTGACTGCATCTGCTTGATGGCCCTAGACAAGCCCCAGGCCGTGCCCGTGGATATCCACATGTGGCAGATTGCCCAGCGTGACTACAGCTGGCACCCCACCATGTCCCAGGCCAAGGGTCCAAGCCCCCAGGCTAACAAGGAACTGGGTAAGGAGAGAGTGGGATGCTGGGGCTAGCAGCGGGCTGAGGTGGTAGAAACTTTTCATACCTCTCTGTAAAATCCCACTCCTGTGGATAGGGAATAAGTAGGAAGGCCAATTAATTTCACCTTTTCACTTCTGGCATAGGAAACTTTTTCCGGAGCCTGTGGGGACCTTATGCTGGCTGGGCCCAAGCAGTAAGTGTTCTGAGGCTCCCTCTCCTCCTCCAGCCCAGACCCCATAAGACTCCTCCCCCCGTCCTGACCCAGTAGACCCTTCCACCACCACCATTTCAGGTGACCCTACTGGACTCTACCCACCCCAGTCCTGACTCTAGTGGATGTTCCTTGCCCTGGCCCTGCTGCCTGTATACCTCTCCACACTGCCACTGGCCCCATCAGTCCTGACCCCATGTACCCTGACCCCATGCAGTGTCCTTCCCCACTGTCCCCAGGTGCTGTTCAGTGCTGACCTGCGCCAACTCCACCGAGCTCAGGAGCCACCAGCAAAGCGCAGGAGATCTACAGGCCTTGAAGGCTAGGTGGGGGGCACTGGACAAAGGGATACCCCAAATACCTTTCCTCACCTCTCTTCCCCATCCAGTCTCATGTTGGGAAGAGGGCTTCTTGCAGCTACCTCAGGGGCCAGGTACCCTTACATTAAGTAGTTTGCACAACATTGTGGGGTGGAGGTTATCTGGTGAGACAGAGCTACTATGTTTTTATCTCTTCCCTTTATTACAAGAAAGAACAATAAAATAGAAACATTTGTATGGAAAATGCAGTGGAGGAGTGATAGGGAAAGGGGTGGGAAGGCAGTGGGGCTGGGTAACTCCAATTCAGGGAGGGAAGGGGAGCAGGCTGCCCCAACCCCTCCCACACAAAGGATCTGGACCCTGGATCTGGGGCCCTAGAGCTGGGGGGGCAGAGTAGGAGACATTTCTGAGCCCGGCTCCACACAGCCATCTCGACAGCAGCAGCCAGACGCCGGCCCTACATGGGGAGAGAGAACAAGATTGGTCGTAGGAGCAGACCCTCCACTCCAGCCTGTATGTCTCTTCCCACCCATGCCCTTCCACAGAGCACTGGTCCTCACCCCCAGCTGCTGGTGTCAGCAGCTCCCCATGGCTCGCCGTTGGTCCCTGTCCCTCCTGGCTGGTGCCCAGCTGTAGCTTTCTCATATGCCGCACCACAGCCGTGGCATTGAAGGCTTGCTGTGGGGAGAAGGGGAAAAAGGGGACTTTTGAGAGCTGGAGATCATGGGACAGGGTCTGGCAGTGAGATTCATGGGGTGGTTTTGTCATTTTCATTCAGGTGTTATTGGTTGATCCCCTAAAACTCCCTGAAACCTCTACAAGGCTTTATTAAATTACATTCAGCCACATTATATATTTACACAGATAATGCATATATATATATATATATATGTAATGTGTATACATGAACAAGTATATACAACCCTTTATGTATAAATTCATATTCACATCATAGCAAGCACTTAAAATAGCAGTATGTGTCAGACACTGTTCTAAGCACTTTATTTGGCAATTCATTTAATCTTCACAAAGGTCTTTGAGGTGGATACTATTAGCGTCACCATTGCCAGAGGAGAAAACTGAGGCACAGACAGGTTAAATAACTTACCCCGGTATGTGTATCATTCTCTATTCAACATATCTACGAAGGTGTCCCACACATCCTTCATATTCACCATGTCCAAAACCATAGTCATCCACCCCAAGACAGTTGTGTGCCCCTGGGATCCCCATCTCAGTAACAGTACCACCATTCACCTTTTCCCCAACCAAAATCTTGGGCCAGCCTTTGACATCTCCTCTCTCTGCCAACATCTCTTCTACCATCACTTCTTGTCAATTCTACCTCTTAAAGGACTCCTGAGCCATCCACTGTTCTCTGGTCCAAGCCCTCACTGTCTCCTGCCCACATCTCTGCCACAGCCTTCTAAGGGGTCTCCCAGCCTTGACTCCATACCTCTCTCTGCATCCTGAGAGCCCTTTCCAGAGGGCAGGTTACTGCTAAAAATCCTGGGTCTCCTCAGTGTCCTCAGGACCAAGTTAGTTCTCCACTGTGGCACTCAAGGCCTCTACTTCCATCTCCAGTCTGGGCTCTTGCCCCACAGCCCCTCCATTCCATCCAGACTTACTACTTGTACTTCCCTGAATGGACACACTCACTCTCTTGCCCCTGGACTTCTGCATACTGGTCCTCTCTGCCTCAGACATTGTTCTGTTGTACCTGGCTAATTCCTACTCAGCTGTCAGGTCTGACAGGTCTATCAGGCCATCAAATGCCCATATGTCCCTTCCAGGACCCCATAGGTTGGAGTAGATGTCTCTTTAAGAATTATAGTGTTCCAGGGTGGTGCAGTTGGTTAAGCATCCAGTTCTTGATTTCGGCTCAGGTCAAGATCTCATGGCTCATGGGATCTTGCCCCGAATCAGTCTCCACACTGAGCATGGAGGCTGCTTGGGATTCTCTCTCCTCCCTCTCTCTGCCCTTCTCCCACTCGCAGTCTAAATAAATAAATAAACAAACAAACAAACAGTAAAGAAGAATTATACTGTTCTTGGCAGTCAGGGACTCACTGGGATAGAATGTCAGGGAGTGTTGAATGAATGAATGAATGAATGAATGAAGTTCTTGTAAGTGTCCCTGAGCAGTTACTGTGACATGGTGCTAGGTGCTGTGTGAGCTGAGGCCTGGAGAGAGGTGGGGAGGACATCTGGGGAGGCTGGGACCCAGGACTAGGGACATGGGCTCACCTTCCACTTGCTCTTGGCAAAGTTCTTCTTGATCTGTTCGCTCACCGACTGGTGAATATTCTTATCTAGAGCCGTATCTCCTGCAATCCTAGGATGGGGTGTGTGGAGGGTTGTCTATGAAGGCAAAGACAGGTTTGGGGGCCCCAGACCCCACCCCAGCCTGCAGCTTATTGGAGCTCTCACCACGGGTGCTGCAAGGCCTGCTCACAGGTGAACCTCTTTTCTGGATCCTTCTCCATCAAGTGCCGGATGAAGTCTTTGGCTGAATCCCCAAGAAAACAGCAAAGAGAAATAGCATGATGGTACCTGTGGATACCCCCAACACAAAACCCACCCCCTTGGGTCTGGCCTGGCATCCAAGCAAGACAAGAGGCCAGATCTGTATATGTACCGCCCGACCCCACCTGTACTCTTAGTCTCTAAGCTCCCCCCACCCACCCCAGCCTTCCAGTTCTCTCCTTTTTCCCTTAAGAAAAACTTGTTCTTAAAAAAGATTCTGCTCAGTATATTCACACTGATGTGTAAGTGACCAATAATGGCTTCACAGTTTTGCCTCCTGGTAAGAGGTACAAAAGAACATATGAAAACTTCTATGGTGGTATTTCAGGCATAATGAAGTCATTGGGTGTGGTATTTTCAAAAATACTAGTTTTGAAGACTGAATGAATGCCTACAAGTTTCTCAGCCTGGGGCCAGGCAGAGGGAAGCACCTGGGGTGCTTGGTGTCTGGTCTCGAAGACAGCTCTTAGTTTGGGGCTGGGGAGTCTGACCAGAGGTAGGGCCCAGGGGAAGATGGCAAAGGATCAAATACCAGAGTCAGAGATGTCGTCCCAGTAAGGAGAGTCAAATTCGTACTCGGCCTTCAAAATCTGTTCAAAGAGTTTGGCATCATTCTCGTCATAGAAGGGGGGATAACCGCAGAGCCTGGGCAGGGAGAAACTCCTCCTCATTTCCACTTTCAGTGTACCCATTGGCTCCAATATGGAGCTTTGAGGTAGTCTCAAGAGTCAGGCAACACCCACAGGAAGCAGTTCCCCCTTTTACAAAGGGGAAATCTGCCCCTCTGTGCCTTGTTCACTCCTGTCTAGCTACACTGGCCTGTTTCTTAATTTGCTACCGTCTTTCCTTCCTCAGGGCCTTGCATTTGCTGTTCCCTCTGCCCCCACACCTCAAATGTCTTCCCCCACACCTCAAATGTCTCTCCCTCACTTCATCCAGGAGATAGCCTAAGAAATGCCTTTTTTCCTGACCTCCTTACCTAAAATGGCATCCATCCCCATCTCCCTAACCCTGCTTGATTTTTCTTCATAGTATTTTACTACCTGACATTTTATAGATTTACTTGTTTATTGTCTGTCTACTGTACTAGAATTTTTGCTCTCTCAGGGCAGGCACTTTGTTTTCTTCTCTTTTAAATCCCCAGTACTTAGCACAGTGCCAGAAACATAGTATGTGTTGAATGAAATAATATTAGTCATTAATAGGTAGGTATACACTTGGATGGCAGGAAGAAATAGCAGAGAGGAGAAAGAGGGCAAAGTAGGGGAGAGGAGAATGCTAGAGCCACATGCCCCAATGGCCAAGACCCTACTCACAGAATGTAGGCAATGACCCCAATGGACCAGCAATCCACTGCCTTGCTGTAGGGTTTCTGGGCCAGGACCTCAGGAGCTATGGAAGGAAGGAGACATGGTGGTGGTGACAGATCTCTGCCCTGCAGCTTCTGATCTCTCCCCTATCCATGGCCCCCGCCCAGGGTGCTCCATACCCACATATCCTGGGGTCCCGCAAGCTGTGGAGAGCACACTGCCAGGGTCCTCCATCTTGGAGAGGCCAAAGTCAGAAATCATGATCTTGGAGTCTTCATCCAGGCTGTAGTACAGCAGATTCTCTGGCTTGGAAGGTGGAAGGGAAGGAAGAGGTAGAGATGGCCAGAGGCTGGCAGAACCTTCTGCTTCTCCAAGCACCACCTCAAAGACATCACCCCAAAAGCCACTGTGGCTTCACAGCTGCCATCTTGGTTGCAGGCACAAGAAACTCAAGGAAGTTCTCAAGGAAGTTAAAAGTAAAAGACAAGGGCCAGAAAAGACAAGGGACTTGGGAATGTGAGTGGGAGTTTTCCATAAGCCAGATTTGTATTGTGAGGCCCTAAAGAATTTTCAAGCACCTACTTTGTGCCAGATCTTGTGCTAGTGCTTGATTTCATCCTTACCACATCCCTATCAGGCCAGTCTGCCTAATCCCACTTTACAGGTCAGAAAACTGATGCCTTGAGAGGCAAAGGGACTTGCCTGAGAACCTACAGTTAGGGAGTAGCAGGGACAGAATTCAAGTCCAGATCTGTCTCACCCCAGCGCTCTTCTAGACTGGAGGAGATGTACTACAAAATGTGAACCCCATCATAGTCTCTGAGGTGTAGGGTTTCACAGGGGCTTCTGGCTTCCTTTTTTATGTTTTGCTGTCCTATCCAAGTTTTCTACAAAGAGCAAAGTGGGACTTTTATTATCAAAAAAAGACCAAGGCACTATTTGGATAAAATAGCAGCACCATTCACCTGGGTGTCCATTTGAGCGTCCAAACCGGAATGGGAGGAGGCAGTTTAGGGTTTACAGGGTGCATTTTGCAGATGGGAAGCCGAGGCTCGGGGATGGGGTAAGAGTTGCCCCAGATCACACAGTGAGGGGTATGTGGAGGCCGCACTCGGCACCCCAGCTCACCACACACCCTTGCACCCCACCTTGAGATCTCGGTGTACGATGCCCAGGTCGTGCAGGTACTTGACGGCGTCCAGCACCTGGAAGATGAGGCGGCTGGCATCCCGCTCCGTGTAGAAGCCTTTCTCCACAATGCGGTCAAACAGTTCTCCACCGGACACCCTGCAGCCGAGGACAGGGCAGTCTGGCCAGAGAAGCTAGGGGGGGGGGGCGGCGGGGAGAGATGTGAGCAAGGGGTGAGGCCACTCACAGCTGCATGATGAGGTAGAGGTGGCCCCCACTCTCATAGATGTCATCCAGGGCTACAATGTTGGGGTGCTTGATCCTGAAAGGAGAAATGAGGTGGTTCAGAGCTGAGGATAGCTCAGCCACTTTCCTACACTCACCTTGAAGAACCACCACTGTAGACCTAGGCAGGACAAACCAGGGTTCTGGGTCCCAAAAGGAAAAGCTGATTCACCATGATTTATTATGATGTAATGGAAGGTAGGAGAGCACAGAGAGATAAACACTGGGCTCTGGCATCAGACACACCTCGGTCTAACCTGCCTCCACTATGTGCTATTTGGGGACAAATCTTTTTACCTCACAGCACTGATCAATATATGATTTTAACATGTTTCTGGGTGCCTGGGTGGTTCAGTCGGTTAAGCAAGTGATTCTTTGTTTTTATTTATTTTGAGAGAGAGAGAGAGTGTGGGGGAGGGGGTGGAAAGAGAGGGAGAGAGAGGAGAGAAAGAATTCCATGCAGGCTCTGTGCTGACAGCATAGACTCACACTCGTGAACCATGAGATCATGACCTGAGCTGAGATCAAGAGTCAGAAGCTTGGAGTGGCTCAGTTGGTCAAGCGTCCAACTTCGGCTCAGAGCCTGGAGCCTGCTTCAGGTTCTGTATCTCCCTCTCTCTCTGCCCCTCCCCTGCTCATACTCTGTCTCTCTCTGTCTCTCAAAAATAAATAAACGTTTAAAAAAAAAAAAGTCAGAAGCTTAACTGACTGAGCCACCTAGGCACCCCAAGCATCTGACTCTTGATCTCAGCTCAGGCCTTGGTCTCAGGGTTTTGAGTTCAAGCCCCACATTGGGCTCCACACTGGGCATGGAGCCTACCTTAAAAATAATTGGGGCGCCTGGGTGGCGCAGTCGGTTAAGCCTCCGACTTCAGCCAGGTCACGATCTCGCGGTCCGTGAGTTCGAGCCCCGCGTCGGGCTCTGGGCTGATGGCTCAGAGCCTGGAGCCTGTTTCTGATTCTGTGTCTCCCTCTCTCTCTGCCCCTCCCCCGTTCATGCTCTGTCTCTCTCTGTCCCAAAAATAAATAAAAAACATTGAAAAAAAAAATTTTAAAAAAAATAATAATAATTATTATTATTATTAATTAATTAAAAAATAAAATTAAAAGTGTCTGTGTTTATAAGTTTATCAGCCTCCCCCACCAGAATGCCAGCTCCAGGAGACCAGGGGCTTTATGTTACCATTGTTCCTCCCACACCGGGTGTAGAGTAAGTGCTCACTTATTCATTGAATATTAAGCCTGTTTCCTTATCTATAATATGAAGCCAGTGACAGTACTTCCCTCAAAGAGTTGGAGTGAGGATCACGTGAGAAAATGCAGGTAAGAATCTTGGCACAACGTCTGGCACACAGTGAATGCTCAATAAATGAACCGATGATGGTGACTGAGCTTGACAGGGGCCATGGCTCTGCCACAAAGTTGCTCTGTGACCTTGGGCAAATCCCTTACCCTCTCTGGACCTCAGGCCCCCTCCCACACCCAATAGTGGAAATGACCAGTTAATCCCTGACCAGGGTGGTTGGAAAACTCAGGCGAGAGGATAGAAGTGAAGGTTCTCCATAAGCTTTCCAGTGAGGGCAGCAGGTTACACACAAGTATAAGCAAATTATAGACAGTTGGCTATTGATTTAGTCAGGGGGCTGTGAGACAGGTATTTTTGAACTTCCTGAGTGGCTTTAATATGTACGGGGAATTGAGGTAGGTCTTCAGTAACACCAGTTGAGATGCGATGGTCCAAGCTACGTTCAAGGATTGACTTTTAGATCTGAATGAACAAGTTAAGCCACTATAAACAAGCAGTGGCATTAGCTGTTGCAGCAGACACCTGAAATAAAGGGACCTTTAAAGTGCTCCACAATCCTACCAAGTGGAGATTATTACCCCATTTTATAAATGAGCAATTTGAGGCTCACAGGTTAAATGATTTGCCCAAAGCAGAGGTAGGAAGAGAATAGGAGGAGTCAAGGCAGGGTCAACCCACACAGAGACAGTGTGGCCCACGCACTTGTGCAGGACAGCGATCTCGTTCTCCATGCTGCCCTCCTTGCCCTCCAGAGCCTTCTTGGCGATGCATTTGATGGCCACCAGCTTGTGAGTTCTTTTATCTTCTGCCAGGATTACCTCTGAGAAGGCCCCCCTGCAAAGAAAGGGGATTCATGAGGTGAGGAACTGGAACCTTAGCTTCCCTTCAGCCCTTCTTTCATACCCCTATGGGTATCATGACCACCTGTGGACCATGAAGATGAGATGAGCCTCCCTACATCACTCTTCCAACCCCTGGTCCCTGAGGTGGTCACGTGACCCACGGCTGGCCAATCAGAATAGTCTATCCTTGGCTACAGTAATTGGGTCACATGATGCAAGCCAGGTTACTGGCACTTTGAGAATAAGGTGCTCTTTTTCCTTCCAAGCTGATAAGATGCAACCCTGGAGCTTTTGGTGGTTATCTTTGCCACCACTTGAGGAGGGCCTGCTTGAGAATGAAGGCAACACAAATGAAATCAGAGCTAAGAAATTTCCTGGTGACAAAGATAATTTCCTGATAACATCATGTGAGCCCCTGGATCCAGCCATGCCTGAAGTTTATGCCCTGGGCATTTTGATTCATGCAAAATTGATTCATTTCTTTTTCTGCTACAATTTCAGTCATGGTTTACGTAACACCTTTTATAAATTTGAAGAACCATCAGCATCACCTGGGGACTTTAGAAGTGCAGAATCTCAGGCCTTAACCTCACACTTACTAAATCAGAATCTGCATTTTTAACAAGATCCTCAGATGATCTGTATGCTCACTGATTGTTGAGAAGCAATATTTTACAAGTTAGTTAGAAAAGAACAAACTCATGTACTAAAGTTCACTGATTGATGAAGGAAGATTTCCTAGCATCTTCTTTCTAGGACTATTTGTGTTGCCTGGGATAAGAAATCTAAGTCAAAGAAAAGCATCTCTTATGGCAAAATCTCAATCATCAGAATAACTAGTGACTGTGATAGCCTCATTGCTGGTTTCTAGTCATGTCCCTCTCCAATTTACCCTCCATGCTTTGTTTGGCCAGAGTGACTATCCTGAATTGCAAACCCATCAAAATATCTTAAATGTCTTCCTATGGTCCATGAG
This sequence comes from Panthera uncia, assembly GCF_023721935.1. Classification (NCBI taxonomy): domain Eukaryota; kingdom Metazoa; phylum Chordata; class Mammalia; order Carnivora; family Felidae; genus Panthera; species Panthera uncia. The sequence goes on from NC_064816.1 coordinate 49,335,073, forward strand.
ATAAAGTCCAGCCCCCATAGCTTGGCTTTCAAGGTCTTACATGACCTGTTCTCTCTTCTCAGAGAGAAGCATCTTCCACTCTTCCCCTAGCCTCTGATTACAACTCTATCATTCTTCACCTCTTTCCACACATAACGTGCTTCTCAGCCTTTGCTTAGGCTTCCTTCTGGCTGGAATGCCCTTCTCCCTCTCTGATAAGTGCACTTCTACTCATCCTTCAGTCCCTATCTCTAGGCAGTAGCTATCACTCTGAGCTCTACAAAGTCCTCATTCCTGACTTTAACAGGAACACATCATATACCCTGTTGTCATTTTCCCTGGGTGTACTTCCATCACATATTTAGGATCAACTTGAGGGGAAAAGATCAGGTTTGAGTTATTTCTGGATTCCCACCACTGAGAACAGAGCCATGCCCAGCTTCATTTCCTAAACCTAGGCCAAAATCCCCAGCTCTTGGCCAAACATTGGAAAGACTGGCTCCTTCATTCTCCCCTACTTTGTTCTCTTCACAGGAACCCAGAGCTGCAGCCAAGAGCAGCCTCTGTTCCACCCACTGTCAGCCAGAAGTGAAAAGATGAGCCAGACTGGGCCATGGCAAGGCCGCTGCAGGGCCTGGACTATAGCAAACAGGAAGCAGTGATAAACTGACCAGAGGAAGTACCACCCTGGATGCAGTCTCCCCAGCCAGCCAGGCCCAAGAGTAAGGACCTTACCAACCCCACACCCCGGCTCACAGACAGCCTCCCCCTCCACCCCCGCTTGCCTGCCCTGAGACTCACGTTCCCAGAATATCACGGAAGTCGTAAATGTCCCTAATGTCCTCCACCTGCTTCCAGCTGGGGCCGTCCACTGCCCCCGGCATGGCCCACTGCCCCCTGGCCACAGCCAGGGCTCCTGAGAAGGGAAATGAAGGGAAAAGACTCAGTAGGGCCCAGCCTTCTATGTTGGGACTTAGGAAATTGAGGCCCCATTCAGTCATTCAGCCTGCATGTATTCATTCCTTGATTCATTCATTTGACAAAGTTATTCAGCAAACTCACTCACTCACTAGTCTTTTGTTCACCCAACAAATCCTCATGCCTAAAGGAAAATCCTTCAAGGTGGCAGAATTCTTTTTTCAACAAAGTCATTTGTTCATTTATTCAGCTCCAGGTTTCTCCTTCTCCAAATCAAAACACTCAGGAGGATGCTGACCTCCAGGAGAACAGCAGAGAAGACCCCAGAGCAGCTTGTACAAGTAAGTGCACAGCCCTGGAGGGTTCCCCCTGTCTCCAGAACCAGGAATGTCCCAGCCCCACCCTGGGAATTGCTAGGGTGTCTCCTCTCCTTCCTCTTTCTTCTTCCACCCAGTCTCTCGGAAATCAGGTTTCCGGCAGCCTGGGCTTCCAGCAATATCTCAGCCACGTTTTTAAATAGCTCCTTCTGCACAGTTACCACGGCAACAGCAGCCACAGCTGGAGCTCCCCAGGCCACCTATTATACCCCCTCTCCCTCCTGGCTCCCTGTTTGGGTCCCAGAAGCCTGAGAAATGGTCCTACCCAGTCTGTCCCCTCCTGGCTTCTTCTGACCCTGCTCCAGCCTGTACCTTTCTTCAGAGACCTCTGTCAGCAGGGAGTTCTCTCCCCATTTATCAGATGGAGAATAGGGAGACTGAGGTTGGAGACAGATATGGACTGGGTCCAAAGTTGCCCAAATGATGACTGGCTGGGGCCCAGTTAAGCTTGCTGAGTGCCAAGGACTTTGACAGGGCCACTCTCAGCTTGTCCTTCCAATATGCGGCCAGACTGGAGCCCATTCAGACCCAGTATGCTGTGTGACCTCAAGGAGGGCCTGTTTCCCCTGTGGGAGAATGAAAGGAAGGTGTCCTGACTAGAGTCCCTGGTGTGAGACCCCACTCCTTGGATAGGACCTTGTTTCCAGGGGGTCCTAGCCACCCATCCCAGGAGCAGAAACTTCTAGGAAAGGAGATATGATGGTAGGCTCTAGAAACACAGTTTTAAAGCCCACTTGGAGGCCTGGCAAATACAACCCTTCTAGTTCCACACATATCTCTGCACCTGGACACACCACACCAAGCTCCACCCACAATACCTGCCCCCAGATTCAGTACATTCCATCCCCAGATACCCCAACACCTGATCATACATGTGTACCCAGGCATCAGCACACATGTCCAAAGATACACTCCCCCAGACATCCTCACATCCCAACATCCCTCCCACAGATCCCTCTTACACCCCAAAAACACACATCTGCACACACTTAGACCACATCTCTCTCCCTCTCTCTCTCTCTCTCTCTCTCTCTCTCTCTCTCACACACACACACACACACACACACATATTCCTCACCTATGTACCAGACATCCCAGATACACTCATACCCTTCATCCTGTTTCTATACACCTTAAAAGCTCCTATGTTCCAAACTGAACCCCAACTCCTTACATACCTAACTTCAAACATCCTCAATACACATATAGCCTCCACTCTTACCACCCTTGAGCCAGATGCTAGCATGCACCACACCTGGACACACATCTGCAACAAAAACACTGATTCCCAGATATCCCCACCCATAAGGATACCCTTACACTGTAGCTCCGTATCTGATGCACACGCTTGTGCTAAGACATTAGCACACCCCAACACGGCCCCACATATTTATAGCTCCAATGCCCAGTCCTTCCACATTCAGACCCATCTGAACGCAGACGCACCCACACGCACACCCTTCCCACCTTCCGACATTACCCACTCAGTTCCCCACCGGCCGCCTGGCACCTGCGGGGCCTGGGGGCAGAGGTAGGAGAGAAAGGCCCTGCCCTGCCCTGCCCATCCAGAGTCTAGCTCCCTTAGGCACCTATCCCATCCCTGGGGGAGAGGATCCAGCGGCTGGTGGGTCCAGCCGCCCCTCCTCGGAGCCCAGGAGCACAGGCGGGTTGGCCCCTGGGCTGTACCTGCGGCTGCCCCGCCGCGGGGCTGGCTGGAAGGCCCGAAGTGGCTGCAGCTGAGCTCTGGCTGCCGGCTGCTGTCTGCCGCCGCTCCGCGCCTGGCCCGCCCGCCCGCTCGCTCCCTCGCTGAGGCTCGGCTCGGGCTCTGCTGGCTCCCTCCGCCCGCCTGCGGCTCTGATGTCAGTGGAGGAGGAGCCTGCGGCGGAGGGACGAGGGACTGGGAGGCACCGCTGCGCTCCGGGGCTGGGGAAGGGGCGCGGCGGTTGGAGGGGAAGCCCCTAGTTCAGGTCAGCTCCTCTTCTGGACTTTTCCCTCCCTTCCTCTCCGTAGGGCCCCCATTTCACGGAGGGGACAACTGAGGTCCAGAGAGACGAAGGGTTCAAAATCAGCAGTTGGTCAGAGGCAAAATTAAATTCGAATCCAGGTCTGTGTGATGCCAGAGTCTGGCCAGTTCCACCCTGTCGCCTTGTGGAGTTTCAGACTAGTCCTGGAAGCTCCCTTGGGAATCTTGGGTTCTGTCTCCCCTTTCCTCTCACCGTCCCCTTTCCCCCAGTGCCCAGAAGGGAATCAGGCCCTCAAAAGGGCTCAGGAGACTGACGCGGGTTGGGGGGCGGGGGGGGGGGGGTGATGGAGGGCGTAGAGAAAGGGGAAAGCAAGAGTAAACAGTGAACAGAATAGAGACAGTCGTAGGGTGGGGTCCCCAGTTGACAGGCAGAAAAACTGACCCGAAGTCCCTTCCTTCGGGAGGCTGAGCTGAAGTTCCAGTCCCCTGCACCTGCCCCTCAAAATAGGTGTGGTGCCCTGAGGGCCTGGGACTGGGAGGGGGAAGGGAGGAGAGGGAGTTAAATCAGGATCCCAGAGGAAGCGAGCCAGAGACCAAAGCGCCACGTGACTGGCTGGGTTCCTGGGGTTGATGGCTAGGCGCCAGGTTTGGAGTGGGGGGTGGAGCACAAACTGCTCCTGGGACGTCGGCAGGGGGCCAAGGGACCTGACCAAGGTCCTCTTGCGCAAGGCTTTCCTTGGGAAGAAATTTGGTGCAGGGTGAGGGAGGGAGCAACTCAAAGGAAGTGTGGGTGGGGCTGGACTGGGGCCAGTCAGAGGAGGCACGTGCTTCGACCCCCACTCTTCCTCCATCACCTCCCACAGCCCCAAACTTGTGCATTTTCCAGCAGGACTTGGGGAGAGGACAATTCTGACCCCAACTCAATTTCAGCTGGCTTTTACTTCTCTTTTCCCTGGGACTAGATCAGGGGTGGTTGATGTATTATGCCCATTTTTGCCCATTTTACAGATGAGAGAGGATGATGGCTGAGGTTCCTAGAAAGGCTTTAAAGACTGATTTACCTGGGGGTGCCTGGGTGTCTCAGTCCATTAAGTGTCTGACTCTTGATTTCTGCTCAGGTCATGATCTCAAGGTTCATGGGATCAATCAATCCCCAATCAGTTGGGATTCTTTCTCTCCCTCTCTCTCTATGCCCCTCTGCCTCTCTCTCTCTCTCTCTCTCTCTCTCTCTCTCAAAATAAATAAACATTAAAGAAAAAAAGGGACTGACTTATCTGAGTCACATTTCACCTCTCTGAGCCTCAATTTTTCCATCTGGAATATGGGAATATGTGACCAACTGAGAATTCTATGAGATAATAAATGTGAAATGCTTGGAATACCATAGGGGTTCAGATATGAGAGCTAGACTTAGTGTAAACTGAGGCTCAGAGAAGGGACCTGATTGTCCAGGGGCAGGAGACACAGGTCAGTTTCCCTGTCCTGAATCTCAGTATCTCAGACTTCCTAGTTCATGGGGAAACATATCTCCTACCCAGGGCTGAGGCCCTACTCTCCCCTAGACCACCAATACACCCATTGATCTAGAATTATTTCACTACAAATTCCTGTTTATCTCATTGACAACATTTCTGAGGTGATAAGGTGGCCTCTGTCCTTTCGAGGACTTGTACACCTTTTATGCTCTGTTTTACACGTTGCCTGCTTTTGAGCATGTCTGAGGGCACTTACACTTTACTTTTTTAACAAATACATTCTCTGTCTTTTTAAAAAAAAATTCTACTAAGCAAATAATTACATAAGATAATAAAAACACACAAAGACCATCCTTGTCACTGATCAGATTCTTTCACTTGCTAAGTAGCAGAATCCTAACCTAAGCCAGCTTCACCAAAGAGGGACCTGTGGCTCACAATAGCTGACTGCAAGATTGAGGGAAAAACAACATGGATCAGGGTCTTGGAGACTGGAACTGGAGACACAGGGCTCATAGCATTTGCTTTCTTTTTTTTTTTTTTTTTAACGTTTATTTATTTTTGAGACAGGGAGAGACAGAGCATGAATGGGGGAGGGTCAGAGAGAGAGGGAGACACAGAATCTGATATGGGCTCCAGGCTCTGAGCTGTCAGCATAGAGCCTGACGCAGGGCTCGAACTCACAGACCGTGTGATCATGACCTGAGCCGAAGTCACCGAAGTCGGATGCTTAACCGGCTGAGCCACGCAGGTGCCCCAGCATTTGCTTTCTTGTATCTCTCCTTGTCTCAATTTCTCTGCACGTTGGCTTCCCTTCCTCTGCAGAGTGAGCTCTGCCTGGCAGGAAATGTGGTGTGAGGTAGCCTCAGCTTTCCAATGCAACCCAGCAGGAAAGCTCGACCCAGTTTTCATATATCAGTCTCAGGGAAGGACTCTGATTATTTTCTGCTAGAGTAACATGCCTACCCCTTGGCCCCAGACAAACTATTGCCAGGGAAATGAAGTACTGTATTGGGTAAATGTACTGTCATGGGCAGCCACACCAGAGTCAAGGGGTGAAGAGGCGTGTCTTGCCAAAAGGAAATAAAGATGCTGGGCAGGCATGAATAACACATCTATCCCAGCCCTGCTCCCATCAATCAGAAATAACTAGTATTAGTATTTTTTGGTACCTATTCCTCCAGACTTTGGGATGCATGTATTTACATACACATTTCCTCCTACAGTCCCAACCCCCAATGAGCATATTTCATGGTACTAAAACAAAAAGTCAAGGACAGTCAAATAGATGAAGGAAAAAAGGAAAAAATCCTCTTCTCTCCTTTGTTATTAAAAAAAGATGACCAAACAGCTCAGACACGTCCATCAATTCTCGCACACAGAAAATAAGCCATTGGAGGGGTGAAAGGTTTTCTAAGATTAGAGAGAATGGAAGAATTCCTATGGAAAAGATGGACAAAGTTATGTGCAAAACAGAAAAACATTCTTTTTTTTTTTAAAGAGTGTTTTCTTTTTTTTAATGTTTATTTACTTATTTTGAGAGAGAGAGTGAACACAAGCATGTGAGCGGGGAAAGGGAAGAGAGAGAATCCCAAGCAGTCTCCGTGCATCAGCACAGAACCAAATGTGGGGCTCTGTCCACGAACTGTGAGATCATAATCTGAGCCGAAATCAAGAGCCAGAGGCTTAACCAACCGAGTTACACAGGAGCCCCCCAAAAAACATTCTTTAACTTCTATTGCTGGAAACAAACAAACAAAACCTTACCCTACTCCAAAATCATACCCAGCATTAAAAGGCAAACTTCAGACTGAGGAAATGTTTTATAGACAATGGGTTAATATTTTCTATTATGTGAAGAACACTGAACATTGATAACAAACAGACCCAATAACTGGTCAGTGGAGACAGATAAAACACAATAAACATAGGACATTTTCTACCTCACAAGTAATCAAAGCAGTGCAAACTAAAAGGCCATTAATAGCCTTTCAATTCTGAAGTTTAAAAAACTAGTGACACTGAAATTGTCAGTGTGAGCAATGGATACTTCTGTATTTCTGGTGGGAAAATGACTTGCTAAAATCTTTCGGAAAGCCGTTTGGCAATATGCATCAAAGGCTTCAGTAACGTCCAGGCCTTTTGACCCAGGCATTTCTCTTCTGGGAATTAATTTCAGGGAAATAGTCCTAAATTAGGACAAAGCTATATGCTCCAAGATACTTGAAGAAATATTTTCCAACAGCAAAATTTAGAAGAAATCACCAAGAAGGGAACAGTTAAAAAACATAAGGTATGCCTATGGGATGTAATATTTCACAGTTCTTAAATTGATGGTAATGCAACCTACTTAATAAAAGGACAGAGGCACTTGGCTGGCTTGGTCAGCAGAGAGTGTACCTCTTGATCTTACGGTTGTGAGTTCAACCCCTACGTTGGGCATGGAGCCTACTTAAAAAAATAAAATAAAAGGATGAAAATGCTTGTAATGTTAAACAGGTATGCAGTTTGGGAACTTCAGTGTAAAATGCAAAATGTATGTTATTCATAGCAGAGTGGAGAGGAACATCATAAATGTTAACAATGGTCAAAAAATCATCTGATTTTGTTTCTTTTACTTCTCTCTACATGTCTATATTCTCTAAACTTTGTTGAGTAATATTAACTTTATTTTTTTAAGTTTATTTATTTTGAGGTGGGGAGGGGCAGAGAGAGAGAGTGAGAGAGAGAATCTCAAGCAGGCTCCATGCTGCCAGTGTGGGGGCTCAAACTCATAAACTGTGAGATAATGACCCGAAATCAAAAGTCAGACACTCAACCGACTGAGACACCCAGGCGCCCTGAGTAATATTAACTTTATAATTAAAAAGTCACTTTTTAAAAAAAGTATGCCAGGAGACGGTTGGTATGTACCAACTTGGTGGTCAAATTTTAAAATTTTATTTAAAAAATAACAAACAGGTGCCTGGGTGGCTCCGTCAGTTAAGTGTCCGACTCTTGATTTTGGCTCAGGTCATGATCTCATGGTTTGTGGGATTGAGTCCCATGTAGGGGTCTGCACTGTCAGTGCAGAGCCTGTTTGGGATTCTCTTTCTCCCTCTCTCTCTGTCCCTCCCCCATGTGCACGCCCTCTCTTTCAAAAATAAATAAATAAAAATTTTAAGAAAAGATAAAAAATAACAAAGAAATAGAGAAGATTTAAATGTCACATCCATCAACATTTTTCTCTCCTACTATTGAAACAGTGATGGCACATTAATAAAAGTTTGGGGTCAGACAGACCAGAGTTCAAACTCTGTAACCCTTACCAGCTGTGGGACCTTGGACAAATCATTTCATGGCTCTGAGCCTCAGTTTCTTCATCTATAACATGGCATAATCATACTGATAAGCATACCTACTTTGTAGGGTTATTTTGAGAATGAGACAGAAAGTGACTTTCAGCCACTAGGCTAGTTCCCTCATTGTCACTTGGATCCCCAGTATGTACCTGGTGCATAATAGGTGTAAGAAATGAGACAGAAAGAGAGTTTTTTTTTCTCCTTTTATAGCTATCAACTGCCCTGGGACAGCTGCTTTTAATATTATTTTTCCTTCCGTCCTTGAAGCCCCACATGTTCCATTCAGGCTCCAAATTTGGGATTTCCTTTCTGCCCTCATGGTGCCCATCCCTATTTTCTCATGCAGTCAGGAGCAGCCCATCTCAGCAGGCTCAGAGGTCCCTCTAATGTTTACCAGATCTGACTGCTTTGTCTTGGTTAACACAGGCATATTCTGGGACAATGATTCTTGTGCTTTTCTTTGATAATCAACCTATAATTTTTTTAAGTTTACTTATTTATCTTGAGAGAGAGTTGGGGGGAGGGACAGAGAGAGAGAGGGAGAGAGAACGAGAATCCCAAACAGGCTCTGCACCACCAGTGCAGATCCTGATTTGGGGTTCAAACTCACAAACCGAAAGATTATGACCTAAGCCAAAGTTGGATGCTTAACCAACTGAGCTACCCAGGTACCCCTCAATGTATAATTTTGTGTGTGGTGGTGCTGGCAGGTCCAGAGAGGGACACTTAGAATAGGGCCCTAGAGTCTACAAAACTGGCTTACAAAACTGGTTCCCCACCAGCTATCTGATCTGGCTCTTCCCCTTTCTGTTTCCTAGTTTTCTTATCTGTAAAACAGGGTAATGGTCTTACCTGCTCTGATGTAGAATCATTGAGAAGAGCAAATACGAGAAGTCACATATCTTGCAGAAGTATCCTCCCAGAGCTGTCTTGTAACAATATGGCCTGAGCTTTCATCAAAGGTTGTGATAAGAAATCACCATGTGAAACTCAATCTCCATTGTTGTGAGATTTTTTTTTTTTAACGTTTTTTATTTATTTTTGGGACAGAGAGAGACAGAGCATGAACGGGGGAGGGGCAGAGAGAGAGGGAGACACAGAATCGGAAACAGGCTCCAGGCTCCGAGCCATCAGCCCAGAGCCTGACGCGGGGCTCAAACTCACGGACCGCGAGATCGTGACCTGGCTGAAGTCAGACGCTTAACCGACTGCGCCACCCAGGCGCCCCCATTGTTGTGAGATTTATAGAGAATATTATCAGTATATGACTCCAGTGGAGAAGTTTCCTCAGCATGAGAAATTATTGGATTTTTCTGTCAGGAAAATTGGAAGATGCCCTTTCCTCTGATATCAAAGGAAGAGACTGATTCATCTTATTGCCGTTTTTGTCTTGGCTGCCAGGAAGCTTAGAGCTAAATCTGATGCTTAATGACAGCAGTTCCATTAAAACTGATGGGCTTAATTTTATATTTGTATTTCATGAAACTCATTGTACACATCCTCAATCATAAGTTTTCTAAAATTCTTTTGAGAAGAAGGAAGGAAGGAAGAAAAAAGAAAGCAAGGAGGGGTGCCTGGGTGGCTCAGCAGGTTAAGCGTCGACTCTTGGTTTCTGCTCAGGTCATGATCTCATGGTTCATGGGTTTGAGACCTATTTCAGGCTCTTCACTGACAGTGAGGGGCCTGCTTGGGGTTCTCTCACTCCATCTCTCTGCCCCTCCCCCATTCATGCACATGCACGCTCTGTCTCTGTCTCTCTCAAAATACACAGACTTTAAAAAGAAAGGGAGAAAAAAAGGGAAGGAGTCAGGTATAGTTTTTTTTTTCAGAGAGAGAGAGAGTGTGTGTGTGTGTGCACGCGCACGCGTGCACAGGGCGCACCACTCGTGCAAGGAGGGGGAAGGGCAGAGGGAGAGGAAACAAAAGAATCTTAAGCAGGCTCCACACCCAGTGAGGAACTCAACCCAGGGCTAGACACAGGACTTGATCTCATGACCCTGAGAGCTGAAATCAAGAGATAGATGTTTAACCGACTGATCCACCGAGGTGCCCCAAGGTATACTTTGAAAAGCATACTTGGCCCACTGTAGCAGCTAAAATATAAGTTTGATTTCTCTAATAGACACGGAGAATAGTTGTGACTTAAATAAAATGGAAGGGTATAGCAATCAGGCCATAAGTAGTCATACCAGGCTGGTATGACTCAAGGTAGGAGGGATCCTGGCTTCTTCTTATCTTGCTGCTCCAGAGTTCCCATGGTGTTGTCTTTGACCACATGTTTCAAGATGGCTTGCCACCAAGTCTCATCCCAGCCAGGGACAAATGGGAACATGGGGGGCACATGCCTTGGGACTCATGACCTCATAGTTACACACGTCTCTTCCATTCACATCCTATTGGCCAAAATTTAAATCACATGATCATATCTAACTTCAAGAGAAGCTGGGATATTTAGTCTTTGAGGTGCTATGTCCCACTAAAAATCAGGAATCCTATTAACTATAGAATAGATTTTGAAGGATATCTACCAGCTTCTGTGGCATCCACCATCTCGGATGTATTTTTTGCACATGATTACACTCCAGCCTGCCCTAATTTCACTCTCACCCCCTCTAATCAGTCGGGCTTCCATGCTGCTCTCAAAGTGCTTTCCAATTCGGAGTGCTATTATGGCACTCCCCTGCTCACACACCAACCCTGAATCCCTAGTACCTAGAAAAGTCATTCTCAAACTTTAACATGCATCAGGAATCACCTGGAGAGTATGTTAAAACAGAGATGTCTGAAGCCCCCTGGCAGAGCTTCTGATTCAGTGGGTCTAGGACCTGAGAATTTGCATCTTTAGTAAGTTCCCAGGTGATGCTGATGCTGCTGGCTCAAGGACCACACTTTTGTTTTTTTAAAGATTTCATTTATAAGTAATCTGTACCCCCAATGTGGGGCTCGAACTCACAACCCCTAGAGCAAGAGTCGCATGCTTTACCGACTGACCCAGCTAGGTGCCCCCAGGACCACACTTTGAGAACCACTGAACTTGAAACTAAATCCCATGCCCCTTAACCTGCTATTCACAGCCAGCCTGTTCTCAACCTACTTTCCAGCTTCATTTCTTATCCTTCCCTTCCCCCTCCACACACCCAAGGCTCCAGTCACAGTGCAGTTCTCACCTCTAAGCAGGCCAGCTGTTCACACCTTTGTGCCTTGCTTTTCCTTTTGTCTGCAATGTCTTCTGCCTGGCAACTTCCTTTCCACATCCTCTCTGAATCCTTTCCTGACCCTCTAAACTGTTGTTAAGTCATTCTGTGCCCTAGGTCCCTGCAGACTTTGTACATTCTTCTATTATTGTTCTTCACAGAGCTCTCAGCCATGGCAACAAGGTCACTGAGTGAGGAAACAGGAGTATGAATGAGGAAAGGGAGGCAAGCAGATGGAGTGAATGAACAAAGGAGGTGAGTGAAAAGAAGAAATGATGAGTTAATACATGAACAGGTGAGTTATGGTCCATTTGTGTTTGGTTGTCTCCATTAAGTCCTGAGCTCTGGAGCAGAAAGGGAAATTACTCCCTGACCACATTAGTACAAAGTTACAGCCGTCACTTACTTCTTAGCAAGATTTAACTGGGACCCAGTATCCATCAAGCCAATCCCCCAGAGTGTTCAGGAGCTGGCAGGGGCTGGGGACTCACACTGGGTCATTTCCTGACATCAGGGCTTAACCTCCATTCAATCCTCCCTATTCTCATGCACGCTGGTGTTTCCAAAAGTCAGTTATAAGACATTTGGGACTGTGGAGAAACAATGATGGTGGATGCCTTTCAGGGCCAAGATACAAAAGGCTTTTTCACCAGACAAGTGATAAGGTGTCAGGGTTGTTTCAAATTAAAATAGTAGGTTTAAGGTGCTAGAACTACTCTCTCCCCCCGCCCCCCCATGGGGAACCCAGCTTCCTCCAACACCCATAAAGGAAGTCTCCTTTGGCTCCAGCAGACACGGATGTGGCCATTAGAAGGGACTCCCTGGCCCACTGTGGTTGTCAACTCAGCGATGGTGCTGAGCATTTCCTGCACCACAGCTGTATAGTTTCAGAAGGCATTGCACCTCTTTGAGCTTCACTGTCCTCCTCTGCAGGGTGGAAATAGTTCTATTCACCTTGTAGGTGTGTGGTGAGCATCAAAACATGCCAGTAGAGGGCCCAGTGCAGCACTAGGCAGATAGTAGGTGTGCGACAGAGAATAGTGTTCTCGCAACTGATCCTTCAAAGTCTTTTCCCTCATGAACCAGGCCCAGTCAGAATTCTGGGGTTCTTCCTCCTATTTATAATACCTGCCTTCCTCTCTCACAATTTTACCTAATTTGGGGATCTCGACTGTCATCCTACCTCCTCCATAAAATGGTCTCTGCTCCTGGAACTCTTTACCAGTGATGCTTCTCTGGGGAGGTCTGGCTTAATGAACATGGAAGTGAATGGTTAAGCAGGGGATCTGCAAGCTGCACAGGTTGTGCAGTGCCCAAACCTAGGAGTGTCATTCATATCGGCCATAAGGGAGTGGGGCCCCAGTGAGTTGTTCTATAATGAAGAGTCTGTGTCTGCAAGTCAAATGGACTTGAGTTTGAATCTTGCCTCAACGATGATTTATTAATTGCTGATCACCTAGGCTTGTTTTCCTCATCTGTGAACGGGATGTTATTAGTACCCACCATGTGGGGTAGCTGAGATTTGTAACTTAACAAGTTTAGAACAGTGCCTGGTACAGAGCTAACATTTACTGAGTACTTAATTTTATGGCCAATTCACTAATCAAATTCATTAATGAAATTAAGTGTTAGGTGTCTTTTCTGAGAAGGTTCTAAGCAATCTGCGAACAATGAGTCACTGAAAAACAGCAGCTAACGCTGCACCTAGTGGGAGGCAGGCCCTCATGCTGTCCTCTCTCAGAACTCCACTCCAGCCTTCCTTCTTGCCAAAGTCCACTTTCATTAGTCAGGCCCTTTTTTAGTTGACAAGTGATGAAACACCAAAGCAACCTAGCTTAAGCCTAAAGAAGCATTTGTGGACTGATGTAATTGGAAGGTCCAATGGGAGATCTAGGGCTCCAGCTACATCATTAAAACTTTATCTCCTTCTCCATCTCCTGGCTCTGCCTTTCTGAGTTGGCTTTATTCTCAGGCAGGTTCTTCCCCATGGCAAGAAAGTGGGTCACCAGGTGGTCTAAGCTTACATTCTAAGGCTTTTGACCCAAAAGAAGAGAAATCCTCTTCTCTCAGCATCAGAACAAGCTTATGGAAGGCCTCTGATTGGCCCAGTTCAAGTCAGATGTCCGTTCTTTGGACCAATTATCATGGATAAAGAATAGGGTGCTGTGACTGGCCAAGTTGGGGTCATGTATCCATCCTAGTTTGACAGTCCCACAAGAGCCATATGGAATGGGGGAGCGGCAGGTCTAACAGTAGTGCTGAGCATACAAGAATGTTGCCTGTCCTTGACATCCTTCTTTATGGCTCAGTTCACAGGTCACTTCCTCAGTGAACTGTCCCCTCCCTTGTCCTGTGTAGACCTCACCTTCCCACAGTAAATTTACAAATTATTTTCTGACTCCCTGACTAATCTGGGACCAACTTGAGACAAGGGATGAGAGCACATTTATTCATCTCTATCGCCTATACCTTGTTTCCTTCCCGGGCTGTGGAAGAGACATTATTGGTGGCCTATCCAGCATCCATTTCCCCATTCCTACTCAGATCTTTATTGAGTTCCCCTTCTTTCCCCATTGCCTTGGGCTTGGTGGGGAAGCAGACTCCACTCTCACTAGTTAAAACCCATCAGAGTCATCCCTTGCCACAGTGACTGGTTCAGGAATAGGCATGTGAGAGTTTGTTTGGGCCAGCGAGACATAAGGATATTTGGGAAAGGTTTCTTGCTTTTGGGTGGGCCAGTGAAACCAGTTGGCTCCTTCCTGCCCTCTCTTGTGCTGGATGTTGACTGCTACTGGCTGCACAGCTGGAAGAAAATTCAGTTTAGGCAAAAGCTGACATCATAGAAGGCAGTACAGAGATAACCTGGACCCTTCATGGCCCTGTTGAGATGCTAGGTTGGCCAACCCTGGAGGCCATCCTGCCCCAGGACCACCAAGCCCCAAACCAACACATTTCCTTGTTATGAATCCACTTGGAGCTGAGGGTATTGTTACTTGCAGCCACAAGTACCCTGAGAGCTCTTCCTGAATGAATGACATGGGTGAGTGTCCAAAGGCTGAGAGCCACCAAGCATGCCCTCCCCTGCCACCCACACCAGTTCTTTTCTTTTCTTTTTTTTCTTTCTTTCACACCAGTTCTTTTCTAACCTGTAGTTAACAGACATTCAAAGATTTGGGATACTTTAAAAAAAAAAAAAAAAAAACCACAGCAGTCACTTTACTTTTAGGTTTGCACTTTACAAAACCACAAGGGAGAAGTCCTTGAGGGAAAGAGGGGAGGGAGTGGGGGATAGTAAAGAGGGGGAAGCACAGAGTAGGCCTCAGGCCAGCCCAACAGGGCCTCCCATGTCCTGGTTGTACAGAGCTAGACCAACAACTTCAGGGAAGGGCCACAGACCTCTACAGACTGTCATCATTTGACATTAACAGGCAGTCACAGGCCTAGGGTTCCGGCAGGCCAAGGAAAGAAGTGGGCTCCCTAGCCCTCCTTCCCCCAGGCCAGGGGAAGACAGTCTGAGGCAGGGGTGAAGTCTACCCATCCAGCAGCTTTAGGATGCTCTCACGTTCCTTCAGAGTCTTCCAAGCCTGGTCCTTCTCCTTCTTGGTGGGGGTCCGCTTCTTCTGCCGGGCAGCCATGATCTTCCGGAAGGCATCCATGACCTCGTTGTCTGCCATGCGGACCCGTTGTCTCAGCTCCTGCCGGCTTACTTCCTCCTTTGCCAGCCTGTAGGGACCAGCCAACCAAGGTGTCATGGGAAGCCCACCTCCATAGTGGGGTCCCTCTCCCTCTTCCAGACTGAACCCACCTACCACCCCAGGATGGCACTCCTGTGGGCTGTTTCATACCAAAAAGCAAAGTTAATGAACCCCACTTCTACGATACTATGTGCTAGTTACTACCTTAAGCCCTTCAAATATGTCAGCACAGTTAATCCTCATAACAGCCTTGTGAGGTAGGTACTATTATCCTGATATTACCAGTGATGACAGAGGTCAAGGAGAATAAAAAACACTCCTAAATCCTACAGCTAGTGAGTAGGAGATCTGAATTAAGGCAGGCTGGCTCCACGCAATCATCTTTAAAAGGTATTCTAGTGTTAGCAGAAGACCTGCTGACTTCAGTATCCAAATTCCAGAGCAACCTAAGGGTCTAGGCAGCCTGAGTGGGTGAGATGCCAAACCAACCCCTGTAAATGAAATCTGACCTATCAATTCCACTGTTGGTGGAACTGGAAGGTGGCTTAGAGATGCGATCTAGTCCAACGTCTTAATTTTCCAGAAGGGGAAGCTGCTGCTCAGGGTAGGAGATACCTTGCTTAAGGCTCTGGAGCTGGTCAATAGCAGAGCTGAGGACTGGATTCTAGGCTTCTAACAACCCAAGCTAGTTCCTTCACTGTCCACTACCTTTTTTAGAAGTTTATTTGTTTATTTTTAATGTTTTATTTATTCTTGAGACAGAGAGAGACAGAGCATGACCGGGGGAGGGGCAGAGAGAGAGGGAGACACAGAATCCAAAGCACCATCTGAGCTGTCAGCACAGAGCCCGACGCGGGGCTTGAACCCACAAACTGTGAGATCATGACCTGAGCTGAAGTTGTACACTTAACCAACTGAGCCACCCAGGTGCTCGAGAAGTTTGTTTGTTTATTTATTTATTTATTTATGTATTTATTTAGAGAGAGCACGCGAGAGAGCGCGTGCGCACTCGAGTGGGGGTGAGGCAGAGAAATAGGGAGAGAGAGAGAGTCCCAAGCAGCCTCTACACTGAGCCGGACGTGGGGCTCAATCTTGTGACCGCAAGATCATGACCTGAACCGAAATCAAGAGTTGAACGCTTGACTGACTGAGCCACCCAAGCACCCCAGTGTCCACTACTTCTATATCTGCACATCTTTGTTTCTCCCTCTCATTCAATCTTTCTCTCCTCTCCACCCCACTCAGTATCTCTTTCATCTGTTATTTTTCCTCTTCTTGTCCTTGCATGAAAGGGAACTAGAAAGAGGCTTTGCATTCAGCCTTGGGCTCAAGTTGCAGCTTGGTTGTTGACTGGCTGTGTGACCTTCAGCAGAGTACTCACTTCATTGGCCCTTCACTTCCTCATCTAGTAAAGAGGTGAAATACCACCTACCCCCTGGACTGTAGTCCAGATTAACCAGGAGGGTGTAAATAAAGTCCCTGGCACACAGCAGGCACTCAGTAACCCTTATCCTTAAGCACTCCCTTAGCAGTTTGTCACCAAGCAGTTCCCCCTCCTTTTAATGGTGCACCTCTTTACCAATTACCCACTTGTAGACCACAAGCCCTTTGCTGTCCCTCTTCCTAGCCCCCAGTACAACGTGTAAGAGACAGGCAGAGCTGGCCAAATGCGTGTGCCCTGCCCTGTTGTGGCTCTGTGAGGCAAAGACATACATCTGCCCGTGAGAAGCAAGGAGACTCAGTTGGACGACTTCTCTACCTCCCCTCAAAAAGGGCAACAACTACCATAATCTCCCTCCAGAGATCACCTATACTTTTGTCATGACCAATGCAGGGCAAGATGGATGGGAGTCAAAATGAAATGAAAGACATTCTGACTAATTTCTTAAAGAACTGATCCTAAAACAAGGCAATTTCCAGTGAAGAGCCAATAATAATCATGGATGTCCAACAAAATGTTAACAGTTGATAAATCTAGGTACAGAGTATATTGGCGTTTACCATACAACTCCTTCAGATGTTCTGTGTTTATGAAATTTTTCATAAAAATGTTAGAGGAAAAGAAGATAAGCGTGAAAAGATTAAAAAAATAAACCATGCAACAATGCGAATATAGGTAATACCACTGAACTGTACTTTTTAAAATGGTACAGAGTCAATTTTATGTGTTTCTTTCACCACAATTATAAGTAGGTAAATAAATAAATCACAGAGGTCTAAGCCTTAGAGTCTGTGGTATCTGGCAATATTTTTTTCAAGGCTCTCCTGGTGATTTAGAGGCCCTCCCAGGGAAGCCTATTGTAAAGCGCCCAGAAGGTGACCAGCAGCGACCAAAGCCTTCTCAGCCACTCCCAGGCCTGTGCATCCCGTCCACACTAACCTCAGCAGGTCATGCTTTTTGGTGCGGTTGTGGGCACTGAGCGCCTTCAGCTCGGCCTGCCGTTTGCGCAGCTCTGCGAGTACCTCATCTTCCGAGTCCTCTGCGGGGCGGTCCTCAGACTCCAGCAGACCCTGGGCGATCAGCTCCTCCTTGATGCGGCTCTCCAGGGACTTGGTATGTGGTACACTACAGGAAGGTAGCACTTAGCTCAAGGGCCAGCTTAGAGGGGGACCCGAAAGGTTCCCAAGGCTAGTGACACATTCCTTTCTCTTTGGGCACTCCCTATCTATCTAGGTATAAAAATATAGAGAAAATGATACGAGCTGGAACCCTGAAACTCCTAGAAAACCTAGGAGTAAAGCTCCTTGACATGGGTCTTGGCAATGACTTTTTGGCTGTGACACCTAAAGCACAGGCAATAAAATAAAAAACAAGTGGGACTACATCAAACTACAAATTGCTTCTGCACAGCAAAAGAAATCATCAACAAAGTGAAGAGACAACTTACGGAACAGGAAAAGATATTGTAAACCATATATCTGATTAGTTAATATCAAAAATAAAGAACTCATATAACTCAAAAGCAATAAACCTGCCCAATTAACAAATGGGCAAATATCCTGAACAGACATTTCTCCAAAGAAGATCTACAAAACACCAGTAGATACGTGAAAAGATGCTCAATATCCCTAGTTAAGGTATCTTGCACCCCCATGTTCACTGGGGGTTCATTATTTACAATAGTCAAGATATGGAAGCAACCTAAATGTCCATCAATGGATGAATGAATAAAGAAGTTGTGGAATGTATATATACACACACACACACACAATGCACACATTCAATAGACTGTTATTCAGCCTTAAAAAAACAAGGAAATCCTACCATTTGTGACAACATGGATAGACTCTGAATGCATTATGCTAAGTGAAATAAGTCAGAGAAAGACAAATACAGTATGATCCCACTTATATGTGAAATCTAAAAAAAAAGTTCATAGAAAGAAATCAGACTTTTCATTACCAGAGGAGGAGGGTGGGGGGAAGGGAATGGGGGAAGGTGGTCAAAAGGTACAAACTTCTAGTTATGAATAAACACTGGGATATAATATGACTGTAGCTGACACTGTTTTATGTTATACACAAAGTTGTTAAGAGTGTAAATCCTGGAGCGCCTGGGTGGCTCAGTCAGTTAGGCATCCAACTCTTGGTTTTGGCTCAGGTCATGATCTCACGGTTCGTGAGCTTGAGCCCCACATCAGGCTCTGCACTGACAGTGTGGGGCCTGCTTGAGATTCTCTCTTTCTCCCTCTCTCTGCCCCTCCCCTGCTCCCAATGTCTCTCTCAAAATAAATTAAAAAAAAAAAAAAAAAAAAGAGTGTAAATCCTAAGAGTTCTCATCACAGAATTTTTCTTTTCTTTTTATTGTGTCTATGAGAAGATGGATGTCAGCTGAACATGTTGTGGTGATCATTTCACAACACACGTAATTTACACATGTAAAATCAGACCATGTACATGTTTTGTACATTGTACATGTATACCTTAAATTTATACAAGGACGTATGTCAATTTTTTCTCAATATTTTGGAAAAAATACAGAGAGACACACATGGTCTTATTTCAAACATAGACCAACACATGTGAATTGTAAAAAAATCTAGAAAAACCTATAATGCTAACAACTCAGAGAGAATCACTATTATTTACGTCACTATTATACACATTACTGTTATTTTGCTGTTATTAACATTCCACATATAAAACTGTGTTTTATTAGGGGTGCCTGGGTGGCTCAGTCAGTTAAATGTCTGACTCTTGGTTTCACTCAAGTCACGAATTTGTGGCTAGTAAACTTGAGCCTCGCATCGGCTCCATGCTGTCACTGTGGAGCCTGCTTCAGATTGTCTCTCTCTCTCTTCTCTCTGGCCCTCCCCTGCTTGTACTCTTTCTCTCAAGATAAATGAACTTAAAAAATTTTTAAATATGTTTATATTTTGTTATATAATATTTATTTACTATCTATATCCCAGATTTTGTCTCATGTCATTTCCTATCTTTTATATTATTCTAGTTTTCTATATACACACATTTAAATATATGCTGAGTAAAAACAGGATCAAACTGTATTGTGCTACAACTTTTTCTTCACTTAGCACTTTAGTGTTTACCTTTTTTCATGTCAATTAACTGTGTTTCTCAAAAACGATTAGTAGTTATAAGTAATTTTACCATATGGAGTTATATCAATTTAGCCAAACAATCCGTTTCAGTTGGACATTTAGGTTGTTTGTGGTATGAACAGGGCTATGATGAACAACCTGTACTTAAGTCTGTGCATGCAGAAATGCTGGGCCAGCATGCACATGTGAAACTTTCATTGGGCTTCATCTAAATGCCCTCAACCTCTCTCTTAATGAAGACCTTCCCATGTTAGGATAAAAGAAGTCAACAGAAGCAGGGACCAGATAGTAGGAATGTGGACAGGGTTGTCACTCACCTGAAGGGCTTGTTCTGATTGCGGGGAGAGGTGCTTGCCCCGTCGGCCCCTGATTCTTTCCCAGACATGTCAGGAATAGGAGAGTCCTCCATAGGGGAAATAATATTTTCCTAGAAGAATACAGAAGTGGGACAGAAAAAAAAAAAAAAGAAATGGGAGGGAGAGAGTAAGAGCTGTAATATTTCCATTTTCTTGCTCCTCCCTGACCTACAGTCAGAGTCTTCAGTCTTCACAGACCAGAAATATCCTTTCATTGCTCCCATCGCTCTGGAAGCCTTCCCAAACTGATTCCAGGAAGCTCTGATCATTTTAGAAATGCCTCTTTTTTACTGATACCAAAAGAAGACAACACAGAAAAGCAATGAGAAAACACTCAACAACAGTAAAGAGAAGAGCCAAGGTTTGTTAAGCGTTTGGAATGTATGTTAAGCATGTTGTGACAGAGGCTGCTGGCTGTCCAGCTACACTACATTTCCCAGACTTCCTTGTGGTCAGATGTGGCCATGTGACAAACTCTCTCCAGTGGAAAGCGATCAGAAGAGATAAGAGCCACAGCCAGTCATGGCCATAAACCCCACAAACCTTCCTTCACACATTCTTCCTTGCTCTTTTTCTGTGGGCTTGGAGTAGTAATCATACCCAGAATGACCTTGTGCAGAGCAGGTTTAGGGTGGCAAAACCGTCACAGACGGGGTCCTTGTCTGATGGGGTGGGGCTGAGATCTCTCCCCTCCCCCACCTCAGCCAACCTGGAACACGTGGCCCCAGACTGTTACACGAGAGAGAAAAACACTACTGTGTTTGAGCCAGGGAGAAAACTAAGGCTCAGTGAGGTGAAAGGATGTGCCTAAGGCCAGATAGTGGGCATAAAGAAAGGGACTCTGTATCTGGGGTTTGAATCCTGCTTCTGTTTATTAGCTGCATGACTCCAAGCAAACAGTTCCTTTTTCTGAGCCTCAATCTTCTAGTATGTAACATGGAGCAAACCACTGTCCTTGCCTCCAACAAAAGGATGCGTGGAAAGCCCCTTGCACAGGGGTCAGCCCTTAGCCAACATTCAGCAAAAGTAACTGTGGTATAGTGGCTACTTCTGGGAGAGGTTACAGACTGGGGGGTTGACACAAGAGAGGCTTGTGTAGGATATTGGCAAGCTTTGTTTCTGTTAGGCTATATATACATGTGTGCTCATATATGAAAATTTATCAATTTATACGTGTAATATCTCTGCACCTTTATAAATATGTGATATACTTCAAAAGAAAATAAAACATTAAAACAGAAAGCATGCATAATTCTGTCTTGAGTTAGGATGCTCACCTCCACCAGGGCCTGTAGGAGGCGCTGCGTCAGAGCACCAAAGGGGCACCCATCTTCGGGCTGTTCATGCTGGGCCTCAGATTTCTTCAGCAGGGCATCCACATCTGAAGTAGACAGAGAAGTGGTACACAGGTGGGCTAAGTTCTTCTAGGAACTCAAGTCCTGGCCTGGTGTGGGCAGGAAGGCGAGGGGCCTACCTTTAGTGTCCAGTTCGGTCAGTGGCCCCATAAGGCCTTTCTTCTTGTCTGCCACGGCTGCTGCCCGGGCCCCATCCTTCTGTTCCTCCAGCAGGTCCTCCTGTGCCCAGCGTTGGGAGTAGTGCTTCCCCAAGGGTGGGATCTGGTGGGGAGATGCCACCCGGCCCAAAAAGGGTAAACACTGGCAAGCCATGCCTGGGGTTGGTAGGGGCTCTCTGAGCACTTTGGGCACTGCCAAAAAGCTCATGATTCGTTCCTTCACTTATCTGTCTCCAAGTACCTACAACAGGGCCGAGGCCTATGCTTTGCGTAGATGGGAAGAAACAAAGGAGATAAAAATCTATATGCTCACAGTCTGGTAAGGGAGACAGGTACATAATGAACTAAGACACACACAGGGGCCAGTATGGAAAATTTCCAAGATACAGGTGCAGAATGGTATGTGTACATGGACCATCTCAAGTCACAGCTATTGTCCCTAGAAAGAACTAGGAAGCTTAGGGTCAGGAGAGGAAATCGTCTTTTGTATTACTTGAATTTACTACTGCCTATATGGACTACCTTTTCAAATAAATTTTCTTTTTCAAGTAAGTTTTTTAAAAATTCAAAGAACTGATGTGCTAGAGGTAGGTCAAGGTGCTGTGGCACATGAAAGAGAAATTTTCTGCAAGCAATCTGCAAAGGCATTTTGGTGGAGATAAGAGATCAGTGCTTTGAAGGATGAGCTAGTTTGCCAAGGGAAAAGGAGGAGCATGTACAGAGGCCCAGAGACCAGCAAGGATCCTGTGTGGGCCTAGAGTGAGGGTAAGGTGCTTGTCGGGGCTGGTAAATGCAGCAGTGAGGAGGGGGAATGACTGAGGAAACTGGAGACAGGTGGTGGGTCTGTGTCACCAAGGACCAAACTACTTGGAATCGATCTTGTGCCAAAGAGGAGCCAGAGGAGGCCTGGGAACAGGGCTGTGTCACATCTGATCATGACAGCTGGACTATGGGAGAGTTCTCCCAAACACTTCTCTTATTTTCTACATTTTCTTTGATGGAAACTGTTTTATTTACATCATAAGAAACCTAACTTTTACATACTAAAGAAAAAAAAAGTCCCTTTGGAGACAGGGAACTGTCTTGACACCACTTGGACAAAAACTGATGAAGTCTTGAATCAAAGCAGAGGGGCACCTGGGTGGCTCAGCTGGTGAAGCGTTTGACTTTAACTCAGGTCATGATCTCACCATTCCTGAGTTCAAGCTCCGACTGAGGCTCTGTGCTGACAGCTCTGAGCCTGGAGTCTGCTTCAGATTCTGTGTCTCCCTCTCTCTCTGCCCACTCGCATTCTGTCTCTCTCTCTCAAAAATAAACAAACGTTAAAAAAAAAAAAAAAAAAGCAGAGGGGATGGAGATGTTGGTACAAAGAACAGCCTCACTGAAGGAGATCCATTAGGATGTATGTGGTGATCATTTGGAGGGTACAGAGAGGAAACAATGCAAGAAGAAAGCTGACAATTAGAGCCAGGGTGCCTGGGTGGGTTAATGTGTTAGATAGGAGGTTGGGCAGGGTGGGGGAAGGAAAAAGATACATGACTTTGGGATCTTTGATTTTGAGGCACTTCTCAAGTCCTCTAGTTCGTCACCATGTCTACTAAGGTCCAATGTTTCTACCTTGTAATGTTCAGCTTCATCTTCTGGTGGTTTCAGTAGTTCTTCTAGCGTGCGTACCTCCTCACTGGTAATATCAGCACAGTAGGGCTCCACTGAAGCCCAGAACCTGCAGGGAGAAGCAGATCCTGAATGGGAATCTCCTGTCCCACCAGCCTCAGTCCCAGACCCCTCCACAGCCTTTACTATTTGAATCCAAAGGCCCCTCTATGTTCTCTGGCCCGGAACCTGTTGGGCGCATCATTCTTGGGGATCCGTGGCACGTCAATTGGGTCATCAGTGAATTCATATTCCTGGATCTTGGGCTGAAGGTTTTTGGATTTGGGCCGTCCGGGGCCAGGGCCAGGCCCATGTCCCGCTTTTCCTTCCAGTTTCTGCTTCTTCGGCTTCCCATGTTTGGGGGGAGCTCCAAGCTCGTGGTCTCGACCCAGCTTCAGGAATCGGCGATCACCTTTCTTATCTTGCCAGTCAGTGAGGATCTGAAATTTACAGAGGACTGTCACTGAGAGGGAGAAAGGAAATGAGAGGACAATTCTTTCTCCTAGTGAAGAATTAGGATCTAGAACTTGAGAAGACTCCAAGGTCTTTTTATTTACCCATCTCCTGTTTAGTAAACTCCTAAGCATCCTTCAAAACTCAGCTCCTTTTCTGTGCCTGCCTCACAGAACTTTATTCATATACTTGTCATCATTCCATTCATTTGTCTGTATTGACTCACCTCTGTATCACCCAAACCACTTACAGTGTTTAGGTCAAACAAATGATCATGCCCTGGTGCATGTTAGCACTGGAATATGCCGGTGGTAACTTTTGGGGGAATGCAAACAAGCCTCCCAGCAAACCTTCACTTCAAATGTCACCACAACTGGGAAGCCTTCTCGACATCAGTTACCCAGCTTCTTAGAAGCTATAATACAACTGATTATGCCACAGCCCTGATCAAAAAGCTTCATTGCACTTCCAGGGATCACAAGTTAACTATTCATCCTTTGAGCTCCAATTAAAAAGGCCTCTTTGTGTCTCTGACACTTTGTACCTCCACTGCAGGCCCAATTGTGTTGTTTGGTCAACCTGGAATGAACAGGATACCTTGTCTTTTCAACTAGACTATAAGCTACTGGAGACCAGAAAACTTATCTTAACTATCTCTGTTCCCCAGGATCTGGCATAGTATCTGGCCCACGGGGCTGAGGGGATATTTATGTTGTCAACAGAAATGATCAGAGTAGTACCAAATAACATTTGAAATACTCAGGGTCAGACATCAACCGATGTTTTGCAAAAGTATCTCTTTTAATCCTCACAAAAGCTCTGAGGTACCTCCTATGATTCATCCCTGTTTGCAGATTTGGAACTGATGCTCAGAGATAGGAGGCAACTGTCCCAAAATCATACAGCTAGGAAACAGCAACACTAGCAAGTGCTTAGGCCAGGATTCAAATACAGGTCTCCTCAGTCCCGTTCCTTTAGTACTTCTAACCATAACCAACATCACCTGTATTTGTCTGACCTCCCTTTCCCTTTAGTTGGCAAACTCCCTGAAGACCAAAAGTGTCCTAATAATTACTTCTAATGACTAGCACCCAAAACATAATGGGGGTTCGGAGGTCAGTAAATTAGAAATCTTGAAATTTATGAGGATTGTGCACATTCTTGTGTATTCTACATGTCACCCGAGCCCAGTTTAGGCCTCTCCTCACCCCTCTAAGCTCCTGTACCTCAAGGCCTCAGCTGGTGGGGCTAATTCAATGACCCATCCTATCACTTGTCACAGTCCACCCTGGTGATATCCTCTCTGTAGGGTATCACCTGGGTTTCAGCCTCGAGAACCCGTAGGCGCCGGCTGGCAGAGGAAAGTAGGGTCTCAAGCTCCAGCTGCAGAGTGTCCAGCTCCTCAATGCCGATGCCATCATCCTCAGAGCGGGCCAGCACTGCCGTGTAGCGTGGACAAACCTTCAGGTGGTCCACAGACTTGAAGTCATGGAACTGCAAGGGGCAGTCCTTCAGTTCACTCATGGCCCAGGATACGGGACCCTGTGGAACTGGAGAGAAGAGAGCCATGGATAGGAGATAAAATGGGACAAGAAAAGTCGAAGAGCTCCCTCCATCTAGGGACAGTTTCAAGGGGAAAGCCAGGCTTCAGTACCCTATTGACAAGGTCAATGGCACAGCTCCTACTCAGAGAGCCCTTACTGTGCATTAAGCTAAGGGCAGACGTTTTACTGGTTTCTCATCAATTCCTCACCCAACCCCATAAAGAGGGACAATGGTGACCTACACTTTACAGATAAGGGAACTCAGACTCCAAGGATTTTACCTGCCCAAGTTTACCAAGATGCAATCTGAATCCAGGTAGTTTTGAGTCTGTGTCACTAATTACCATGATATACTATGCCCTGTCTTTCTGATGCTCTTCTGTTCTCCACTTGGGTTCTGCTAAGCCCCTGATCTCCAAACATCCATTCTTACAATGTTAATGTTCTCTGTGCCTCCCAGCCTCTCCTTGTCTCACCCCTTCCCATCTTTGTCCCTTCTCTTTGCCCCTGACAGTGGTTAAGAATGTGGGATGGTTGGGGCGCCTGGGTGGCTCAGTCGGTTAAGCGTCCGACTTCGGCTCAGGTCACGATCTCACAGTCCGTGAGTTCGAGCCCCGCGTCTGGCTCTGTGCTGACTGCTCAGAGCCTGGAGCCTGTTTCAGATTCTGTCTCCCTCTCTCTCTGACCCTCCCCCGTTCGTGCTCTGTCTCTCTCTGTCTCAAAAATAAATAAATGTTAAAAAAAAAAATTAAAAAAAAAAAAATGTGGGATGGTAAGGGGTGCCTGGGTAGCTCAGTTGGTTAAGCGTCTGACTTTGATTCTGGTCATGATCTCCAGGGTCATGGTTCAAGACCCAGGTTGGGCACTGTTCTGACAGCTTGGAGCCTGGAACCTGCCTCGGATTCTGTGTCTCCCTCTCTCTCTCTCTGCCCCTCCCCCTCTCATGCTCTGTGTGTCTCCCTCAAAAATAAACATTAAGAAGTTAAAAAAAAAAAAAAAGAATGTGGGCTGATAAACAGGACATACCTGGGTTCAAGCCCAGCCTTTTACCATTTTCTATTTACATAGCTCTGATTATGTTTTTTAACCTTCCTGAGTCTCGATTTTCCCATCTACAAAATGGGGACAAAAGAAATCTGAGTCTGTTTCCCCATAAGAAGTCTGAATTTGTAAAATGGGGATCACAATAGTACCTACCTCCCCGAGATGTTCTGAGGATTCAGAGAGGATGCTCGTCAAGAGCCCAGTTCAGTGCCTGACACAGAAGTGCGCCTGTTTAATGTCTGGCCCCTCCCATGGGTCGCCCCAGTGACTCGCCTTCAGGGTCCCCGTCCTCCAGGGACCCCCTAACGCGGCCCCTACCCCCTCTACCTCCTCACTGCAGCCTCCTGCAGCCTCCTACGGCCCCCAGGCCGCGGGAGGGGTTGGGGAGTTCCGGTTGGTGGGAGCAACCGCCCCGGAACTGGCTAGGGGCGGGCCCCTGCAGAAGACGCGCGGGTGGGAGACGCGAGGGAGAGCCCAATATGGCTTGCGGGGAAGGGTTTGCAGGCCGCGAGCGAGCCCACTGCAGGTGGGATGGGGGCGGGGGTATGCCTCGGGCCTACTCTGGGGAACAGCCGGAGGCTGGGGGCGGGGCTCTGCAGCCGAGATCTTAGCCCGGCAGTTAGTTCCGCCGTGCCCCAGGGGCTGCAGGTAGGAGGCGCCCAGAGAAAAGATAGGGGCGCGGAACCGGAAGGAACGAAGAGCTCCTCTGCCTCGCCTTGTCCTAATATGGTGCCCAACCTGAGGCCGGGCTGCACCATTGCCTGACTATGGGGAAAGACAGCAAAGACGACAAGAAGGCCAAAGTCACAAGCGAGAGCTACACTCATAACGGGATAGGCTTGAGTATTGATCTAAAGCTTCGGGAGTCTAAAAATACCGAGGCAGTCCTAGCGGAGAAACTTCAAAAGGACCAAGTGCTCCTAGGCTCCCCCTTCTCCGCTCGGAGCATAGATGGTACCTTCCGGAAGTCCGGGCGGAGACTGAGGCTGCGCTTCTCGCGAAAGGGCTGGCGTCGCGGGGCTGGCCACTTCCGCACTTCCGCTTTCCGGCCCAGCCAGCGCCCGCGATGGTGAGAGAGCCGGGCCCCGGGCCAGGGACCCCCGCTGTTTTGCCTCAAAGCTCTGGGTCTGGGGGAGATGCGGCTTTGCAACGGAGAGGCCCGGGGCCGAGGGATGCTGTGGGGTGTGGGGGCGCGATGAGGCTGGGAGAAAGAGGGCGGGGCGGGAGCCAAAGTGAGGAAGGGGCGAGCGGGGGACGCTCTCGTAAGAAGCAGGCCTTACAGCTTCATGGTCTGGCTTTTGATGCAGGTGGGGAATTGTGAGGCATGGAGGACGCCGGAAGTGGGGCTGGTGATAGCGCCTCGAAGACACGTAGTAGGCCTCATTGCCCACAGTAGGGGAGCTGAGGCATAGAGTAGGGTCACCTCCTCACCTAGAATAGAACTTCACTAAATACACTGTCCTGCTCTCTCCTGCCTGCTTGACCCACAGTTTCTCAAAGGAAGTGTCTACACTTCCGTATCCCACTCTTCTCCTTATCCCCTGCTTTGCTTCTACCTCACCGCAGTATCTCTTATGCTGTCGCCACCCAGACCTCTTCCTGGTCAGAACTCAACCCGTGTTAGCCTTACCGTAGTCCGTGAGCTCTGATACTACTGATCCCTCCCTTCCTGGAAATCCTCCCCTTTGATAAATGTGGGTGTTCCTGGGAGTTGAGACTGGCTCACCACCTTCCTCTTTACATTTGTCCTAGTGGTACCTATCTAGTTTCTTGGCTTTGGTGACCTTGTGTGTTCTGGTGACTCTTGAATCTGTCTGCCTCGCTCTCTTTTAAGGTTTGCCTGGAAATCTTGATAACACGTTCATAGTAGACCTCCAGATCAAGGCCCATTTTTTCTCCTAAACTTGCTTTTCTTTCTGTGGTGCTGTGGCTTTGTGTCTTCTTACCTCAGCTAGAAACCTGGATTTTCTCAAAGTCAGCTTTATTGAGTTATTACATGAGAATGCATTTTATTTGTATAAGGGCAGGTGTCATGAGGCTTGCCCCTTAAAAATTATCCTTTTTAGATTTATCACTTTTGACAAACACGATCATGTAAGTACTGCGATCAAGACAGCAGAATGTTTCCTCAAAAAACTCCCTCACGTCCCTCTGTTAATCAGTCCTATCTTCTCATTCCAGCACTGATTTTTTTTTCTCCTATAGTATTCCTTTTCCATATTGTCATATAAAAGGAATTCTTCAGTGTGTGGGCTTTTTAATGTGGTTTCTTAACATAGTGCACTTGAGATTCATCTATGTTGTGTGTATCAGGAATTTTTCCTATACTATTTATTGCTGAGTAGTGTTTCATCAAATGGGTGAACCATGGTTTGGTGGGAGGTGCTTTTTGATTCCATTATCCTCTACATCTTATGTCAGTCCAACTCTTGTGAGGACTCTCTGCTTGTCCTGTCCACCGCCCCAGTCCAGGTTCTCATCACTGCTCCTTGAATAACCCTCTTTGCCTTTTGTCTCACTTCCCTCTCCAGTCCATTCTCTGCAGAGCCCCCATGCAACTGTAGTCATGTAACTTCCTCCTCAGAAAGCCCCAACAGTTCCTTACTACCTAAAAGAAAGGCTAAGCTTAACAGTCTGGCATTTGAAATTAGCCATGAATCTCTAGGCTACCATTGCAGCCTCATCTGCTGAACCTAAAATGCTTCCCCTAGGGGCACCTGGGTGATTTAGTAGGTTAAGCATCTCTTGATCTCAGCTTAGGTCTTGATCTTAGGGTTGTAAGTTCAAGCACCACGTTGGGCTTCATGCTGGGCCTAAAGCCTACTTAGTTAAAAAGGAAAAAAATGCTTCCTGTATACAACAACACTGTACTCATCGCTACTTCTGGAACTCTTAATGTCCTTTTGTGTTATTTTAACCTTGTTTATGCTATTTCCATAATATTGTTTAGAAAAGGAGTAAGACACTGCATTTGTTAGGTACTGAGCAAGGTGCAAGGAATATAGATTTCAGTAAAGGAGACCAGGAAGCTTAAAGTCTAGTGAAGAAGAAATCACCTTATTAAATAAATATAAAAGATGTGTCATTGTAGATTATAATAAATGCTATCAAGGGGGAAGTCAAGAAAGGCCTCTGTAAAGAAGGAAGAGGCCTTCCCTAAATAAGCCAAGATCTAAGGGCTGACTTAGGTCGAGAGGGGAAAAAAAGCCTGCAGGTAGATGGATCAGCCTGTGTAAAGCCCTGAGGTGAGAAAGAACTTAGTTAATACAAGAAACTGAAGATAGGCCAGTGTAGGTAGAAGCTGATCCCTCTACTGGGAATGTCCTTAGTATACTTTTCCTTGTTGTAAAATCATTCTAATCCTATTTTCATCTTCACCTCCAAACCAGTTTCTTCTGGAAATGTAATTTGTAAGTCTAATTATGTCACATTTCATCCTCCTTTATATCATAGTCACTTTTTCTGTCTCCTACCCAGTGGAGCTATTTAAAGGTAGAGATTGTCTTTATGTTTTATTTTTTCCCCCCACCCTTAAAGGTAGAGGTGGTCTTTAAATTCTTAGCATCTGGATCAGTGCCTGGCACACAGTAAACATCCATTGTTGGCTCAAAAGACAGATTGAGAATAGTCCTTCACCTGCATGCCTCTCGACCAGAGTTTCTCAACCTCAGCACTGTTTGGAGTTGAATAATTCTTTTTTGTGCATTGTAGGATGTTTAGCAGTATGCCTGGTCTCCACTCATTGCCAGTAGCTCTCCCACTCCACCCCCAGTCCTGTCAGTGAAAAATGTCCTGACATTGCTGAATGTCTCCTGGCAAGAAAAATGGTTCCCTGTTGAGAACCACTGCTCTAGACTTAGAATGAAATGCACCTTGAAGGCTTACTCTGTTTGGTTCATGTGGTCTGAAAGGCAGGTACTGTCAGTACCGTCTGGCTCCTTTGTAGCTAGTGTGGGGCGGGGGGGGGGGGGCGGTGGCAGTGGGCAGTGGGTTTGCAGAGACAGACTCTGATCCTCCCTTTGGTTTTTTCTTACAGACTGCCACTCTCCGCCCCTACCTGAGTGCCGTGCGGGCCACGCTGCAGGCTGCCCTCTGCCTGGAGAATTTCTCCTCCCAGGTTGTGGAACGACACAACAAGCCCGAGGTGGAAGTCAGGTAGGGCAGAGAAAGGTCAGGGTGGGGATGATGGGCTCAGCCCCAGAGATGGCAGTTGTCTGGAGGCTACCACAAAGTCGCATCCTGGAGTTGGAGACAGCTACACTTCTGCAGTTCACTTATTTTGTCTTGTTGCCAGATGAACAATCGTTCCCAATTCACAGTTCGGAAAATAGGGTCAGTGGGTTGGCAGGACAAAACCCAGGGGAGAAACTCCTCTGGAACCAAGATTGCTTGGCACAAGGTGTGAGTTCTCAGAGTGGGGCTGTTGGTCAAGTATCTCCTGTGGCATTACTGAACCCAGTTTAAGGAGAGGGTGGAGAATTTTGTTATCCAAGATCCCATCTCCATTCTTTTGTAATTTAAAGTTCAAGGGCTGTGTTTCCCTGCCTCCCTGGACTCATCATTTATTTCAGATATTCCGTATTTTGGGTTATTTTCTCTTATCTGATATATGTTTTGTTAAATATTCTGTTTCCCTTTAAAGTTTAATCTGAGACATACATAACTGAGATAAGCAGTGTTACCACACCAAGTTGAAATGACTTGAATTTAAAAATACTGAAAAGATGTTAGCATGTGTCATGTTGTTTTACTTAACATACGTTTTCCACTAGGCATTTTAATTGCCAGTACACATAACTGTAGATTCAGAGGCATCAAAATGGGAACTGAGCTGAGAGGGGTCTTGATGCCAAATAAGTGAATCATTCGTGAATTGATAATTAAAGGAGACCAAACTGTGTTTTGTTTTTAGCTTGCCCTTTTATCCCTAAGGCAGCCTCTCTCTTCTCATTCCCTAAATGGTGTATGGGTTTGCCTGTAGTTATTAAAATAAGAGCTGTCATTTGTAAAGCTCCTACCATGTGCCCCGCACTCTGTTAGACAATTGACCCTTTTTGATCTCTCTCAATCCTCGCCAGTGAAATAGGAATCAGTCATTTACAGATGAGGAAATTGAGATTCCAACAGGGTAACTTGTCCAAGGAAAGTAACAGAGGAGACTGGATTTCAAAACCTTTTCGCCCTGACTCCAGAGCCTTGCTCCTTCTGTTGGAGAACACGCTCGCTGGCCCCCATCTTGGAGCACCCCTACTTGTGAGTCTCCTCTTCCTTGGACTCTATGGTCTCAGATAGAGATTCCAGGTCCTGCTGTGGGGTCTCCCTGAGCATTCTGTTCCTCTATAGTACAGAGGCCTGTGACATTGTGTTTCAGGAGTAGCAAAGAGCTCCTATTGCAACCTGTGACCATCAGCAGGAATGAGAAGGAAAAGGTTCTGATTGAGGGCTCCATCAACTCTGTCCGGGTCAGCATTGCTGTGAAACAGGTGAGCTCACCACTGAGCCCCTGCCTCCTCAGGAGGCCAGGGATCCTCATCTGAGAGAGCTGTGCTAGATTCAAGGTGAAAAGAAACCCAGGCTCTATTTTCTTGACTGTACCTAGGGAATGATTTGCCAAATTCAGCAGGTCAGTAGAGTAGACAGAGCAACCCTGTCTTCTAGGCCTTGCTCTGGATTATAAGTCAGGAAACATAGCAGCCGAGGCCATTGACAGTTTAGTGTGAAGTCAAGAATCATTTATAAGAAAGGGAGAATAAGTCCAGTTCAGAAAAATAAATAGTACCAGTATCAATTTAATAGCTATAACCTCTGAAAAAGAGATTTAGGATAAAGAACAAAGTGTAATTTCTTACGTTTTCTCAGGTGATGTTTCACAAGTGTGTGATATTCCTATCACCCTTATAATTATTGCCATATATATGTATCATCCGGCCAGTTATTTGTTTAATGGATTTCCTTAAATTGACTTACTTTTCTTTATTTAAATTTGTTTGAAAACGAAACTTCGTGCTGTAGGAGAAAAGCAACATCACTTGACAAGTAGAGGGAACTCCAAAAAAATAAGTTCATTGAAAGAAAACAAAGCTGTTATTTAGACTAGATACTGTTACCTACAGAAAACTCTGTCCTTGGGGGCCTGCTCTGTTAAAAAGGGAGATTAACAAGTGTTGGGAGGTGTTCAGGGCATACCAGCACCTAGTTGCAAAATTCTTCCATTAGAAATAATGAGAATTCAGCAGAGAAAAACTTTGGGGAGTTTTTGATGTTCATTGCTGTTAAAGTGGAGATCACCTAAATTTATTTCTGATAGCCCCACATGGTATATGTCATAGACTTTGGAAAATGCAGCACTGGTGAAATGGGCAGGTGAGGAAGAGGCTGCTCAGAATGTAGGTATGAATTCTGGAAGGAGCGGATAAAAACCTCGGGTTTGCCAGAATTACCTCTCTGGAATGGGCGAAAGTGAGACTGTGATAATGCCCTGTTAAGTTGAAGACGCTCTAATGTAATAGACATTCAGTTGGCAACCAGGTGCCCCACAATTCAGGCAGTGTTTGCTCCCAATGGCAAACCCCACTGCTTGCAGCAAGCCTAGGAGAAATTGAGGTCAGAAGATCAGGGCTACAGGTTTCTGTTAGCCTAAGATGTCAGATTTAGGGAGACCTGTTTATCCTTCACTCTTACTAGGCTGATGAGATCGAGAAGATTTTATGCCATAAGTTCATGCGCTTCATGATGATGCGAGCAGAGAACTTCTTTATCCTTCGAAGGAAGCCAGTGGAGGTGAGACTATATGACCCACATGTTCATAATACCCAAGGTTCTTCCACCAAGTCTGCTGTCACTGGCCAGGGATTGTTCACAGAACCTGGATTGCTTCTCCAACTGTAGGACAACCGCTCCCTGAGTTGAGAGTGGGCCTTCATTTTGGCTGGAG
Organism: Panthera uncia; assembly: GCF_023721935.1. Taxonomy (NCBI): domain Eukaryota; kingdom Metazoa; phylum Chordata; class Mammalia; order Carnivora; family Felidae; genus Panthera; species Panthera uncia. The sequence goes on from NC_064816.1 coordinate 49,368,074, forward strand.
TGGGAGTAAGAGGGATTAGAAGCTTAAGAGAAGTTGGGCCCACCTCAACCATGGGAAAGGCAAAAAATATGAGATGCATTGCTCATCTTCCTAGAGCCTTAATGGCAGAAAGGGCACGATAAATCAAATCCTTTCTGAGCTCTGCCACCACTAAATCATTGTCTCTCAAGGCCACAGTTGACATTGGCTCAGTTGTTGCTTGACTTTGTACTTGAGTACTTTCCACAGATTCTCTGCCAAATCAACTTAAAATAACCCCAGTGACTGAGTAGCTACCATGCAGAGCCACATGTACCATCAGATGTGTTGGCCAACCTCGTCCTCATCCTGAGCTAAAATCTCTCTTCCTAAAAAAATAAATAAAAATAAAAATAAAAAAAATAAAATCTCTCTTCCTGCTCCTAGATCTAACCTCTGTGGCCACCCAGAACAAATAAGATTGCTCCTCCACACACAACCAATCCCATCCTTATCCCATAGTGTCTCTTCTCTCTGGTTGATTAGATTCTTCTGTTAGAAGATTTCAAGTTCCTTCATTCTCCCGTGACTCATTCTGCATGCAGCTGTTTGTATCACAAACAGCTTTCCAGGGGTGCCTTACACAAAATTCTCACCTGGGGTCCGTTCCTTGGACCCAGCATAGATACCCTAGCAGAGCAGGTGGGCTGCTGCCTGAAGGACATGTGACTTGGGAGAAGATCGCAGCCAGTAGGAAGCATATAGCTGAGTGACCTTAGAGGACATGGTCAACTAAGTGCCCTGGAAAGCTAATTCTCTCCTGTTTTTTCTCTTCCTCCTTCCTACTGTCTTCCTTCCCCAGGGATATGACATCAGTTTTCTGATCACCAACTTCCACACAGAGCAGATGTACAAACACAAGTTGGTGGACTTTGTGATCCACTTCATGGAAGAGATCGACAAGGAAATCAGTGAGATGAAGCTGTCAGTCAATGCTCGTGCACGCATCGTGGCTGAGGAGTTCCTCAAGAATGTAAGTGGGAGGACTTACTGGTGTCCCTACAAGAGGAAGGAGGTGCCATGGGTTGAGAACTTAGAATCTGGCGGTAAAGTGGTACCAGCAGTTTGTATTTCCTGAGGCCTCTAGGACCTTCTGGTGGGTGGCACGTCAGCCAGGTGCCTTGGGGCTGGAGGACCTGAGGGTCATCTTTGTGAGCTGCAGGGCATTTTCTGTATTTGAGTGTCTCCAGGACACCTCTCTTAGTCTCTCATGGAGACTTAGACACTCCTTTGTACATCTCAAAATGTACACAGTTCTTCTCTGTATCTAGTTCAAACCCCAAGTGAGGCAAGTTAAATCCACATGGGAATTTTCCAGGAATATAGGGCAGTTCATCATAGTGTAATTCCACTTCTCAGACAGACTTAAATATTTTCCTTCAGTGTCTGTTTCTCAGGCTTATAGTCATGATTACTTTCATGGCTTCAGTCCTCCAGATCTCTCTTTCATTTGTTTGTGTCTTCCTAACTAAAAGGACAGCAGTCCTCTGAAGAGGAGGAATTGTTTACACTGATGAGCTGATGACACAGTTGCTCTAATTTAGATATTCAAGATATCCTGTCTTTTTTTTTCTTCTTCCAACCAGTCTTTGGTTTGTTGACATGTTCTGCTCAGAGTCAACTATGATCCCTAGATGGTAGGTTAAGTGTTTACTCCTAGCAGTGCATACAGATCCAGCCCAGAAGGAATTCAGATTCCTAAAAATGGAAATTACGCCTGCTTCCCCTGGGCTTTACTTATACGGAGGGCAGCCAGTGTACAAAGTAGCTGCCCTGTGCATGCAGAGCAGTGTGCTTGTTCAGATCACACAGACTTTGTGTGAGTCCGGCCTTGCTGCCTACTTGGGCATGTTCCTGAACCTCTCAACAAAGCCTCAGTTTCCTCAGCTGTGAAATGAGACTGTTAATACGTACTTTTCAGTATGGTTGAGCATTAAATGAGGAAGTATATACAGAGCAGATCACCTGGTTCATAGTAAGCTTTCCAAGTATTGTAGCACCAGAGTTTTATGGCAAATGCACCAGGAGGCCTTTAGGTTCAACTACGAAAGAAAATAGTTCTTGTCCCGATTTATTATTTGGCTTATTCATTCAAGAGTCATTTAATCATAATAATTGGATTTCTGTTGTTTAATCCCTGAAACAGTCTTTGAGTCAGGTGTCATCCCTATTTTATAGATGAGTGAACTGGGCTTTGGAAGTCAAATCACCTATCCAGGACCCTCAGCTAGTAAGACGAGAAACCAGGACTTGGAGCTTGGTTTTCAGATTCAAAAATCAAAGATAGTACCATGGCACTTGGCAGGGGTCACATACTCAAGTGCATGCAGGGGTCAGGCAGGTAATAATGTGTGTGAGTGAAGTGGGCTATTGGGAACCTGGTAAGCATATGTCTCATCTGAAGAGGACCACTACCACAGAGCTCCTGTTCATTATGGTTTCATCTTCTAGCTTGTCAAAAGAATCCCCAAGTCTGGATTTGTATGCAACATCTTGCATATTTTCAAGGTTGTAAACTAATTCCTATCTTTTAAAAATACTTCATGGGCCAGACATTGCTCATTATTGGGCTGGGTTCAGTTTGTGGGCCAATTGGACCACAGCTTCTGGTCTGTAAAATGTCCAGGGCCGTTCTGGGTACCATGAAGGATACCTGAGGTCAGAAAACATTTCAAGGGCCTGTTATGGTTGGAGATCCACCCAGAGCTTGGCACTAAGTACCAGATCCTGGGTCCTTCTACTCTGCTCTTCTGGCCCTCTGAGTCCTCAAGTGCTTGCATTTAGGCCTCTTAAAGAAGGCAACCTCAGTTCACCAAGTGAGGCACTGTGACAGCTTTATAGCAACCTCCATGACAGGGCTAAGGGGAGCTGGGGAAAAGCCCACCTCACCCTTAATTTCTCTGCCGTGTTTAGTGCTGGGTTTAAGGCTAGTGCCCTGAAGGTCACTGCTGAAGGCTGACTGAATTAGAGCATGCCCCCAAGGTGTCCTGGGACCCAGCCCTTTCCCCCAGAAATCTGAGCACAGTGGCAGCTCTCAGATCAGCCCACCTCCCCAGAGCAGGCCTGCCAAGATACATACTGTAATAACCACCATTCACTGCCTCTTGGTTCTCTTGACAGTTTTAAACCATCTGGCTGGATCTTGAGGCCTTCCCCCTCAGACTCCCCCGTGTCTCTGCAAAGGCATCCTGGAGTTACTCCCTAGAGCGGCGGCGGAGGCAGCAGCAGCAAGCAGCAGCGGCAGAGCGGGGGAGCTGGGTCGGGGTGGGCATTAGATGCGGGAGGTGGGTGGTGTGCTTGCTAGCTGGGCAACAAAGCAGCAGTGGACCTGCCCCAAGGCCACAGGTGCCTGGTCAGGCTGGCTTCTGATGTTCAGTCCCCTGGGCTGGGACAGATTTTTTTTAACGTCTTGAAACTTAAATTCTGTGCTTGTAGGAGACTGAAACCTTTTTGTCTTTTTTTTTTTTTTTTTTTTTTTAAACAACCTCCACCTCCAGTGGCTGTGACTGGTCCCAGTGATTGTACCATATTGGTCGCTGTGGGTCTGGGCGGGCCTGGAGCCAGAAGGCGACTATTGTCTCCCTCTCCCAATTACCCCCTCCCCAAGCCCCAGGTGGGGAGGGAGGGAGGGAAGGAGGAAGGTTTCAGACTCCAGTTCTTTTCCCTTGCTGTCTTATTCCTGAGCCTCCTTGGTCCCAGTAGAAGTTGTGGGGACCCTCTGCCAGCTTTCTGAGCTCTACCTGAAAATGGCCACCCAGCACTGGTTGAGGACAAGGGCTGAACTGGTGGCCACCAGCCATGTCCAGGAGCTGGACCCTGAAAGCCAGGTACCTCTGGCCGTAGGGGCCACTTTGTGCCCTCCCAGTTGAGAGGGGCCACTGTTTCGCCTTGTCTGTCAGTGCAGTGCCTGTGCTAGAGGTGGAGAGGTGAGTCGTCCAGAGCTTCCTGAGCTGGGGCTTTCCTGCCTGCTCTGGCTCCTCTGCTCCCACGCTCGCTGTACCTTTTCTTATTCTGGTGGATCCCCCCTGCTCCCCTGATTAAAGTCTCTTCTTGCCCCTTTGGGGCTGCATGAGGTCTGTGCACTGTGTGTATGAAAGGAGGGGAGGTGGGGCATTTTCTTCCCAAGACCACATAGCTGGTACTTAGGCCTGGGGGTCCCCATCAGAGGTAGTCTCCTGATTGGCTGACATTATGTTGTGCCAAGGGCCCCCACCCAGAGACCCCATTATAGTCCAAGCACCACTCATTTCTGAAACTGCTCTCTGCCTATACAGAGCTTTGGTCCTTTTCATATAAAGAGCTCAGTTGGGCTAAAAGGTAACCTCAGAGAGATAATAATTCCATTTTATGACTAAGGAAACCAAGGTTCCTTGAGATGTAGCAGCTTGCCCAAATCTCCCAGCTAGTGAGCAAGAGGGTAGACTTCAAATCCAAGGCTTCTACCTCTATCTGTAATCACTAGCCACGTGTGGCTGTTTAACTTACTACAATTAGGTAAAGCTTAAAATTCACTTCCTCAGTCCCACCAGAGACATTTCAGGGGCTCAATAACTACAAACGACTACTTCCTACCATGTCAGAGAGTACATGCGTGACATTTCCATTGTTGGAGAAAGTTCTATCGGACAGCACTAGACTTTGGTGACTGCTTGAAGTTAAGAAACAACAACAAACACTTGTGTTTGAGTCCTGACTCTCAAGACTGAATTTGTGTGAGTTCTATTTATTCTGTGCTTCAGTTTCTTTATAAAGTGGAGATAATGTAAACAATCTGACACAGTACTTTTCAAATAGGCACTAAATAAATGATAGCTGATCATTCCACCAGCACAGTATCTAAACTGATAATTTTCATTGTGCTAGGCATGGAGGTGGTGGGGGAGAGACCTTATGCCTGTTCGAGAGAGTTGGGGGATGGGTAGTGAAAACTAAGTGTGTAAATTGGTGTATTGAAGTGTTTTCATATTCACAAACAAATCTGGCAGTCTATAGTGGGTGTATTTATGGGAGGGGAGGGGGTTTGGGAAAAGTTTCAGAAGGGTTAGCCTTTGAGCTGAGCTTTCAAAAGAGTTTCTTCCAAATCACCAAAGAAGTCTCGAGGTAATGTTAAAGGGAAGAGGGATAGAGGTGGGAGTAACCTGAACAGCTATCATCCCTTTTATGACATTACCTCTGTGACCTCCCCAACTGCTGCCTTACAGAATTAGGTGTGCCCTCCTCTGGGGAACATGGCTATGTTCTAGCTTTGCAGTAAATGTTAAAGATGCTCATGGTGAAGCTGGATTTTCACTAGAGTATGGCAGCTGCTCACACAACCCTCACAGGACAGCATTGCCAAGGTGAGCCAGCCATTTCTCACAGATCTATCTCCCAGGGTCCAGAGCCCCTAAAACCAGGTTTGAGGCTGAGGAGAAAGAACAGACTGGATGGTTGCCAACAGCCTGCCACCTTCTGGGAGCATTCCTTTTGGGAAGCCCAGTCTCCAAGGGAGGTTGGGAAGAGTGATCTCAGGTTGAGGTTGGCTGGACAGTGAGGTTGAGGATCCACCTTCATTGTATTGGCAGATCTACCCCGTAGTTAACAAAGCTGGGTTCTTAGACCCGAGTACTCTTACTTGGACTCTGCTTGAATGAGCACTGCTGGAGTTTGTACCTCAAATTGCTCCTTTGGTACTTTTGTGCCTAATAGGTAACCCATCTGAGTGATAATGTGTACTTATGTTAAATAAGAGTGGGGTTTTGGAGTCAGACCTGAGTTCCATTGCTGGCTGTCCTGTGTGATTTTAGGCGAATTAACATTTTGGAGCCTTATTTATGTCACCTGTGACCTTGGAAGATCATACTTTGCCACAACCTCCAAAAAGGTTAAGTCTGCAGTCTGGAGGGCTGTGGCTGTTACATTTTTTCTGTGGTTGACTCAAACAATAATCTGTTTTCCTATTTCTGAGTTGGTGGTGTGGGGTGGGGGCAAGGGGGAGATTGTGCTGCACTCTGTACTTTCCCATTGTTTCCCCCATATACTGCCCTGGCTTTCAGATCAATCCCCAAGGACCTTACCCTAGGCCCATTCGCCTTGCTCTGTAGATCTGATCCAGTTTCACTAGGCTCCAGCCACACTGGTTGCCTTTTAGTTCCCAGGGAAGGTTCTTACCCTCCTCAGGGCTGTTGCTGAGACTTTCCTCTCCCTGGAATACTATTCCTTTTCTCTTCCCTAGCCAACTCCTGACCTCCTTTGCGTTGTGTAGTCTTCAGCTTAAATGTCACCTCTTCAGAGAGGACATCTTTGCCTTCTCTAAACTTTATCCCCTTCCTGGTTTCAGTTTACTGCTTGTTGATTGCCCTTATCATACCTACAGCTGTTTTATTTCTTTGTTGCTTGCTATTTTGTTTTCCCTCCACTGGGCTGTAACCCCCATGAGGTCAGGGGTCACCTCTAGTTTCTTCTTCCAGTCTCCAGCACCTAGCTTGCTGCCTGCCTATCACGGTTGCTGTCTATAAATACTGTGGAATGACCCAAACCACAGGAACCATGACCCTGAAGTTAACTGGCAGTGCGGTGCTCTGTGCTTCCACCTTCGGTGAGGTCCGGATTTTAGCCCGCTGGAGGGAGTCCGCAACCCTCTACCTGAGCCCTGATTGTGCCCGGGGAATGGTTTCCAGGGCGACAGCAAACAGAGGGCGGGGCCTCGGAACTGAGGGCTTCTCTCCAGCCTCCGCTGGGCCCTCCCCTGAGTAGAGGCGGTGTGCAGAGGGGAGGCGGGCTCTCGAGCGCCGGGACAGCGCTTGCCGTGAGCGGCGCATGCAGGGCCCCGGCGCCTCCCTGCTTCTGAGCGTGGGGGAGCTGGGGGCCGCGCCACGGGGTTCTGCTGCCTGGTTCTGCCGGGAGGGCGGCCCGGTGTGCAGCTGGCGGCGGAAGCCGCAGCCTACGGAGTCACGCACCAGAACCTACGCCCCATGGCTGTGTGCGCACCACACCGAGTTCCAGCCTCCCGAGAAGCTGCCGGGACCTGGGCCTGCCTCCGCCCGTCCCGAGGGGACTCGCGCAGGCCGCAAACGCGGGGCCGGGAGGCCCGCCGCTGCGCGCGGCCTAAGCCGCGCGTTCGAGTTGCCGGCCTACGGCATCCACGCGCAGAGCACCGCGGATCTCTGCCGTTTCAGGTCCCCGCACACCTCGGCCCTGGATGATGCCCAGTCACAGGAGGATGAGGCCCGTTGCGGCCTGCCCATCCTGGTCGGAGGTGGTGGAGAGGACGAGACGATTTGGGGTGGGGGGAATGAGGGGTCGGGAGAAGTGCGGAGTGTGGGTATACGGATGAAGGGTGGAGAAAGGAGTGTGGGAGTCGGGAGGCCCGGAGAGACACTAGGCCGAGCTCCCAGGCTGCCCCATGCCCACTCCGCATCTTTCTGCAGGTTCCCTTGTCCTCTGGCGAGGATTCTCCAAGGCGTCTCACCACATGGGCCGGCTCAGAAACGCCAGGATCCACGTGGAGAGAGCTGTCAAGGTCGGAGGGGGATGGGGGGTGCCTAGAAAGGGCCCTGAGAATGGCTTAATCTGCCTCTCCGAACTGTATTCCTTCATTCTTTAAAAAGAAACGAACAAAACCAAAAACCTTGATCCCACACCCATCTTAAAATATTCCCAATTCTTCAGTACCCCTTCTTTGTGGAATTGTCTAACTTATTTACCTGGGATTCACCACTCAGCTCTTAGCCCTCTGGTTTCTAGCCTTAACCCACTCCCATCCATCCCAGTCACTCTGACCTCCAAGGAGCCAAATCCAGCAGCCCCCTTTCTGTCTTAATCTTGGTCTGGTACCTTGTGTCACTCTACACTCCTGCCCCACATACCCTTCTCCCTTGGCTGTCTGCACACCCCTAGTTTTCCTTTCTCCCTCCCTGGGTGCTAATTTTCAGCCTTTGAAGGCTCTACAGGGCTTTCCTGGTTCCCTGGATCTCTCTCCACACTGATCTTCTTGGCTTTGGATCCGGTCAACATGCTGTGCCCTCTACATGCCCTTGTCTCTCTTTTGACTCCACACTCCTTAGATCCATCCCCCTACTTGACATGTCCACCCAGAGAGAATTTAGAAGCATTTCAAACCCATGCCCCAAACCATATTCTTGATTTTCCTGCCTAAACGTGTCATCCTCCCTAATCTCCGGTCTTCCTGTCTCCGAGTTCTCAAGCCAGAAATATGATCTTTCTGTTTGTTCACCCACACATCTAGATAACCATGTTTTGTTCTTGTTTTTGTTTTTAAGTAAACTCTCTGCCTAGCATGGGGCTGGAACTCACGACCCTGAGATCAAGAGTTGAGTGCTGTACTGACTGAGCCAGCCAGGCACCCTGCTCACCTACTACACATCTAACCCCATGAGCAAAACCAGTCATGTCTATTTCCAAAGCGAGTCTCCACTCTGTCACCTTCTCCACATCTTCACCCTCATTCTAGAATGCTATTGTGATTTTTCTCCTGCCCAAACCACGACAGCCTTCTAACTGGTCTCCCTGGTCCCCTCTCCTGCCTACCCCTTTCCCCTCCATCTGTTCTCTGTATAGCAGCAAGCAAACTTATAAAGCCTCCAAGCATATCATGTCCTCACTTTGCCTTTATTGCTTCATGCTACCCTCAATATAAAATTCAAGTCTGTTCAAGGCCTGCAGGCCTTCCTCAGTCTCATGAAGCTACCACTACCTGCTTCCTTAGGAGCTCTGCCCTCATTTTCCACACCCTATCCTCCCTGGCTTCCTTCCAGTTTCTTCTGATCTCTGTTCGGCCTCAAGACCTTTGTACATGCTTTTCCCTCTGCCTGAACTGCCGTTTGCCTAGTTCTGTACACTCCTTCTTACCATTCCCATGTATGTATTTCTAGTCTCTCTAGGTCCCTGTTGAGCATCCAGTTTTGGGAAGCAGCCAACCTGGATTTAAATGCTTTTTCACTTAATTACTCTGTGGCCAAACTATTCAACCTCTCTATGTCTCTGTTTCATAACCACTTAAATGGGGATAATAGCATCTATTAAAAATACATATTATTAATAATACATATAAGCTAAGCAGTGCATAGTAGGTGCTCAATAATTGTTAGCTATTACCATTATAATTGTTACTATGCATATTTATTTCTCTATGTGTTTATAATTTGTCTCTCCTATTAGAACATAAACATTTCCTGAAGGCAGAAACCAGAACTGTCTGGTTCACCACTATATCCCATATGTCTGGCACTTGGATATTACTCACTGAATAAGTATCCTTCTCTCAACTTACAGCAGAAGAAGATCTTTATGATCCAAGGCCGCTACCCAGTGATACGGTGCCTCTTGCGCTGGAGAGGCTGGGTGGAGAAGAAGATGGTCCATCACTCAGGCACCACCCTGCCGCCACCCCAGAAGGATCTGGATAGCTCAGTAATGGGTGATAGTGACACCACTGAGGGTGGTGAGCCATTCCCTCCCTTTCCACAGGCTGCCCCTCCTGAGTCCCTTTCCTTTGGTTCCCTCTATCCCAGGGTTGAGACTTTGGTATGGGCCTATGGAGCAGGGACAGGGGCCTCACCAGGCCTGGGCTCTGCATCCACAGAGGATGAAGACGAGGATGAGGCGTTTCGGCCACCACAGCTGTTTGACTTTGATGATTTACTGGAATTTGATGATCTAGATGGGACACATGCTCTGATGGTGAGGGCCCCGGGGGCTGGCAGTGAGGGACTTAGAGGGAGAGCAGTAGAGTCCAGCTGGGTCACCTCAGAGAAGTCCTTTCCTTCTCTGGGCTTCAGTTTCCTCATCTATAGTAAAAACTGCTTCTATAAAGCCTGGATGCGCCAGCAGAGTGGTGAGGGACACAGTGGGGCTCAGACAAGGCTGGCCTGGGATTAGAACTCTGCTAGGTTATAAGCCAGCATAACCTGCCCACCTAGTAATTCCCCCTTCCAAATAAAACCCCCTTATTTCACATCCTTTCTCTGCCCTTGGCAAGCGAAGGCTGGAAGGAAGTGCCTAAAAAGCTCTGAAAGGTGCTGATATGATGGTATGGAGGTGAGGACACCTCTGTGTTGAAGTGAGGACACTTGGCTTTAAATCTTGGCACCACCACTTACTAAGCTGAACTATACCAAATTGTCGTTTTTTTATGTCAGAAAAAGTTGAACACTGGCAGTTTCATGTGGCTCAAGCCTGTGAGCTCTTAGATAAGTCACTTACCCTGCTTGTGCCTCAGTTCCCTCATCTGTGAAATGGGGATAACAATAGCACCTACTTCATGGGGTTCTGATGAGCATTAAATGAATTGATAGGAAAACCACTTAAAAAAAAAAAAAAGGCACTTAGAACAGGGCCCGACACATGATGTCATTGCCTATTAGTAATTCTACCTCCCAGAGTTGTGGGAAGGATGAAGGAGGTAGAGTCCTGAGAAGGTCTTTGTCACACACTCTGTGCCCATCAGCTTGGAGTCACTGTCCTGTCACTGATAGCCATGGGCCAAAACAAAGGTGTGGCATTCGGTTGTGTGGCTCAGTCACTGCCTAGGGGCACCTGACCAAAGGAGTTCTGCCAGCCAGCCTGCTTTCTGCTCACAAGTATGTGCCCTAGAGGAAGAGATGTCTCTTCTTACCTTATACCAAGATGGAGTGTGGGCTAAAGGCCACCTTGGAAGCATACTCTTCTTCCATTCACACACGCACACATACACACACACCCACACACACCTACACACACCGGCTCAACAGAGTGAGGAGAAGTTTCTCAGGCCTTGTGCTGAGAAACACCAGCCTCCCCCGTCTCCTCTGCTCTCCCCAGTCCCGCATGGTTCGGAACGAGATCCCCTATTTCATCTGGACCACTCGGCGGGACGTGTTGGACTGTCAGATCCTCTCCAAGGATCAGATGATAAACCACTATGCCCGGGCTGGCTCCTTTACCACAAAGGTGGGTTCCCCAGGGGAGAGGGCATAGTAGCTTCTAACCCACTAGTCCTTGGGCTGGCAACCCCACTCCCTGCTTTCCTTGTCAGTAAGAGTTCTTAGGAGGTGGAGAGGAATATAGTTCAGTGAGATTTGGAGTCAGGCAGGCCTGGGTTCAAATCCAACCCCTGCAGCATATCTCGCAAATGTACACATAATGACTAAGATAGATTCCGGGATCCAAACAGCATCTGGAGCCAAGAAAACACCAAATCCAATGACTGTGAACAAGAGACCTTACCAGTTAAGCAAAGGGTATCTGGCTGATGGATCCATTCGATCTTACCTGGGTTTATTAACAAGTGTTTTCACCTCTCTGAGCCTCAGTTTCCTCTTGTTTATTTTTTTATTTTTAATTTTAATTTTTATTCTTCATCCATTTTTGAGAGAGAGAGAACATAAGCAGGGGAGGGGAAGAAGGAGAGGGAGACAGAATATGAAGCAGGCTCCAGGCTCTAAGCTATCAGCACAGAGCCAGATTCAGGGCTTAAACCCATGAACTGGGAGATCATGACCTGAGCTGAAGTCAGATGCCCAACCCACTGGGCCACCCAGGTGCTGAGAATACCAATACCACCTATTTTGTAGGGTTCTGGCAAGAATGAAGAGCTTTATTATTAGAACCTACTAGTATGTTATTGGTGCGGGCTGGGAAGATATCCTAAAGGAGGCAGGTCTTTAAGAATGTGAAAGGATGGGGACACTTAGGTGGCCTAGTGGGTTAAGCATCCAACTCTTCATTTTGGCTCAGGCTTGATCCCACAGTGCTGACGGCTCTGCTCTCTCTCCCTCTGCCCCTTTCCTGCTCATGCTCTCTCTTTTTCCCTCTCTCTCTCTCAAAATAAATAAATTTAAAAAAAAAAAAAAAGAATGTGAAGGATGGATAAGAAGGATATAGGGCATTCTTGGCAGAGCAAACTGCATGGGCATACATAAGGAAATGGATGAGTGAGTCAGGCCTATCAAGTGCAGCAGAGGCTCTGAGAACATTTAAGCAGGGTCTCCCTGAGCTGTCTGGGCATGTGGCAAATGTGGGAAGTCCCTTGAGGTGCTCTGGGAAAGTCCCACTGTGCCCCCTCAGTGGCTAACTCCATAGGTGGGTCTGTGTCTCAATCTCCGGAATTTGCCGTGGTTTGATGAGGCTGATGCTGATTCCTTCTTTCCACGCTGCTACCGCCTGGGTGCTGAGGATGACAAAAAGGCCTTCATAGGTAAGGAGATGCCAGCCCCATGCCTGGACCCCCAGGCTAAAACCCTGGTTCGTGTTAGAGAGCAAAAGGCCTCTCTTTAGATGCTCTCATTCACTCCAGCTGACTTCCTTCTCCATTTCCAATCCTTATCTTCCCTAATGTGACTCCCATAATGAACTTCCTAGCTTGGTCAACCCAGACCTCCAGAAGAGCTCAGATAGCTTAATTTGTATTCTAAAGCAGGTTCTCAGAGTTGGTTGATTGGTTGAGTTTAGAGTCCACTATATTCCAGGCCTGTGGCAAATTCCACTGGGTAGATTGGGTTCCAAATCTAGAAAAGGCTGTGGACTTTGGACTTCTAAGGCAGAGTAGTTTCCGACTTCAGAACATGTTCCAAGTTCAGGTCAGAATTTGGGTTCAGATTAGATGCTAGGTTTAAATTCATCTCCAAATCTGACATAGGTTTTGGGCTCAGGTCTGGTTCTCAGGCTAGAATAAGTGTCAAAAGTGTATCGGAAGGAACAGAAGGGGAAAATGAGACAACAGGTCTAGGCAAGATTCTGAAGGCAGTATATATGCCACATCAGATTCTAGGCCTGGATCTACAACTGCAACAGGAGCCAGGTTCTAACCCCAGAGTCTAGAGTCAGAAGGTAGTTAGGTTCCGGATCCAAAATGGGGCAGGTTATGATCAGGTTCCGGAACCAGAACAGGCCTGAGCCTAGGGGCTGAGCAGGGTATCCCCTGCCCCGGGAGCAGAGGACTTCTGGCTGACAGCTGCCCGCAACGTTCTCAAGCTGGTGGTGAAGTCCGAATGGAAGTCGTTCTCTATCCAGGCAGAAGAGGAAGAGGCCCCAGGTAAGTACTATGGTTACCTCCACTCCCTACCTGTTTCATTTATCCTTCCACCCATCCATCCATGTGTTCATCTACACATCTATGTATTAGCCACATCCATCTGCCCCTCCTCATCATCTTTCTTCTTCCCACCCACCATCCATACATGTACCCACCCACTTGTCCATCCATCCATCTACTCACCTGTCTAGTCCCCCACCCCCACCCACTGAGCTCACATTCACCCGCCCATCCATTTATCATTCATTTCCACACTGTTGATCTACTCATTCACCTACCTTCTCTCAGCTCCACACTCCTTATTGATCCATCCTCTCCTCTACCTACCTTCCTTCCCATCCTGCCACAAACTCATCTACCTATCTACCCACCTGCTTTTCCGTTCTCCTATCCACCATCCATGTATCCTCCACTCCACCCACTCATCTGTTCTTCTTTCCCAATCACCCACCTGTCTTCTGATCCACTTGTTAATTAATCCACTGCATCATCCAGCCATCCCATGGGCCTGGCATGTGACCAAGCAGTATAGAGAGGACAGACTAAGAAGACATGGTCCATCCCTGCCTGTGGGGAGCTCAGGTCTCAGATGAGGAAGAAGCAGTGAAACCATGTACTTTTATGTGGTCTGAGGACCCCTTGTCCCTTGTGGCAGGGGGCAGGGGTACACAGAGAATCCCTTACTGCATGTTGGCTCAACCCATTGCCTGCCCTTTCTGTCTCTGAACTTAGTTCCTACCTCTGAGTGTCCATCCTATTATCCAAGGGCCTATCAGCCATGGATTCAGGAAAGTAGGGGGCAGCTCTACTGGATAGAGGAAAATTCCTGCCTCTTCCAGAAAGAGTTTTCTCCATTGCTGTCTCCTGGGTGTGTCAGGTGAAAAGAAGACTGTTGTGTGCCAGTATCAGGGACACAAGGGCCTTATGTGTGTCAGAGGTCCCAGGAACAGAGAGGCTACAGGTGTGTGCTGGGGCTATATCCTGAGAGGCTTTGGGGCATTTAGGGTAGAACCTCAAGTGAATAACAGGTCCTGGAACAGTGGGGCCAAGGGTGAGTACTAGGGTCACAGGTGAATTTAGAACAAAGCCTCAGGTAAGTGACAGGTCCCAGGACAGTAGAGGGTACAGGTGTATACTGGGCCTCAGGCAAATGACAGGCCTTAGAGCATTGGAGGCTGTGGCATATGTCAGGTTATGTGCCTTGCGTGTCAGATAGTGACAGGCCCCTTTCTGTCTTCAGGAGACAAGCAGCCCAAGAAACAGGAGAAAAAGCCAGCGACAGTGTCCCCAGAGTTTGTGGATGAGGCTTTGTGTGCCTGTGAGGAGCACCTTAGCAACCTGGCTCACATGGACATCGACAAGGGCCTGGAGGCGCCACTGTACCTCAGCCCTGAGGGCTGGTCCCTCTTCCTCCAGCGCTACTACCAAGTGGTCCAGTGAGTACCTCTGCCACAGGGCTGCGGGGCCTGGGCAGGTTCCCCCTGGCCCTCAGGGGGCTTCTGTGTTCTGAGCTGATGCTCAGAGATAGACTCTCTCCTCCCCAGGCCTCCCACTTTTGTTTGCCCTGCCTCTACATTCAAGAACCCTCGGGGGCTCCCACTGCCTTCATGACAGGTTCCAAACCATTCTTCCTGAATCTTGGTTGACGTGCCATAATTACTGAGATCATGGCCTGTGCTGTCAGATAGTCCTGACTTTTAGCACCTTCCAAGCTCTTTGGCCTTGGCAAAGGTCATCTCTCTGAGCTTTACTTTTCACATGCAAAATAATGTCTGCCTCCAAGGTAGGATTAGACAGGATAATTTGTGTTATGCACTCAGTGTAACTCCCAGGATTCATTCACAAAATGAGAGTCTGTCAAGTCATTTGGGATTTATCCTGGAGGCCAGTGTTTCCCAAAGGATGCTCCATAGGATGCTTAGCTCTGTGGGACCTAAATCGATTTGATGAAAGAAAGGCTTTTGTGGTCAGTTGCATTTGGAAAACATCAGGTTAAACAAAGTTAATGAATTTAGGCTTCCTTGATGCAAGACTTTTCAGAACCTGTGGGTGGTGTCAACCTCCAAGAGACAGACTGTGCACTATATCCTGTACTTTGGTACAGCCCCCAGCCCCCGCCCTACCCCAAGCATCCTGAGAGGTTGTGTTCTCAGAACACACTTTGGGAAAAAGTTCTCAATCAGAGGAAGGGAGTTGAGTTGAGACGGGAATTCGATTCAGCAGAGGTGTGCAGGAGAGAGGAAGGGAGAAGCGCCCCCAAGGCAGGAGGGCACCCAGCATTTATTGAGCGCTTCCTGTGTGCCCAGCATTGTGCAAGTCTCCAAAAATGAAGTGTAGTCCCTGCCCTCAGTGGGTGTACAGCTCAGGTGGGGAGGCTTGCAGCAAGTCAGGTGGGAGTGCTAAGGGCCTCAGCTGGGGTGGTTTTAATAGAAAGGAATGGGCAGACTTAATGATTTTGATAGGGGAGACTAAAGAATTAATAAATGAACTTAGAATGAAATACTGAGCAAACCTTCATTATTGATAAATAATTTGTATCTGTTTTAAATGTTAGAAATTAAAAACTAGGTGACCCTATACTACCTTAACTACCAGAGAAGTATCAGAAAAAGCCCCTCCTTCTTAAACTAAGAATTCTCAAGACTAAGAACATTAGAACATGAGTCCTTTGTATTTCTAGATGTGAGGTAAGTTCTAGAGAGCCTTAGGCACTTCTCAAAAGTTGGGATTATGTAAAATATTACATCATATAAGGGTGCCTGGCTGGCTCAGTTGGTGGAGCATGCAACTCCTGATCTCAGAGTCATGAGTTCAAGTCCCATGATAGGCATAGAGCCTACCTTAAAAAAAAAAAAGGTTTTGGGGTACATGGCTGTCTCAGTCAAATATAAATGCTGTTAACTGGTTCACTCACTGAAGTTATGGATAGTTAGCATTCATTAATTTATGCAGTACTTATGGCTATGTTTTCAACTGCTTTTTTTTAAGTTTATTTATTTTGAGTGAGAGAGAGAGAGAGCACAAGTAGGGGAGGAACAGAGAGAGAGAGAGGAAAAGGGAGAGAATCCCAAGCAGGCTCCGCACTGCCAGTGCAGAGCCTGATGTGGGACTCAAACTCAGAAACTGTGAGATCATGACCTGAGCTGAAACCAAGAGCCGGTTGCTTAACCGACTGAGCCACCCAGGAGCCCCTGTTTTCAACTTTTTTAAAAACACATACATGGCTCACCAGCCAGGCTTTTATCAAGGTTGACTTCCCACAAAAACACTAGTTGCTTTTTTGTTGTTTGTTGTTAAATATAAAAATGGTATTGTTATGTCTAATGTACTTTTTCAAATGACACATGCCCTTGCCACCATCATATGACACTTCCCTGGGCCAAATCACAGGTTTATTAAGCAGATTCCCTATGCCATGGCCCACAGAAAAGTTTCCAGCAAACCCTCTGGAAATAGAAGATTTAGGACTTGAGTGTGAATTTTCCTAAGAGGCTATGCCTAGCCCCCACCATTTGGCTGTCTCTGCTTCTGGTGCTTTCCCATTGGGTGCTGCTGCCTCATTGTTAAGAGAGGTATAAGTTCTTCAAGGCTGCAGACATTCATAAGGCTAAGATGTAAAAAGGGACTAGCATCTAGTGGAAGCTTCCTTCCTATTCAATCAGAAGAAAAGGAATGGGAGAGTGTGGATGAGGCTGCCATCTAGGGTATTTCGTGACTTGGTTTAGTTCAGGACATTTGTGTCTTGTAGAGAACAGTCTGTCTTTGTCCATGAACTCTTATCTGCACAGCCCAGTTGCTGAGGCAGGCAACCATTCATCCACTCAACAGACTTGGGGAGTACCTAAAAGGTGTACTGCTGGGGGATGGGAATACAGCAGAATAGTGACTGTAAAAAATGTTCCTGCTCTCATGGAGCTTGGATTCCAGGGGAGGGAGACAGATACAATAACCAAATAAGCGTAGGTGTGGAGTGGTAAGTGATGAGACGAGAAACAAGCCAAGGAGATGTGTGATACAGATGTGCTTAGGAAGAATTAGACCAGGAAGGGACCCACCTATCAACTGGTGTTAGGTCCAGGTTTGGAGGAATATGAACCCCAAAAAGCACCTGTGGGTGGAGGGATTATACAGGACAGCATTTGCATTCTGACTCAGCCACTTAACTCAATATGAGGCCTTGGGCAAGTCTCTGAACTCTCCCAGCTTCAGTTTACACAGTAATACTTCCCTGGCAGGGCCATAGAGAAGATTAGTGATAATATATGTGAAACCCCTGGCACCATGCCTGGCACATAGTAGTGCCTCATCATCAGATGCTGGTGTGATTAAATTCAGCTGAAGGCAGTTCTATTGTAACAGAAGGTAGGTGGCAGAAGGTGGAATGTTGGAGTAGGAGGGCGTGTAATAAGTGGAATATCCCCCTTCTTTCATATTCTAGCATTCTCAGATGACACCCTAGGCCAGTTAGAATTTGGGGGTCAGCTTGAGGGTGGGATGGAGGTTTGGAGGAGACCTATCTGGCTCTCTCGGGGGAGGGTGTGACCTAGGCTGGTTGGACCATGGCCAGGGGGCTTGTGTTTCCTCTTGCCTTGTCCACCAGGCTGCCCCCAGACCCAGCCCTGCCCAAGTCCCATCATCTCCCCACAGCGAGGGGGCAGAGCTCAGGCACCTCGACACTCAGATCCAGCGCTGTGAGGACATCCTGCAGCAGCTGCGGGCTGTGGTGCCGCAGATAGACATGGAAGGAGATCGCAACGTCTGGATCGTGAAGCCGGGAGCCAAGTCCCGAGGACGAGGTGGGAGTCAGCCCCTGTTTCCTGCAACAGCACCCTACAGCCTGTGTCTCTAAATACAGGCTAGGGAGGTTAGTAGTGCAGGCTGTGTTGGACCCAAACTGCCTGGGTTTGAATCCCAGCTTTGCTACTAATAGCCTGTGTGATCTTGAGTAAGTTACATCACCTCTCTGA
Source organism: Panthera uncia (assembly GCF_023721935.1). NCBI lineage: Eukaryota > Metazoa > Chordata > Mammalia > Carnivora > Felidae > Panthera > Panthera uncia. Next base: position 49,386,071 of record NC_064816.1, read on the forward strand.
ACCTCAGTTACTTCATCTGTAAGGGATGATAATAACTTCCTGTGAGGTGAGGATTAAATGAGGTATTGTGGCTAAATTTCAGCATGGTGCCTGGCACAGAGTAATCACCCCACAAACGTTGGCTGCTGTGATGACGATGTCATCTTCTCTCCTGCCCTCAGAGTTGGGTTAATGCTTTAGGTGTGTCTGGTGATACTCATGTGCAGTGGTCTGTCATCTATGGGCTCTTTGATTTGACCAGTGCATCCTTGTGAAGTATAGCACAGTGGTTAAAGTATGGATGCTGAGAGCCAGACTACATCAGCTCTGCCTCCTACTGTCTGTAAGACTTGGGGCAGGAGAGTCAACCTCTGTTCTACTTCATTTCATCATTCGGTAAATGGAGCCAATATTACCTACTCCAGAGGATAAGTGAGTATAATATGTGCTTTTACATAGTAACTGCTGTATATGTGCTATTATTTTTTATCCTGGCTGCTCAGCCCAACGTGAATGGAATTATAATAGGGGAGCCAACAAGTTGGGGTGGTGCATTAGCCCAGCCTTAAAAAACTGGTTAAGGACTCATGAGATGTGGAAAACAGACTTTTTGCACCAGACCCTCCAGATACTGAGTTTGTTCATGTCCAGGTGAAGCTGTTAAAGGTCCAGACACTGAGTGACATCCACATGTCACTTCAAAACCAGCATCTTGGTCTTTTCTTTTCCTACCTTGAAAATACTTGTGTTGTTTTTTTCTAATTATAAAAATATGTATTTATTATTAAAAAAAGATTAGACAATACAGAAATATAGAAAAAAGAAAGCAAAAGCCACTCTTGATTTCACTGAGATAACTACTGTTAACCTTTTGGTGTGTTTCTTTCTATACTTCCTTCCCTGCATTTGGGGAGGGAGAGAGTGAGGGAGGGTGTGTGTGTGTGCACGCGTGTGTGTTGTTTTATTAAAATAATTTTTTTTAACATTTATTTATTTCTTGAGAGACAGAGACAGAGCATGAGCAGGAGAGGGGCAGAGAGAGAGGGAGTCACAGATTCTGAAGCAGGCTCCAGGCTCTGAGCTGTCGGCACAAAGCCCGATGTGGGGCTTGAACTCATGAACCAGGAGATCATGACCTGAGCTAAAGTTGGATGGTCAACTGACTGGGCCATCCAGGCTCCCCTGTTTTAAACACCATATTATTCTGTAGCCTTCTTTTCTCATTTATTATATCTTTCCATGTCAGTTAGTATAACTCATCTCTTTTTTGCATCTTTCTTTTTCTTAATAAGTTTTGGACTTCATTTTAGTACATCTAGATCTGCTTTTTCTTTTTTTCTTGTTTTTAGCTTACTGTTATGTACACATTCAAGATACACAAAACTAGAGAGAATAACACAGTGAATCCCCATGTACCTAGCACCAAATTTCAAAGTTGTATCTCCATTTTTTAGAAAAGCTTAACTGAAATGCACATGTGATATTCCAACGAAAAGGTGTGAGCATACAACTCAACAAATTGTCACAAAGTGAACACACTTGTGGAAAGTACCCAGATTATGAAATAAAATACCTGTACCCTAGAGGGTCCCTCCTGGATCCCTCTTAGTCTCTATGTCTACAAAATGGTAACCCCTATTCTGATTTATAATACTATAGATTAGTGTTGCCTAGTTTTAGATGTTACATAAAAGTACAGTATGTACTCTCTTATCTCATTCTGTCTCACAGTTGCATACTTCACTCTTGTTTAGATGCACTGTCATGGATTTACCTAATCCATTTCTGATGGATATTTAGATGGCTGCCAGTTTTTTTCCTATTTATTGTTGATTGACTGCCGTTACAAGCAACACTATGATAACCATCCTGTGCAAATATCTTTTGGGCTTAGGATAAATTCTTAAAAATGAAATTGCTGGGTCAATGGACATGAATAGCCTTAATTTTTGGTTATACAAGGCGTTGTATTCTTGGGAATCTTGGTGATCATTCTGGCCATTTGAGAAAGGATCTGGTTTGGGAACTAGACACAAGTTATTCTGTGCCATTGGCAGGTGATCAGTCTGCTTTGGGTGCTAAACAATGAAGGAATGAGATTGACTTGTGAGTATGTATGTTTGCAATGTGATTCTGATATGTATCAGCATTAAAATGATGCCTTTTAAGTATAAGATACTTAATGTCACTTGCATAAAAGAGATAAAATTAAGATAAGGCAATTATTTTCTACCTAAGAGAATGGCCAAAATAATCAATAGTGTTGGGTAGGATGTGGGAAGATACATAATCTCATATACTTTGCTGGAAGTGCAGACTGGTAGAACATCTTTGGTAATATAAAATGAAAAAATGTACATACCCTTGGAGCCAGCATATCTACAGCTAGAAATTTATTCTACAGGTAACTAATAATAGTGATAGGAGTTAACATTTACTGAATGCTCACCATGGGCCAAGAACTATTCTGAATCCTTAACATGTTTAGTTAGATGTATAGAATCTTATCAAACTGAGGCACGTAAAATCGTCCATAACTTGGAAGGATATCCATTGAACCTGGAAGCAACAATTGGCTACCTATGGGAAAGAAGTATTTTTAATTGTATACCCTTTGTACTGCCTGCTTTTATGTTTTATATTCTGTTAATTATTGGGAAAATCTAATCAAAGTCATATATGCATATGGTATTTTAAAAAGCCCAATATGGTTTGAATTTTTATGCGTGCATATATTACTTTTCAATTAAACAGAAGTGATTAATTAAAACAATTTTTTAATTAAAAAATATTTTTTAATGTTTATTTTTTTGGAAGAGAGAGAGAGACAGAGAGACAGAGCGTGAGTCAGGGAGGGGCAGAGAGAAAGGGAGACACAGACTTTGAAGCAGGCTCTAGGCTCTGAGCTGTCAGTACAGAGCCCCATGTGGGGCTTGAACTCACGGATTGTGAGATCATGAACTGAGTTGAAGCTGGACACTTAACTGACTGAGCCACCCAGGTGTTCCCCCCGCCTCCCCAATTTTTTTAATCTTTAGCAGATGCTCAGCTTTGCCAAAGAGAACAGGGTTCTGGAGAAGCACTCTTAAGTACTTGGCCCTATCAGTTCCATGGTCCCCTGGCCCTTACAGCCCAAGCCTGACCTGATCCCTGACCACCCTGTTTCCCCCGTAGGCATCATGTGTATGGACCACTTGGAGGAGATGCTGAAGCTGGTAGACGGCAACCCCATGATGATGAAGGACGGCAAGTGGGTGGTACAGAAGTATATTGAGCGTCCCCTGCTCATCTTTGGCACCAAGTTTGACCTGAGACAGTGGTTCCTGGTGACTGACTGGAACCCACTTACCGTGTGGTTCTACCGTGACAGCTACATCCGCTTCTCCACACAGCCCTTCTCCTTGAAGAACCTGGACAAGTGAGCCCCATCCCTTGTTTCCTGTGAGCTCCCTGTCTAGCTGGGGAGCTGACAAGCAACAGGTGGTTCCCCAGTGCAACGCTGGGCTCCACACACAGACTGCACACAGGCAGGTCCCCTATCCATCCAACAGATACCTACCAAGTGTGTTTTAGCATTTGAGATACAGCAGTGAACAAAACAAGAGCCCAGCTCTGAAGAGTTCACATTCCCGCACATAAGCTGGATATGTATGAAATGTGTCTGCCCATGTCCTACCCAACGCTATTGATTATTTTTGCCACTCTAAGTAGAAAATGGTTGTCTTAATTTTATCGTTTTTAGAACAAGTAATGTTAAGTATCTTATGCTTATAAGGCATCATTTTAATGCTGTTACTCATAGATAAGCAATGAATGTAATAAGTAGAATTATCTAATAGGTAATAAAATGATACATGTTATTAAAAAAAGACTGTAGAGCAGGGTCAGGGGGTGCAGGAGAAATGCGAGAGCGGAGAGTCAAGTCGCAGTATTAACTTGGGGGCTGAGAGAAAGTCTTGTTGAGCCCTGGGTTCAGATTCCATCTCTGCAGCTTCTAGGCTGTGTGACTTTGGTCAAGTGAAACCTCTTTATGCTTCTTTTTTCACATCTGAAGAATGGAGGCAGTATTATGAAACTCATAGCTGTCGGTTACTGAATGCTGCGTATGTGATAGGTGCTAAGTGTTTCATGTATATTATCTCAGTCATTCATGAAAACCCAGTGAAGTGGGTACTATTACTACCCCATTTGACAGATGTGAAGGAGCATTTGGGTGAAAAAATCTCACAACTAGTCGGTGGTGAAGGTGGGACTTGAGCAGTTTGACTACAGGGCCCATACTTCTAACCCACCTTACCTTCCAGGAGCTGGAAGGGTTAACTGAGACTAATGTACATAATACTGTGGCCCCATAGGTAGTGCCCTCAAAGGGATAAGACTGGTTCTGGCCCTAGAAGATTGTGGTGGCACCCAGATCTTTGTCCTTCTTGTCTACCCTAGCTGAGCCCTATCTCAAGGTGAACAGTCCAGGGTGGCCCAGGGCTGGTTCCAGGGTTTGCCTGCCCTCCCCGCATTTGGGTGGGAGAGGCACAGGGAGCCAGACCTCAGCTTTCTGCTTTCTGCCCCAGCTCAGTGCACCTGTGCAACAACTCCATCCAGAAGCACCTGGAGAATTCATGCCATCGACACCCGCTGCTGCCCTCAGACAACATGTGGTCAAGCCAGAAGTTCCAGGCCCACCTGCAGGAGATGGGGGCCCCAAACGCTTGGTCCACCATCATCGTGCCTGGCATGAAGGCTGCTGTGATCCATGCCCTACAGACCTCCCAGGACACTGTGCAGTACCGGAAGGCCAGCTTCGAGCTTTACGGTGCTGACTTTGTGTTTGGTGAGGACTTCCAGCCCTGGCTCATTGAGATCAATGCCAGCCCCACCATGGCCCCCTCCACGGCTGTCACCGCCCGGCTCTGTGCAGGTGTGCAAGCTGACACCCTGCGCGTGGTTATTGACCGGCGGCTAGACCGCAACTGCGACACGGGAGCCTTCGAGCTCATCTACAAGCAGGTGAGGCTGCTGGGCCTAGGCAAGACCCCAGGGAGTCTGTCCTCTTCCACGCATCCCTGTAGTGAAGCACAGGGCACTGTAGTCAGACAGTCCCAGTTCAAGTTCTGGTCCTGCCATAGTGACTCAGTACAGCCACTTTTCCTTGAGCCTCCATTTTCTCATCTGTAAAATCAAGATGCTGTTACCATCTTTCTCATAGGGTTTGGGAGGGTGAAAATGAGTTAATATGTGTGGATCATCCTTATGATCCAGTAATTGCACTAGTGGGTATTTACCCAAAGAATACAAAATCGCTAATTTGAAGGGATAAATGCACCGTATGTTTATTGCAGCATTATTTACAATGGCCAAATTATGGAAGTAGCCTAAGTGTCTATTGATAGATGAATGGATAAAAAAAATGTGGTATATACAGTGGAATATTATTCAGCCATAAAAATGAAATCTTGTCATTGGCAACAACATGGATAGATCGATCTAGAGAGCATAATGCTAAGTGAAATAACCCAAGAAGAGAAAGACAGATACCATATAATTTCACTCATGTGGAATCTAAGAAACAAAACAAATAAAGAAAGGGCGGGGGGGGGAGACAAACCTAAAACCAGACTCTTAACTATAGAGAACAAACTGATGGTTACGGGGGGGGGGGGGGGGGTGGGATGAGTGAAACAGGTGAAGAGGATTAAGAATACACTTATCTTTTTTTTTTTAATGTTTATTTATTTTTGAGAGAGACAGAGACAGAGTGTGATTGGCTTAGGGGCAGAGAGAGGGGGAGACACAGAATCCGAAGCAGACTCCAGGCTCTGAGCTGTCAGCACAGAGCCGGACGTGGGGCTCAAACTCACGAACTGCGAGATCATGACCTAAGACAAAGTCAGATGCCCAACCGACTGAGCCACCCAGGCGCCCCTAAGAGTACACTCATCTTGACGAGCATTGAGTAATATGTGGAATTGCTGAATTGCTATATTGTATACCTGAAACTAATATAACACTGTGTTAACTACACTGGAATTAAAACAAAAAAAAATTAATTGTAATACAACAACAAAAATATACATGTGGATCATGTTTCTAGAGATGCATATAGCAAAATGTTAAAATGCTAAATGTTAAATGGCTTCAAATCCTTGCTCAATAACTATGAGCTGTGTGACTTTGAACAATTCCCTAACCCCTAGGGTTCTCCGTTTCCCCATCTGTAAAGCAGGACTGAACATAATCCCTACCTCATAAGGTTGTGATAATTAAATGAAGAGATAGGTAAAGCCCTTCAGAACAGCACTTGAACATCATAAATGCTACATGTTTTAGCTATTATTACTACCTAATAAGGTCCTCAGGTGTCTCATGATAGATGGCATCACTTATAATGCCTGGACATACAGTAAGAGTCAGTTAGTGGAAGCTGCTACTGTTGTTATTATTGTTGTTATTATTTTATTCCTTGTATAATAATTTTACTCACCTTGTTCCAGAAAGAGATTTGAGTCCACTTATTGGAATAGAATACAGTTTTTAAAAATCAGTCAGAAAACCAATTTCAAGGGTTGCTGAACTCTGCAATTTCTCATGGTAGTTAAATTCAATATCCTAATTCTAAGTATCATTCTGATTAGGATTCGGCTTCTATTGGGGCCCCTGGGTGGCTTAGTTGGTTAAACGTCTGACCCTTGATTTGGGCTCAGGTCATGAACTGGCTGTTGTAGAATCGAGCTCTGCATCAGGCTCCGCACTGAGTGCTGAGTGTAGAACCTGCTTGGGATTCTCTCTCTCCCTCTCTTTCTGCCTGTTTCCCACTCATACTGCCTCTCCCAAATAAATAAACATTTAAAAAAAAAAGGATTTGGCTTCTATCAGAGTTTGGCCATAGGTAGAGAACATGCTGATTACATGACCCAGGTGTCCTGGTCTTTGTCACAGTTACTGATCATAAATTAATATTGGCATATTGGTTTCAAAAAACAAATATAAGGGCAGGAAAATAAGACAAAACCAAAGGGGAAGGAAACATTCTAGCACAATGGTTCCCAAATGCTGGTTCACAGGCCAAAATCACCTGGCAAGCTTTCCAAATGTACAGGAGTCAGGAAGCCCCACCCCCAGAGACTGTTCTGAAACGTCTGGCTTAGGGACTACACATCTGCATTTTTCAGATGTCCTAGTTGTCCCAAAAATCTTTCATAGCTTTTTTTGTTTTTGTTTTTAATTTTTATTTATAAAAAAAAATTTTTTTAAGTTTATTTATTTTGACAGTGGCTGCACCAATTTATATTCCCACTAACAGCATACAAGTGTTCCCTTTTCTCCACATCCTCACCAATACTTATTTCTTATCTTTTTGATAATAGCCATTCTAACAGGTGTGAGGTGATATCCCATTATGGTTTTGATTTGGATTTCCCTGCTGATTATGACTTGGAACACCTTTTCACGTATCTGTTGGCCATCTCTTTGTCATCTTTGGGAAAAATGTCTGTTCAGATCCTCTGCCCATTTTTAAATAAGACTATTTGTCTTTGCCATTGAGTTGTATGAGTTCTTTGTATATTTTGGATACTAGCCCCTTATCAGACATATGATTTGCAAATATTTTCTCCCATTGGGTAGGTTGCCTTTTCCCTTTGTTGATAGTTTCCTTTGCTGTTCAGAAGCTTTTTAGTTAGATGTAGTCCCACGTGTTTATTTTTGCTTTTGTTGCCTTTGCTTTTGATGTCAAATCCAAAAAATCATTGCCAAGACCCATGTCAAGGAGCTTACTGCCTATGGTTTCTTCTAGGAGTTTTATAGTTTCAGGTCTTAAATTCACTTTAATCCATTTTGAGTTGGTTTGTTTGTGTTACAAGGTAGTGGTCCAGGTTCATCCTTTTGCATGTGGCTGTCCAGTTTTCCCAACACCATTTATCGAAGAGACTGCCCTTTCCCCATTGAATATTTTTATGCCTTCTTTGTCATAAATTAATTCACCATTTATGTGTGATTATTTCTGGGCAGCTCTGTATTCTGTTCAATTGATCTATGTGTCTTTTTCTATGCCAGTACCATACTGTTTGATTACTATTGCTTTGTAATATAGTTTGTAGTCCATAAGTGTGATGCTTCCAGCTTTTGTTCTTCTTTCTCAAGATTGTTTTGGGGGCACCTGGCTGGCTCAGTTGGTAGAGTGTGTGACTCCTGATCTTGGAGTTGTAAGTTTAAGCCCCACACTGGGTGTAGAGATTACTTAAAAATAAAAATCTTAAAAAAAAAACATTGTTTTAGCTATGCAGAGTCTTTTGTGGTTCCGTGTAAGTTTTAGGATTTTTTCTTTTTGTGAAAAATTCCTTTGGCATTTTGACAGAGATTGCATTAAGTCTGTGGATTGCTTTGAGTAGTATGGATATTTTAATAATGTTAATTCTTCCAATTCATCAGCACAGAATGTCTTTCAATTTATTTGTGTCTTCAGGCTTTTTCATCAGTATCTTAGCTTTTAGTGTACAGGCCTTTCATTTCCTTGGTTAAATTTATTACAGGCTTTTGTTCTTTTTGGTGTTCTTTAATCTCTTTTAACCTAGAGCAGCAGCACTGTTTTCTCCCACCCCCAATAGTTTGTTGGGATCTTTTGAAGGGACCAGGTTGGTTGTTTTGTAGAACTGTCCCACATTCTGGATTTGTCTGATTGTTTCTTTGTGATGCTATTTAGCTTGTTCTTCTGTTATCTCAGTGTCCTATAAACTAGAAGTTGGGCCAAACAGCTTGCTAAGGTTCAGGTTAGACATTTTTGGCAAGAACACTTGAGATGTGATGCTGGGTACCTCATATAGTATCACAAAGCACACACTGTTGGTGTCTCGTGATTAGTGATGCTAAGTCTGGCCATGGGGTTAAGGTGGTAGCTACCACATCTCTCCATTGTACGTTGCATCCTCCCCTTTGCAATGATCAGTTACTTTGTAAAGTGATACTTAGGTGCACATGACACATTTTCCTGTCATCCTTTTCACTGACTTACTTTGATACCCAGTTTTGATTAATGGGGCTTTGCAGGAGCTCTGATATTTGTATTTTTTACAAGCTGCAAGTGATTCTGATAGATTCTAATCAGGATCCTTTGTTGACACAGAAAACACCTCACACTAGCTCAAGGTTAAAAAGGGGTCATTAGCAAGACACAGGGAGGCTGTCCTGGAGCCCAGCTGCAGGATGTATGTCTGGCTTAATCAGAACTGAACATTGTACAGAGGCTCCTCTTCTGGAACTCTTCCTCTGCCTCCTTCTGCAAATTTGCTACTTCATTCTCTCCATAGAATGCCTTCATTAATGCTCTCAGTTTCTCCTTCCCCATAATAGGTTCATGTAAGGCTGTAGGCAGGCTCCAAGCCTCTTAGCTATCTGGGTGACATAACTCAAACTCTGTCTGCAGAGAATCTGGCTTAACTCAGGAAGCTGTCCATCAGCAGTGGCTTATGGAGCAGAACCCTACACATTCCAGCAGGGGTTGGGAGAGCTTAGGAGGGCAAAGGGTAGGGGGTCCTAATAGAGGCATGACTAAGACTCCCTGACTCCACAGGGTTACTAATCCCAGAGGTTCTGTGACTTTCTAGGTACTGATTCAGGCTTCTCGAGCCAGACCCTTTAGAGAACAGAGATGGGCTCCCTGTTTCTCAACCCAGAAATTAATTCCATCCATCTCTGTCCTGATTCCTTCTGGGCCTAGGATTCCAGCACCACTGTCTGAACAGGCCTCATCTCCTCTTCTTTCCCACAGCCTGCCGTGGAGGTACCCCAGTATGTGGGTGTCCGACTCCTAGTAGAGGGCTCCACCATCAAGAAGCCCCTGGCAATGTGTCACCGACGGATGGGGGTCCGCCTAGCACTCCCTCACCTGCTGACCCAGCGAGCCTCTGGGGAAGGCAAGGATTTGGGGACTGTTACTCACAGGTCAGCTCCTAGGAAGGTTGCTGGGGCCAGGAGCCTGGGGCACACTGAGAAGCCAGACTCCACTGCCACCACCTCGGCCCCCGGAAAGGGGAAGAAAGGCAAGGCGAAATGTGCCTCGGCCCTGGTCTACCCCAATCTCCGGAAGTGGGAACCCCCCAGCACCAGGATGGGCTGCATTTTCACCATGACCTTTGCTAGTGGGGACAGGCAACCCCACCCCTTGAACAGATTGCCATTGAGTCTGAAGAACCCCCAAGCCCTGGGTAAGACCATTCCCCCAAAACACCCCAAGGTCCCAAGGCAATTTCTTCCTGCTCTCCAAGCCCCTCCTAGCCACCTAGATTTGCAACCCTGCCGTAGCCCCACCAAAAAGACACCAGTAGCAAGTAAAAGCCATCACTTACAAAGTATTTTCTAAAAATGTGTGACCAAATGAGTATCGTTCCCTCCAAAATAGTCACCCTGCAAGGTAGTGGTACTTATTCACAGATTCCAGGACTCAGTCCCAGGTCCATCTCTCTTCAGAGCCCAAGCTTTTCCTGCAGCGGTATTCTGCCTTTGCCTCCACGCAAAGTTGCCTCTGGGGGAAAGGAGCTAATAGTTGTTCAGCACTTAACAACTTACACTGTGCCACTACCCAACCAGCTCCTTTAGTCCTTACAACCTAGCGAGGTAGGTGCTATTATCCCCATTTTCCAGCCGAGGTATCAGGAAGTTTAAGGAAGCTGCCTGAGGTTGCACATCTCAGAAGGGGCAGAGCTGGGATGCAGACCCAGGTCTGTTGGGCTCTAAACCCTGTGTTCTTCCCATGGCCTCTGGAGGAGGAACTGGGAGGGCTCCATTTGCCATCTTACACCCCAGCCCTCCTCTTCCCCCACTCTCCACCCTCCACGCACACCTTGAGGGGCTGCTGATCAGCCTTGGGGCCTCCCCAGGCCCTCACGGCCCCTCTTGCTCCCACAGCCCCTTACCACTTCCCCAGCCTTCACACCAAGGCCGGGCTGCCTTCTCATGTGCTCCGATCCCAGGGGCGGGTCCTCAGACTGCAGCGCAGCAAGTTGGTGGGCTCTAAGGCCCTGTCAACCACAGGCAAGGCCTTGATGACTCTACCTACCGCCAAGGTTTTGATTTCCTTTCCACCTAACCCTGAGCTCAAGTTGGCATCCAGCGTCCTGAAACCAAGAAAGGTGGGCCTTGAGCCGTGACTCACACCCTGGTGGGCAGTGCTGAATACTGGGGTCAGGGCTGGAGGGCACAGGCAAGGGTAGCTCCCTGACTAGCTGGAGCCCCAAGGGAAGGGCTTTTTTCCTCAGAACCCCCTTCCTGAACAGATTTCCTGATCATCTCTTCCTCCCTCTTCCCCCCTTTCACACCGAGGCTGTTGCTCCCCAGCACCTTCATGGTCCCTGTCCTGGAAGTTCCTTGTGGCCTCTACCCTTCGAAGTTGGAAATCTTCCTAGCACCCACAGAAAGATCAAGGCCAAAGGCAAGTTCAAGGCCAGACTCTGTGACAGACCCAAGGCTGAGACATGCCTCATGAAGACAGCCTTCCAGGATCCCTGTCCTTGATCAGTGCATACCAGGGTCTAGGGAGCATGGGGGACGTGAGGCTACAGAAGCCCTTGCTTTGACCCTCACTGCCCCTATCCTGGATGCAGTGCCAAATAAAAAGGAGCAAGTGAAGTATCCTGGGCTTGGCTCCATTCCTATTGGAGGTTGAAGAGAGGGTAGGCTAAGGCCCTGTACCCCAAGGTCCAGAGTGAGAGCTATAGGCCATCAGCAACCTTCCACAAAGCAAGGGCCAGAATTCCCTCACTAGCGACAGATATGGGGCTTCCTATTCGGGGACTCCCTGACATCTCTGACCTTTGGATGGGGGGATAAGCCTCACTTTATAGATGAGGAAACTTACAGATGAATCTGAATGAGAGACATGGCTTGCCCAAGATCATATGACAGTGAGAAAACTAGGACACTGCCAGACTGCTCACCACTGGGAGATCCCCAGTCTCCAAGCCCAGGGGAGAAGCTGGGCTAGCAGCAGAGTGACATCTAAGGGTGTTAGATTTATAACGTAAGATGAAAGAAGGATGAACCTTGCCTAAACCCAGCCCTTCTCCAGAGGGAGTGGGTCTGTCCCTTCCTTAGCAAGGGGCCATGGTTGCCTAAAAAGGAAATATCAGGGGCGCCTGGGTGGCGCAGTCGGTTAAGCGTCCGACTTCAGCCAGGTCACGATCTCGCGGTCTGTGAGTTCGAGCCCCGCGTCAGGCTCTGGGCTGATGGCTCGGAGCCTGGAGCCTGTTTCCGATTCTGTGTCTCCCTCTCTCTCTGCCCCTCCCCCGTTCATGCTCTGTCTCTCTCTGTCCCAAAAATAAATAAAAAACGTTGAAAAAAAAAAGAAAAAAAAAAAAAAAAAAGGAAATATCAGTAGTATTTTAGCATTTCTTAGTTGTAGTGGGTTGAATGGTAGTCTTCCCTACACCCAAAGATATATCTGCTAGGAAACTGTGAATAACTTTATTTGGAAAAAAAGTCTTTGTCAATGTGATTAAGTTAAAGATCTTGAGATGAGAGTACTCTGGATTATCCAGGTGGGCCCTAAATCCAATGACAAGTGTCTTTATAAAGAAGACACAGATACTGAAGGCCGTGTGAAGATGGAGGCAGGCTGGTGTGATACAGCCACAAGTCAAGGCTTGGAGCCACCAGAAGCTGAAAGAGGAAAGGAAGGATTCACCCCTAGAGGCGTCAGAGGGCACAGCCCTGTTGACAACTTGATTTCAGACTGGCCTCCAGACAGATCTATGACAAAATTGATTTCTGTTGTTTTAAGCCACTCGGGTGTGGTAATTTGTTATAGCAGTCCTAGGAAACTAACAAGACTAGTCAAGTGGAGATACATATACTCTGATCCAGCAACTCTTGCATAACCGAACCAGGAAATGCATACAAGTGAGTTTACACCACTGTTGTGCCAATAGCCGAATGACCTGTCTGTTAACAGTAGAATGGATAGACTGGTGTGGCCATGCAGTGGAATTCAAAGCCACACCATACATCACAGATGCATCTCACAGCGTGGAGCAAGAACAAATCACAAAAGAACATACACAGCATGACTCCATTTATGGAAACACCAAAGTCGGGCAAAACGAAGTGTATTGTTTAGGGATGCATATGTATGTGGAAAACCTTAACAAGACAAGCAAGGGAAACTCCCATGTCAGGATAGGGTTTCCAACCTAGGATGAACAATAGAACCCCTTGGGGAACTTAAAAGATTGATGCCAGGATCTCCGGCCCAGACTGCTTAAATTGGTATCTTTGGGGTGCAGAATCACAGGGAGGGTATGGCGCTTTTTTAAAGCGTCCTGAGAGGGAGGAGGAGGGGGTTCTACTGTGGGACCAGGGTTGAGAACTACTGCCCTAATAAGGAATAAGAGGCATGTTTCTGTTTCGTGCCCTGAGTGGTGGTTATATGGGTGTCACTTTGTAATTCTTTAAATCACAGAGATGTTTATGTACTCGTTGTATGTTTGATATATTTCAGTTTTTTACTATAAAAGATCTGAGATCTTCATTTCAATATGAAGTCCCCAGAGTAGTCAGATTTATAGGGACAAAGGAGAATGGGGGCTACTAGCGGATGGGAAGTCAGTGTTTAACGGGGCAGAGCTTCAGTTCTGTAAGATGATGTGATGATTGCACAACAGTGTAAATGTACCTAATGCCACTGAACTGTTCGCTTAAAAATGGTTAAAATGGTAAATTTTGCTATGTGTATGTTACCACAATTAAAAAACCAAACATTTCCTCCCAGCTAGAATTGGGACAGAAACAGCCAAATAAAAAGACCACATATTGAACTCAGCAGAAAGCGTGCTCCATGATACTCACTTTCTTAGCAAATCTTCAAAACCATACTATGAGGTAGGTACTTTTATTAATGCACGTCCAAAGAGATGAAGTCATTTGCCTAACACCATACAGCAGGTGGCCTAGGCAGGCTTTGATCTTAGGTGTGTCCGAATGCAGCGCCCAGGATCTTAAAGCAAGGCCTTACTGCATGTTGAGTACTGACATTCTCCTCAGGCCTCATTGTAGGTTCATCTCCCACCCCATCCCCACTGCTTTCCAGCAGAAACAAAAGGAACAGAAGGAGCATTATTGTTGGTGGAGCCCCAAGCACTGTAGGGTCCTGGAGAAATAAGAGGGCAAGGGTGCCAGAAGCTTCATGGGGGCCTCCCCGGGCCTCATGCCTGGAAGATGGAGACAATGCAGGTGGAGATGCAAGGGCAGTTGGGCAGCCTGGGAGGGGGTCAGGCAGAGGCGTCTGAGGAGGGCTTCATCCGGGACCTGGGGTGGGAGAGGCATGTCAGCGTTCAGCCAGGTTGAGTTCCAACAGCTCTAACCAAAATGTGAGTAAGGCAAATATTTCCTCCCTCCCTCCCCCGCTCCATGTCCATAATTTGTTATTCACTTCCTACACACACACACACACACACACACACACACACAATCACGCTATGGCAGAGACTGGGTAGGGTTCATTAAATCAGTTTCCACCTGTGCACACAGGTAAACATTTCTGAGTCCCTCTTGCAGTTTGGTGAGGCCATATGATAGTTTTAGCCAATGGAACAGGAGTGCAAGCATATGCCACTTCCAGACTTGGCCCACGAACACCTCCCACGTGAACCCGCACTGTCCTGTCTCCCTTCATCTGGCTGCATAGCAACGGCCTGGGTCCTGAGTGACTGCTTGGAGTAAAGCTCACCCACCCCACCCCCATTAATTATATTTAATGTGGAGGGAAATTACTGTGCTAAGACTCTGGCACTTTGGGGTTACTCTGTTAAAGCAGATAGTTACCCTAACACACGCACACATACACCACTACTTTTACCCCTTATACCAAAGAGACCCAAAGGACAGCTGACTTAGAAGGGCCTTGAGAAACTGGCCCTTCAATAAGTTAAATTTCCTTATTGAACAGATGGGTGGCAGAATGAGGCCCAAGAGAGGGGATGTTACTTGCTCAGGGCCACACAGCAAGATAGGGCTACAAATAGCCTTGGAAGCCAAGAGGGCTACCTCAGTCCCAAATTTCATAGCTAATGTCTGAAGGTGCTGCCCACCCCCCGAAATGGCAGGTAGGTAGGCTTGGGTACCTGTCTTTGGGGCTTGGTGCTCTCTGCTGGCAGTAGAAAGCGCTGACCCAGGACAGTGCCCACGCGGGCAGAGTATGTGTGATCCCCGAGCACAGGGCAGAGCTGTAGTACCATGTGTACCTGGAGCTGACTGGGGAACACTGGGGGACAGGAGAGAGATGACAGGGTGGGCAGCTGCTCTATCTGCCCCACCCAGGTTCATCACTCCCCCTTTCCTCTGGGAAAACACCACCACTCCGCTCCCATTCCCAGATCATGTGGTTTCAGTGATGTTAATGCTACTGCTCCTACCTCCAGAGCAGGGTGAAAGACCAGGTCAGGACAGTCCTATCAATCCACCTGGCCTGTGGGATTCGCTTGTGAAGAGATACAACCCTGAATTTACTGCTGAAGCTACTGGAAACAAGGAATGCTCTTTCCTGTGAGGGTGCTAAACTGGTGGGGTGCAGGTCAGGAGCTGCTGGAGCCCTGGCCATCTCTACCTTCACCACAGGATAGCCTGTGGGAGAAAGAAGCCGACATGCCCGAGGCAAGAAGAAATGGAGAAACAGCTTCCAGAGGACGTCCTCTGAGCCTCTTGATCCAGGAACATCTAAACTTAAGTTGTATGAACCAATACATTCCCTGTTTTTGGCTGACACCAATTTGAACAAGTTTTTGGGAAACTGACAACCAAAAGTACCTTGACAAATACAGAATTGGGGGTGCTACGCACCCCATGTGCTACGCATGGTACAAAATGCTTTACTTATGTAAACTTATTTAATCCTCATGACAGCCCTATAAAGTAGATCCTATCATCATTCCCATCTTACACACAGGAAAACTGAAGCTCAAAGAGAAGTGACTTGCCTACCACCATAAGCTAGGATTCAAACCCAGGAGCTATACTCTGCTTCCATGTCTGGCAATATGGTGGACTGGATAATCTAAAAACCCTTTTGCTGGGTGCCTGGGTGGTTCAGTTAGTTAGGCATCCAACTCTTGATTTCGGCTCAGGTCATGATCTCACAGTTCATGGGTTCAAGCCCCATATATACAGTGCAGAGCCTGCTTGGGATTCTCTCTCTGCCCCTCTCACACACTCTCTCTCAAACCAAATAAACTTAAAAAAAAGTTTAAAAACCCTCTTGCTATAAACCACCTAGAAACACCAGAAAAATAGAACAATCATCCTTTTAAATATGCATCTGGGCATATAGGAAAGTAAGATCCCAAGACCAAAACCAGGGGAAAACAAATCCAGAGCACACAGAGCCAACGTTTCACCTATTCTAGGGATGCTGCCAATCTTGAGTATCCAGGGCCCTTGGGGTTAAGTAGCTACCCAGGGGCCAGGGGTGAGGCCTTAGTACCCAAATGAAATACTAAAGGGGCTACATCTCCAGTGATGGGGTGGACTAGGAGCAAAAGCCAGTCAACGGTAGATAAGTGGGGAATGAGAAAGTTTCCCCTGAGAATTCGCAACCATGAGCCTGCTCTCACACAGGTGTGGGGCTCAAATTAACACTACTTGAGTGATCTGTGAACTTCCAACGGAGACAATATTTAGAGAGATCCTGAACTAGTGACAGCCCTGGGGCATTTGACTGAAGCAAAGGCAGAACCTCTCCCGAGGGGCTTATCTACAGTGAGGCAACAAAAGACTTCCAAAGATAAAGGCCTAGCTGAACTTGAATTCACAATCCTAAATCACAGAGCAATGAGAAAACAATTCACCAAGTATTAGAGTCAGCATGAAACATCACAGGATCAGACCCTCCAGAATCTTAGACAATGAAAATATAGAAATAAAACATACAAGTGTGTTTAACATGGCTAAAGACAAAAAAATAACAATTGAGAAAAAAAGATGCTATATATTTTTAAAGGCCATTTTTATTTGTAAAACAACCAAATAGAACTTCTAGAAGTGAAAAATACAGCCAATGGATAGGCTGAACTGGCAGATTAGATCCAATTGAAGAGAAAACTATTCACCTGGAAGACAGAGCTAAAGAAATTACCCAGAATGCAGCAAGGATTAAGAAATGAAAAATATGAAAGAAAAGAGACCAAGCAAGGAGAATGAGAAGGTCAGACACATCTCTTAGGCATACAAAAGGAAGAGAATAGAGAAAATGCAAGAGGTGCAACACTGGAAGAGAGAACATTCCAGGATGGATGAAATATATTAATGTTCAGATTCAGGTGAATCCCAAGCAAGATAAATAAAACTAAACCCACATACCTATCAGATTTGGCATCGTGAAACCACAGAACACCAAAGACAAAGATCCTGAGATCAGTATGAAAAAAATAATAAGATGAGCTACAAAGGAATGACCACCAGACTGACAGAAGTGCTACCTCCTCCAGATGGGCCTGATTACCTACCCCTGGGGTCCCTCAAATGCTCCCCAGGCTTCCATTAACACCACCACCTTCTTTCAATCCCCTTTGCCTCCTCCAGCCAAATAGAGGTACGAAGGCTGGCTGGGGCTCCAGACCCACCTGTCAGTGGCTGCAGTTGGACCAAGGCACAGCCAGAGCCCATGGCCACCACACGGAAGTGGCTGAGGGTCCTCTTGACACCTTCTTGGAAGTCTTTTCGGGATGGGGACTTCACTGGAATTACCTGTGGTGTCAGCCCCCAAGAATGAACAAGCTTCACACACACCTGGCACCTAAGCCCAGACCCTCACTGCTGCTAATAGACAGGGCCATAGTATAAGTAGTGGTTACTTGCCTGTTTTAGGGGACAGGAGAGCCAGCCCCCCCGCCCCCCCAAGTCTCTACTCTTGATTCCTCTGTAGGGATAATATATTTGGAGAGTCCCCTTCTACTCCCTGCCAGACCATGACTCACAAGATCAACGCCATCAACGTGTTCCAGTTTCAAAGCTGCTTGGATCTTCCCCTCAGAAGTAGCTGGGATCCCATCAGTGACAGCACTAAGAAAGAGGCAGGAAGAGGTCACAGAGTGGCTTGCCAGGACCTCCCTACTGCCATGGGAGCCTCCCAGCACCACTCACCAGTAGGTCGCTGTGGGCCTCTGGGCTCTCCGTGAGTGGATGAAGAACTTTTGGAGGCGGCTGGCTGTCTGAGGACAACTGGAGAGGAGTACAAGCCCAGAGGTCTCTCTGGAGAAAGAGGATAAATCACAAAACTGAAGTCCCTTGGGCTCACCCCCAAAAAAGGGAGCATGCTTGGGAAGGCACACTGGCCTGCTTAAGGCAAAGCAGTCACACCAGAACTATAACTCAAGACCTCCTCCTGAGAAACAAGAAAGACTTTCTCATGTTTGATACTAAGACTACATAATTTAATGTGCTCATTTTGCCCTGGTCCCCAAGGAGCTCAGAGCCAAATGTCATAACAATTACCCCCACTGCTGAATGTCTACAATGTGCCAGGCATTACAGTAGGAATTCTGTGTATAATAGCTCATAAATAACTAAATTCCCCACAAGCCTACGAGTTTGTGGAATTTCAGAAATATTTCATCCAAGTACTGGCTCTAGTTGATAGCAGTTTTAGAGGAAAGAATATCATGGGTCAACGAGCAATGCCTGCCATGATTATGGTATTGGAGAAGTGACTGCACGCTGAGCATAGGTATGATTAGCTCTATTTTATTATTAAGGGAACTGAGGCTCAGTGAGTTTTCATGCTTTGCCTGTGATCACAGTTTGTGCGTACGGATTTGAACCCAGATCTGTTCACTCCCTCCTTTTCCTTGCATCCTTCCTCTGTGCTCCCAAACCAACCTGTGGAAAATGTCTAGACCTACTCCCAAGCAAGTGTTCCCTCACCCAAGATGGATACCTGTCCTCCTACATTCCTATCACTGCCCCCACCATCACTTACTTCCCAGATGCTTGCACAACCTGGAGCTCCTGATCCCCAAGCCCCAGGGACTGGCTCAGCTCTGGCAGCACTGAGAACAATGTCAACTCTCCTGGTTTTCCTGGGGGGACAAAAAAGGAAGGAAAAGTACAAGTTGCTCTCAGAGGCCTTTGGCTTTATCCCACTGACCCGTTCTCTTCAGTATCCCCTCCCTCAGAACCTTCAAACCCTCTTTCACTACATCCCCATCCCCTGCCCGTACCTGTCACTGGTAGACCCGGTGGCTTATTCAATGTCACTAGAGGTCCTAAAACATATATTACATGAGCATGAGCAACACAAAAGCAGCAGTTAGAGTTTATAAAGTACTTTCTCAATTCATCTTATCTTGTGACCCCACTACAACTCTCAGACCTGAGTTATCAACTACACCCTAAACTGAATTTCTTTCTGTCCTTCGCATATGCTAAGCTAGTTGCTACCTTAGGCTTTTATACTTGCTGTTTCCTCAGTCCCAGATTTTCACATGTCTGACTCTTTCATATCATCTCGGCTCAAATGTTGCCACCACAGAGAGGCCTGAATCCCCAATCTAATGTCTGCCACATGGTCATAATACCCTGTTTTATTCATAGCACTGATCACTAGTAAGTACTTTGTTCACTTATTTCCTGATGAATCCATTTCTGCCACTAAAATATTAGCTCCCTGGGAGCAGGAACCATATTTATCTTGTTCAGCACTGTATACCTGTGCCTAGAACAGTACCTGGAACAAAGCCTCTACTCAATAAACAGTTGAGAGAATTAACAAATCACTGAATGGAGACTGAGGCTCAGAGAAATTATTTTCCTACAGCCACACAGTAAGCTGATTACAGAGCCTCGATCTGACTCCAAAGCCTGTGTTTTGTCCATCGGTAAACAATTTTTTATGGCAATTCCTATTACCAAGTGCCTACTATGTTGAAGGCTCTCTAGTTATTTGCACCCTCTCACCCCCATCCCCAAGATGCTGAGGCTCAGACAGATTATGAGGCCTGTTCCAGGTCATACCACTAGTGGGAGGCAACACGAGGATATGACCCCCAAAGACTTTAGCAGGGAGCCCTGTCAGCCCCTAGAAGGCTCTCAGCAGCAGGCTCCCCTCCAGAGTCTGTGTGCAGCTGCCCCTCCCACCCCTCACCTTTCTGGTCCACTACTGCAGCCCTCAGCACATCAACCAGCTCCTCCCGACTGAGGTTCTCTAGCTGCAGCAGCCCCGGGAATGGCTGGCCCCCCAGGGGCCTCGACCGTTTGCTGGAGCCTCGGGGTCGCAGCCGATGTCTGAAAAAGGTAGAGTACGCAGTAGGAGGGATCACTCGTTTCCTGAGAGGTATCCATTCTTATCTCCCCACACCTTATATACTGCCACCTCCTACAAATGCCTCAAAATGCCTGGGGTGAGCTTCCCGCAAATTCAGGCACATCTGGCCCCATTTTACAGAGGAGGAAACTGAAACTCAGAGAAACCAAGTGAGTAGTTTAGGGTCGGTCACACAATAGTGGCGGGATTAGAACCCATGCCTACCTAAGTCCAGATACCACACACACTTTACCCCGGCCCCACCGTCCCACCCACACGAAGGGGCGGGTGAAGGGGTAATCACCCGGCTTCGGTGCCAAAGCCTGGGGCCTTGGGCACTGCGCGGACCCCTGGCCGCCGCCGCCATACACCCCAGATCCGGCCCAAAACACTGCAGCCACCCATCTCCCGAGCAAGGACAGTGCGCATGTGTGGAGAAGGGCCGACCCGCTCTCCCACAGCGTACTGATTGGTCAGATTGCCTGTCAATACGACTAGCGAGCCGGCTGGCTCAGAGGCGTGAGAAGGCGGAGCTTTACCTTCCTGCAGGCAGAAAATGTTTTACTCCCAGTCTATGCTTTTGAGGAAACTGAGGCACAGAGCAGCTAAGGAATTTACTCGCGATGACAGGACTTGTCTTAGGACAAAACAGGAACGAAAGATTAAGGTACTCTGATTACCATCCCAATTCATAGGAGCTTCTGACTTCAAAAAACCACCTGTGGGGCGCCTGGCTGGCCCAGTAGGTAGAGGATAGGATTTTTGATCCCCACTTTGGGTGTGGAGATTAATTAAAATTAAAATCTTTCTTTTAATGTCTTTTTTTTTTTTTTTTTTTTTGAGACAGAAGAGCGCAAGCGGAGGAGGGACACACAGAGAGAGGGAGACACAGCATCTGAAGCTGGCTCCAGGCTGTCAGCCCAGAGCCCGATGCGGGGCCCAAACTCGTGTACTGAGAGATCATGACCTGAGCCCAAGTCCAATGCTTAACCGACTGAGCCACACAGTCACCCCTAAATTAAAATCTTAAAACACCACTGTGCCCAATTTTGTAAGGCAAATTGAGGGGGAAAAAAAAGTCCCCTTTGGTCCAGTAAGCCTGCTTGGAAGAACAGCCTGGTGCATAATCAATCCAAAAGAAGAAAAGGGCCTGAGGGAGAATGAGATTCACTACAGCATTATTTATCAAAACAAAATCAAAACAAATCTCAAAACTGAAGACATAAATTGTCCTATGATTAGCTCTGTAGGGGACATAAATCTAATATATCACCAATTCAACATTTTTTTAATGCTAATTCTATACCAGGCCCTGGCATCTCTGAGCTGGAATCAGGGATCAACAAGGCAAGCCCTGACAACAAGAAGTTCACCCAGTGGACACAGATCACAGCACACACAGCACACCACAGCCCACCTTGCTAAACCCTGTGCAGATGCTGAGAGAGTAAAAGGAGAGGAGCTGAGTGAAATCAGAGAGCAAGTTCCAGCATGTGTGGTGACAGAAGGGTTGTGAAGAACTAGAAATGCACCAGGAGGAACAGGTACTGGGAAGAAGGGAGGCAGAGGCAGGGACCAACAGGAGAAATGAGATGTTAAGTGAAAAACAAAGAACATGGGTTTTATCCTATAATTATACCTATACAAAACTTACATGCAGCTTGTGTATTGTTTATTTACTAAAAAAACTGTAACTTTCAATTCATTGTTCAGGAAAAGACTGAACATCAACAGAGGAGTGGCTAAGTCAGTTGTAGCATATCCATACTATGCAGCCATTGATTAAGGAATGTGTATGTCTGTATCTGCTTATGTGAATCAGTTTCCAAAATATATTAAAGCAAAAAAAAAGGGAGGACAAGTGTGACTAGAATATGCATATGTGTGTGTGATTCATATATATGTATTACATTTTATGCCTTTACATTTCTGAAAGGACACACAAAAACGAGATGGTGTTTGCTTCTGGAGAAGGAATCAGGGGTGAGAAGATGAATAATGATTTTACCCTTTGGAATCGTGTAAGTTTTTTTAATCTTGATATGTTTTGCTGGTTTAAAAATCTAAGCCAGATATGAAAGACTATATGATTCGTAAAATGTTTTAAATGCCAGCCAGGTGCCCCCCCACAAATAATTTTAAGTAAAACTAGGTAGATGGGGGAGCACCTAGGTGTCTCAGTCAGTTAAGCATCTGTCCGTTGATCTCAGCTCAGGTCTCGATCTCAGGGTTGTGAGTTCGAGCCCCATGCTGGGCTCCAGGGTGGACATGAAGGCTACTTAAAAAAAAAAAAAGAAAAAGAAAACACAGGGCGCCTGGGTGGCTCAGTTGGGTGAGCGTCTGATTTCTGCTCAGGTCATGATCTTGCGGTTGTGAGTTCGAGCCCCGCGTCGGGCTCTGTGCTGACAGCTCAGAGCCTGGAGCCTGCTTCAGATTCTGTGTCTCTTCTCTCTCTGCCCATCCACCGCTTGTGCTCTGTCTCTCTCTGTCTCTCAAAAATAAATAAATACATGTAAAAAAAATTAAAAAAAAGAAAACAGTAGAAATGAATTTTTTTAAAGGCTATATGATTCTACTTACATGACATTTTAGAAAGGGAGGCAAGCTATATTGGCAAAAAAGAGTCAAGGGTGGGGTGAGTAGAGGTTGGGAAGTAGAGCATAAGGGAACTTTTTGGCATGCTAGAAATGGTGGTTACATAACAGTATGAATTTGCCAAAACTAAAAAACAAACAAACCCAAACTTAATTGTCTATACCTTAAAAGGGGAAAATTCATTTTACGTAAATTATACCTCAAGAAACTTATTTTTTTATTTTTAATTCAAAGATTTAAATAATCACTTTTTGAATAGATGTACCCGAATAGAGACAGAACTGACAAGACATTTGGCAAGGGTGCAAGTGGTTTTTATCTTGTTTTGGGCTCAGACAGTACTGTGCTTTGTCATAAGGCCCCACAGCATTTTAAAAACCCTCTTCTGAAAGGCCTCCTGTGCTTTCATAATAAGTACCAGCTTGAGCAAAAGTGGAAAGACTAAGGCCCAGGGGCTGGTACACGGTGTGCCTTAACTGCAACAGACCTCTCCTCCACTGAGGGCACTTGGCCATGGGAGAGGCCGTTTCCCCACTTGGACTGGCCTCAGGCTCTCTGAGATCCCGTGCTCTCTGGAATTTTTCTTTCATATACGCTAGCCTCATCAAAGACTGCCCTCTCCTGTTCACTGCCCACAGCTGGTATAACTCCATTAGTCTCCAGGTTCCTGGAGGAAAAGGAAGAACCTAATATTCCCTGAGCTGAGAGGGCTCAATGCCAAGAGACTGTGGTCAGTCACTCAAAACTTACTTGTGAAACTCTGAGTCTTAGGAGGAGGAAAGATTGGACACATTCCAAACTTCTGCCACCCTTAGCCCAACTCGGCTGATGACTAACTTCACCAGAGGGGCAGGTAGCTTACTTAAAAAAAATTTTTTTTAAAGAAATTAAAAAAAAAAAAAAGGACACTTGGCTGGCTCAATCAGTAGAGCATGCAACTCTTGATATCAGGGTTGTGAGTTCAAGCCCCAGACTGGGACTTTTACTTAAAAGCGTTTACTTAAAAATTAAATAGGCGTGCCTGGGTGGCTCAGTCAGTTAAGTGTCCGACTTCGGCTCAGGTATTGATCTCACGGTTTGTGAGTTCGAACCCCGCATTGGGCTCTGTGCTGACAGCTCAGAGCCTGGAGCCTGCTTCAGATTCTGTGTCTCCCTCTCTCTCTGTCCCTTCCCCACTCTTACTCTGTCTCTCTCAAAAATAAACATTAGGAAAAATGTTTTTAATTAAATACATAAGTACATTAATGTTAAAAAAAGAAGAAAAGAAGAGGGGCAAGTTGGTCGTAGCCTCTGCATGTGCTTGTATGAACATGGTGCCTCCACATGGAAAGGCCTACCCTGCAGAGCCAGGACAGCACTGAGCCAGGCCTCTACCCATAAATGCAAGAGCAGGAAAGCCCAGAATAGAAACTATTTTCCTGTTAGCTCTGCACCCCTCCCACACATGGCTGCAGGTTTGGATCAGCAGCCAGCAATAACTCTCCAGACTCTAGCTTTGGCAACACAGGCCTTTGTACTTAATAAACCCATCTAGGCTTTATATTCAGGGTCATAAATGACACATTTTTGAATGTGAGAGTCATAGACTAAAGCATAATCACCTGCAAACTTTGCCTTTCATGCTTATCTTGTTTGAGTTGCCCTATTGTGGAAAAATGCCAGCTCACACTGATGAGAAACTAATATTTTTTGTGGCTACAGAACAGCTTATTTTGAAATCCTGAAGTTGACAGTGCTGAACATGAAAGGTAAACTATCTGGCAAGCTACGGAGAGCGTTGATGGAGGGTTCTGGTACAGCCTGATTAGTATGTTCCCACCTAAACATTTAAAAGGATGTAATAAAATGTAATACTGAGAAATTAGAAGAGTGCCTTAGTCCCGCCCTGCCACTCAAAGCCCTTCTGATAGGCAATTTTATTCTGGAAATTGTCCTTTACTGTTTTGGTTATGTGGTCTGCTCAAGTCTCTGATGAAGCAGACATTAGTTCCAGAATCAATTGCAATTTTTTTTTTTTTTTTTTTTTTTTTTTTTTTTTTTTTTTTGGGCAGAAAAAGTCCTGTACTTATAACCCCACATTTTGAAGAATGGTTTGACAGTAGATTCCTCTCCTCCCTTAGACCTTTCCAACCTTCCAGGCAGAACCCCACCCTCACCCCCAAAGAACACAGGCAAAGATGTATTAGCATAAATAATTTAATGCAAACTCTCTAGTAACATACACTAGTGGACTTGACAGTTCACTCAGGAGTATCAGGGCTGAGGGACCAGGAGGTGGGGAGCGCGATGAAAGTAGAGCATGTGAAAACAGGTAGCTGAGGGGCAGACTTCATGCTAGCCTGCTGGTGACCCGTCTTGGTCAGCTAAACTACCCTGGACAGGAAGTAGCTGGGCCAGGCTAAGAACGCGCAGTTCTCCTTTCCCGGCCTATCCCAGATTTCTGACCTTTTCCCTTGGGAAGCCTTCTTCATTCGAGGTCCTGGGAGGTGAGGAAGGTGTGGCAAGATAAGAAGCTGCCTAACTGGGTTTGTAGGTGCTACTAGCTGAGCATGGGGGCCCCCGGTCTAGTCCTTCTCTGGGGAATGCCTCCAAGGACTTGGGCCTTCACTGCAGCATCTTCAGACAGGATGGGATGAGCGATGGGGCCTTGGCATCAGGGGGCTGCCCTCCCTCTGTGGCATCCAGGAACTGCTGCATATAACACGATGTGCCAAGCAGCACATGGCCTGTGGCCTGCATGCTGAAGAGGGCCCAACGAAGAGCTTCCCTGGGTGGAAGAAAAAGGCACTAGAGTCAAAACACAAAGAAAACCCCTCCCTACAGCCTCTAAATGCTGCCTCCATAATTTCATAAATTGTAGAGTGATGTGTCAACAGGAACAGATGCTGCCTTCCCTTAGCAAATGGGAAAGGGTCTACAGACATTGCCTGCAATCATGCCTTATCTGAGATGTCCGTCACCTCCCTATTTTCTCATGGAAAATTCACCCTCATTTAATAAGACCTTTAATTTTTGTAATACTGCTTTAGGCCAGCCAGATTAATCTCCATCCCATGGCTCTGTCCTTCATGACCTCTGTTCTAGACTCTGAGACCTTTCCAAGTCATGTGTAGTCTAGCTAATGTTCAGAGCGCTGAACATGAAGATCTTCATGCTTGGTATTGCAGTGTAATGAGAACAGAACTTGAGTCAAATAGGCCAGAGTTCTAATCCAGTCTTATCAGCTGTGTGAAGGTTGGCAAACTGTTATAGTTCTGAGCTTCTGCTTCCCCAACCATAAAATAAGATCATACTATTTTGATCCCTCACAGCGTTCTGAGGTTGAAATAACCTAAGTCACTTAATGTGGAGCCTAATAGGTAGATGAGTAGGGTAAATGTGGGGTCAAGAGTAGCTGGTGGAATGCTTGACTACTTCAACCAGGTTCTTGTCCAAATCTATTTAAAAGAGATAGACGAGGAAGAGTCACTAGGGGTGTTTAGTCCTAGGGGAGATCAGGGAGGGGAAAACAAAAGGAAAATAAAGACTTTCTGGCTGGTATTAAAACTTACAAACTGTTAACCTTCATTCAATAAATGAACTTATGGTTAAGGTGTAGGGAGACAAAGATAATCAGAACTCTATAAACATCTACACATAAAAATTCTTTAAAATGTTAAAGGCTATACCTGAGAAGTATACCCATTTCTCAAATTAGAGTACTAAGGCTTAAAACCAGCTGTCCAGCCATAAATAGGAGGGAAATTCTGACACAGACTACCACATGGATGGACCCTGAAAACATTATGCTCAGTGAAAGAAACCAGTCACAAAAGAGCAAGTACTGTGTAAGATCTCTAGACTAGGCAACTTAACAAGATAGAAAGTAGGACCCCCCCACTACACACACACACACAAAAGAAAAAGAAAGTAGAACACAGGTTACCAGGGGCTGGGGGAAGGGGGAGTGGAAAGTTGGTGTTTAACGGGGACAGAGTTTCAGTTTGGGATGATGAAAAAGTTCTGGAAATTGATAGTGGTAACCGTTGCACAACATTGTGAATGTACTTAATGCCACTGAATTGTACACTTTAAACCAGTTACAATGGTAAATTTCATGTTACATATATTTTAAAACAGAACAACAAAAATAAAACTATTATTAAAAAAATAAATATAAAACTATTATTAAAAAATAATAAAAAGCTGACACCATTAAGTCACCACACCTACTTCAGCTTGTTTTGTTTTTTTGGGTTCAGGTCTGAGAGTCTTACTTCCCCTAAATGCACTGAATTTAAAGGCTGAAGCTTCTATTCTAGGTTTTGAAATCTGCAAACTACCGGCAGCAAGCCCAGATCAAGATGGGGCATGATATGGTGTAGGAGGAATATGGGATTTCTAGCCACAGAACTAGGCTCAAGCCTGTCACTGAATGTCATCTCTGGCAAGGCTTCAGGTTCCTCATCTTCAGACTGGATATGCACAGAATTAACTCAGAAAGCCAAAAGGTCTAGTGTGCTCTAGCTACGTGTGTTCTGACAGAGCTCTGGGGACCCTGAGCAGGATTTCTCAGAAGGCCTCTAAGAACAAGGATCATATGCGTTATCATTCATTCGAATTACTGCTATGTGCCGGCATTCATCAAGGTACTGGGGGCAACAATGGAGCTTGTTCTGACATCTTGTTTATCTCTGGGTCTTAAGCTTACCACATAGGGCCAGGCACACAGTGTGTGCTCAGTAGATGCTAAATGAAGCAATTGGGGAGGACTAGAATCTGTCAGAAGAAACTCGCAAGAAGCCATGCTCTGCTAGTCCCTAGCTTTGTGGCTTTGGCATCGTTGGATGCCTCTGCATCAGTGGCTGCATCTGCCTGATGGGGTAGGAATTCATTAGAACACCAGTGGAGCAGCTGAAATTGGGAAACATCACCCTAACAGTACTTGTACCCTAACAGTATTTGTCTTATGATTTAACATATTCTCATGCTTCCCATGTTACTTGATTAGACTTCCACAGTAAAGTAGAAAGTTTGAAAGAAGTTCATTCATCAATACAAATGAGTATTGTCCACAGACTTGCAAGTTAATTCCATCTATGGAAGAACAGTTATTTCATTCCTCCCACCCCCATGGAAAAATCCAGTTTTGTATCTGTGAATTTATCTGTCTTGATGGAGCTGTGTATATTGAATTCTCCTTTGAACTGATTGTAACTTCTTGCTGGTTCTCCCCTTAATTAAAGGGTTCAATAAAATCTTTGACATGTGTTCACTTTTTAAAAACCAATTAGAAGACTACTTAGGAAAACTTAACTATTTTAGGTGAAAAAATAAGTTGTTATGGTGGAAGGTAATTAGAAAAATAATGTATCCCAGTTCCACCTGGAGGAGATATGTGTACCCCTTTGGCATCTGCTAAAGCACCAGTTCAGCCATAAAGTTCTAGAAAATGCTTCCATGCTTTGTCAGCATCAACACTAGTCCAAGGCCCTAGAAACCTGAGGTCCATGTGAACAGAGAGGGGCTCTCTCATTGCTGAATACCCACCCTATCCCCAGCTAATCCCAATTCACTCACTTCATGATGCGCTTGGCCCGGTAGCAGTGCAGGTCATAGGAAAGGGAGTAGGTGCCATACAGAGTGGCCTTCACATTCAGGCAACCAATGAAGTCCTGTGGGTTCATCTTGTATAGGTCAAAGGTTACACGGGCCACATCAATCTTCTTGCCAGGCTTACGGGAGAGGGAGAGTTGGTACCTAGTACTCTGTATCAAGAGAAGACTGTGGTTGGCAACCTACCCCCCACACCCCAAAAAAGAACTTCTCCCAGACTCCCAATGTTCTCCCTACCACACAGGTGGGAACCTCACCTTCTCTGATGGGGGCTGCCATTTCTGCCCCTTCTGGAGGACCATGAACACTGTGTCATCCCCCAGGGCTTGGAAATACTCTTCTGTCTCAACAATTGTACCATCTTCCTCCAGCACCAGGAAGAAGGGCTTGTCTGCCAGCATCAGGGTGTCCCGGACCTGGAGAATAAGATCAGTGATGTTTCTGCCATCCCCATACAGCCACAGAGCATGAGGAAAATCCATATTACATCATCTCAGCTGCCAGGGAAAGAGCAAGTGGATAAGGATCTATGGGGAAAAGGCCTGGAATCCAGGCTCTTGCTGTGGGATCACAATCCAAAGATTCTGTATTATGGTCCTTCTTGGTACCTGGCTTCATGGTTATGTTCTGGAACAGTGCTGTCCAAAAAAATATAATGGGAATCACATATGTAATTTTTTATTGAGAATATAATATAATATACATGAATATAATTCACGTATCATAAATTTCACCTTTAAAATTTTTTTTAATATTTATTTTTAAGAGAGAGAGAGAGAAACAAAGGGCGAGCAGGGGAGGGGCAGACAGAGAGGGAAACACAGAATCCAAAGCAGTCTCCAGGCTCTGAGCTGTCAGCACAGAGTCCAATGTGGGGCTTGAACCCATGAACTGCGAGATCATGACCTGAGCCTAAGTCAGACACTTAACTGACTGAGCCACACAGGTGCCCCCAAATTCACCCTTTTAAAGTATACAATTAATGGGGTGCCTGGGTGGCTCAGCTGGCTAAGCCTCAGAATCTTGGTTTCAGCTGGGGTCCTGATCTTGTGGTTTGTGGTTTCAAGCCCCACATCAGGCTCTGTGCTGATGGTGTGGAGCCTGCTTGGGATTCTCTCTCTCTCCCTCTCTCTCTGCCTCTCCCCCGCTCATGCTCTCTCTCTCAAAATAATAAATGAGTAAACTTAAAAAGTATACAATTCATTGTGTTTTAGAATATTCACCAAGTTGTACAACCATCACTACTATCTGATTTCAGAACATTTTCATCACCCCAAAAGAAACCCAGTACCCATTAGCAGTCATTCCCCATCCCCCAGCCCATGACAACCTCTACTGTCTGTCTCTATGGATTTGCCTATTCTGGACATTTCATATAAATAGAATCATATATAATATGTGGTCTTTTTAGACTAGCTTCTTTTCCTTAGTATGTTTTCAAGGTTCATCTATGTTGCAACATGATTCATTTCTTTTTCTGGCCAAATTATATTCTACTATATAGGTATATCTCATTTTTAATCCATTCATCAGTTAACATAGACATTTGGGTTGTTTCCATTTTTTGAGTATTATGAATACTGCTGTTATGAGTATTCATGTACGGGTTTGCGAGTGAACATATGTTTTCAGTTTTCCTGGGTATATACCTAGGACTGGAAATGCTGAGTCACACAATTAACTGTATGTTTAACTTTTTGAGGGGCTGCAAAACTATTTTCCAAAGCAGCTATATCAGTTTATATTCCGACTAGCAATGTGTGAAGATTCCAGTTTCTTCACATCTTCATTGGTACTTGTTATTGTCTGTCCTTTATTTATTTATTTATTTATTTAATGTTTATTTATTTTTGAGAGAGAGAGAGAATATGAGCAGGGGAGGGGCAGAGAGAGAGGGAGTGTCTGTCCATTACTTTAGCCATTCTAGTGGGTATGAAGCAGATTTGATTTGAATTTCCCTAATGACTAATGATGTTGGACATCTTTTCATATGTTATTAGCCGTTTATATATTATCTTTAATTTTTTAATGTTTATATTAGAGAGAGAGAGAGAGGAGAGGTAGAGAGAGAGGATCCCAAAAAGGCTCTGTGCTATCAGTACAGAGCCTGACATGAGGCTCTAACTCACGAACTATGAGATCATGACCTGAGCTGAAATCAAGAGTCAGACGCTTAACTGACTGAGCCACCCAGGCACCCCATTTATATATTTTCTTAGAGAAAAGTCTATTCCATTTTTTTGGCCAATTTTTTTATTAAAATTTTTTAACGTTTACTTATTGTTGAGAGACAGAGCATGAACATGGAAGGGGCAGAAAGAGGGGGAGACACAGAATTCGAAACAGGTTCCAGGCTCTGAGCCATCAGCACAGAGCCCGACGTGGGGCTTGAACTCACAAACCGCAAGATCATGACCTGAGCCTAAGTTGGATGCTTTACCAACTGAGCCACCCAGGCACCCTGTTTTTTTGGCCAATTTTTAATTGGGTTATCTTTTTATTGTTGAGTTATAGAAGTTCTTTATGTATTCTTGATATTAGATCCTTATCATATATGAGATTTGCAAATATTTTCTCCCATTCTGTAGGTTGTCTTTTAATTTTGTTAATAACACATATTGATACACGGAAGTGTTTAATGTTGATGAAGATTGATTTTTTCCTCTGATTGCTTGTGCTTTGATGCCTTATCTAAGAAACCAGTCATGAAGACTTAACACCTGTTTACTTCTAAGAGTTTTATAGTTTTAACTCTTTGATACATTTTGACTTAATTTTGTTCATGGCATGAGGTAGGGATGCAACTTCATTATTTTTCATGTGGATATTCCATTGTCCTAGCACTATTTATTGAAAAGACTATTCTTTCTTCTGTCAAAAATCAATTGTCCATTGATACATGGGCTTATTTCTGGAGTTTCAATTCCATTCTATTGATTTGTATGTATTATGAGCTCCCAAATTCACATATTGAAATCCTAAGTCGCAGTACCTCAGAATCTGGCTGTCTTTGTAGATAGAGTCTTTAAAGAAATAATTAAAATGATGTCATTAAGATGGGCCCTAACCCAATATTACTGGTATTCTTATAAGAAGGGGAGTTTAGGATACAGAGACATACTCAGAGAAAGACCATGTAAACATGAAGACAGCCATCTATAAGTCAAGAACAGAGGCCTTAGAATAAACCAACCCTGACAGCACCTTGATCTCAGACTTCCAGCCTCCAGATTTGAGAGAAAATAAATTTCTGTTAAGTATCAGTCTGTGGTACTTTGCTATGGACGCCCTAGAAAACTAATAGAGTGTCTTTCCTTATGTCAATACCACAGAGTTGATTACTGTAGCTTTGTAGTAAGTTTTGGAATCAGGAAGTGTGAGTCTTCCAAGTTTGTCTTTTTCCAAGATTGTTTTAGCTATTTTGGTTCTGGTTCATAGAAATAATTCTATGTAAATTTTAGGATAAGCTTGTCAATATCTGTAAAAAGAGTAGCTGGAATTTGATGGGGATTGCACTGAATCTGCAGATCAATTTGGGAAGTATTGCCATCTTAACATTAAGTCTTCTGTGAGATCCTGACCTGAGCCGAAATCAAGATTGGACGCTCAACTGATTGAGCCACCCAGGTGCCCCTTTGGAAGATTTTTTAAAATTAATTTTGAGGGGCACCTGGGTGGCTCAGTCGGCCGAGTGTCTGAATCTTGATTTCGGCTCCAGTCATGACCTCACGGTTCATGAGTTCGAACCCCTCATCCGGCTCTCTGCTGTCAGCGCTGAGCCTGCTTTGGATGCTCTATCCCCCTCTTTCTCTGCCCCTCCTCCCTCTCTCTCTCTCAAAAATAAATAAACATTAAAAAAATAATAATAATAAATTAAAAATATTTCAAAGCCTTATTGTTATCTTTTAAAATGAAATCCCTCTGTTCTTTTCCATGGCCAATAAGGGACTTACACTCTGGTCACTGCCAACCATATCACCTTACCCTTTTTCCCTCACTCTCTGCTCGTTTCTTTATATTGCCAAACTTGGAAAAGCAGTCCAGATAGGCTGATGTCCTCCCTGCTCCATTAGTAAGATTCACTTCTGACCTGTGTTCCATCTTGGAAAGATGGACCCTCACTCTTGTTTCTCCTTGCATCCTTTGGAGTTAGGATTCTGACTTGGGGTCCCCAAACTCAGTGGCTATAAGAATCTCCTGAAGCAACTGCTTAAAATGACAACTCCTCAGCTTCACTCATGACCTAATCAGTCACAGGGCGTGCATTCTGGGAAGCCATGTGTGACAAGTCCATTTTAGCACAGGAAGTGGTCCCCAGCCCTCAGGTGAAAAAACACTACCAAGTCTAGACTCAAGTGTGAAAAAGTCCTTTTGATTCAGGGCATAAAAAATTGGTGTGTCACAGCCACTAGCCTCACAAGAGAGGGGAGATTGGCTCCCATGAAGAAGAACAGACCTAATTCACAGAAACAGGGGAGGGACTCCAGAATAGAGGCTTAGGTAAGCTATGATTTCTATATGTTAAACAGACTGTAGTAATCAGAAGCCTAATCCAAATGTGTAATCTGTGCCAGGCAACTGGGACATCCCCTAGAGTGCATAAGCTAATGAGGCAGTGAGGCACAAGACTAATAAAGAGCAAGATTAGATGAGGCTATAGGAGAGGCTGGGGAGAAGTTACCCCCAGCCTAGTAGAGAGGGAACATGGAAACGGGAAAGGGTGTCATTCTTGGCTGCTGTTACTACCATCCACGAGAGCTGTGTGTCTTTTGTTTCCTGCTCTAGAAGCTTACCTGATCAATAGTTTGAAGAGTCTTCCACAGCGGTTAACAAAGCCTGCCATGGAAAGCCAGTGTAGGAGATGGATGGAAGAACTACCCTGGCTGAAGGGAGGAAATGGGGAAGAGAATCTCTAAAATCTTACCTATTTCCCCAACTTCCAGGCATGTGTACAATGGAAAAGAGAACCTAAGGGTCTTTCCAGTAAGAAAAATATGCTTCAGGGGCGCCTGGTGGCTCCAACTCTTGGTTTCAGCTCAGGTCATGATCTCACACTTTGTGAGTTCGGCCCCATGTTGGGCTCTGCACTGACAGTGTGGAGTCTGCTTGGGATTTCTCTCTCCCTCCCTCTCTGCCCCTTGCCAGCTTGCATGCACTCTGTCTCAAAACGTAAATAAACATTAAAAAATAAAAAAAAAAGAAAAATATGCTCTGAAAATGCCTCTGATCTACTGTTGTAGATATAGGATGGCAATCCTATAGGTATTCTGCTGCAATATACTGCCCTCCCCTTGTCACCAGACAGACATCATTAATCCATTGGACAGCACTCCAGGCAGGCACTACCAACTCATTAGAGTGGGCATCAGAAAGGAAATCTTCTCACCATCTAACCTATGAACTCCATCCCTGCTGAAGTCCCAGCTCATGACTCAGAGGACAGAGGAAGCCAGCAGGGCCAGCTCTCAGCCACAGTCCCAGTGGTTGGGCTGTGCTGAGGGTAGTCCTGTCCCTCACCTTGTGGAGGAGGTCCTTGAGACTGTGCGCCATGATACCCTTCCGCACACTCCGGTCAGCAGTGCTTACTCTACAGGGCCGGGCCTTGGGGGCCTCCAGGCTGGACTCGGTCAGTAGCTGCTGGGTCACCATTGAGGTGCAGGTGCTCACTGCCACATGCCTGCGGGCAATTTGGAGCATCAGAATGAGCAGCCTGCTGCCTCCCATCCCTCACCCCTCTCAGGGAATTCACTCCCCTACCCCTGTAGGTTGAGCTCATCATATTCTTCTTCTTCTATCACCCACCAGGCTTGCTCTAAGACTTACCGGTATCACTAAAAGTCCTGTTAGATCAATGCATCTCAAACTTCAGTGATCATATTAAGTCCTCAGGAGACCTGATTCTGATTCAGGAGGTCTGGGTGGAAGCTGGGATTCTATATGTCTAATAAGTTTCGGAGTGGCATTGATGCTGTTGGTTGACACTGACCATGATGAGTAGCAAGGTGATAGGAGACCCATCCCACGTTCCCCAATACCAACTTTCCTCTCTTGGCCTCTTTCTTCCCACCCGTAAAGTGAAATGAAGTGGCAAAGCTGAGGTCAATGTAAGATAGTTTTGAATTCTGATATACATGATGTAGAACCAGAAGAGTAGAGGGGGAACCTCGGTTTTGGAGTCAGACCCAAGTTTGAATCTTGGTTCTACTACCCATTTGTTAGGTGATGAAGAGCACCTGTTCTGTGCCTCAGTGTCCCCATCTATTAATTTGGTGTAATAATCCCCACTTCCCAAAGTTGTGATGAGGTTTAAATGAGATCAAGAATGAAGGTCCAAGCACAGGTGTCTACCTTTTTCTACTCAATATGTGGTAGCAGTGTGGGGAGAGGATGCCAACCTTAAAGTCACCTGAGGGCTTGTCAAAACTGCAAAATCTGGGTCCTACTCCAGACCTCCTAAGTCAATATCTACATTTTAACAAGATGCCCTGGTGACTTAGGAGCTTGCTGAAGTTTGAGAAGGTCTGCCTTATAGCTCACAGGTAGCTCCCCTTTGTTTCTACCCTTGGCTCTCCTCACCTGGAGAAGGACTTGGGGTAGAGAAGGCTGAGGGACTTCATGGCATATTCCATCCTTGTCACCTGGATAGTGTTGGGCCTGAGAACGAAATAGAAAATCTAGTTAGGGTGGGAACAGAAGGTCCCTTTCATCATTCGACACAGTGCAGCCTCACCTCCATCCAGTGAACCTCCACTCTGGTCTCTCCTCTCAACTCACACATGCTTTCCCAGCCCTCCTGTCCAATCCCATGCTTGCCAACTGGAACCAAACTGGAAAGCCCCTCTGGACCCAGGCTCGGCCCCACTCGGCAGCTCCTCCTTTCTCCCCAGGACTACTCACTCCATGTTTCTCCGACCCTGGCTCTGGTCACACTGATCAGGGATCCCCAATTGGGTCTGAAGAGGCCCTATCTGGTTAGTTCCTGCCCCTGGGAGCAGAGTTCATGCTATGCTGGCAGGAGGTGAGTCACACCACCTCCGTCTTCTGGGGATTGTTTCCTCACCTACAGTCCAGAGACCTCACAGGCCAGGCTCACACAAGCCAGGCAGCCCAGTCTAAGCCCACTCTCTCTTTCGTGTGTCCTTGAACCCCTCCTGAGGCTTTCCATTGGCCAGAGGGATTTTCTGTGACAATGGATGATAGATGTGTTCTATATCCTTTCTCCCCAGTCCCAGAGCTGCGAGCTTCATGTGGCTATTGAGCACTGGAAATGTGGCCAGTACAAATGAGGAGCTAGATTTTTAACTTTAGTTAATGTTAACTAATTTAAATTGAAATAGCCACTGTGGCTTATAGCTACTGGCAACCAGACTGCACAGTAGAGATCCAGCTATCTGATAGCCCTGGGCTCACCTGACACTTTCTCTCCTATACCTCTCTGCTTCAGCTCTTTCAAGCTCCAACTGTCTGTGGAGACAGCTCCCTCCACCTGCAACATACTCCTCTGGCCCAGGGCTAAACATATGCAACCTTGAAACCCCAATTTCCCTATATTCCACTCTTTGGAAAGCCATTTTAGATGGCTCACACAGTCCCCTCTTCATCTTGCCCTTCCTACTTCCTAGTCAAGTGTGCCTCATTGTCTGTTTCTGCCTTACTCCCACTGATCCTTGGGTGCCTCTCCCTGAGATGTTCTCCCTATTCCCAGCTCAGAGAGGGCCTGACACAGTGCAAGGGGCTTAAGGAGTGGTCATGGAACAAAGAGCCCCCTCCCCAGTCAGGTAAAATCAGTCTTTCCTTCTGACAACTTGGGGATTCTCTAGGCCAGCCCTATCTGTGAACCCCCCAACTAGCACTACCCAAGTCCGTTTGCATCAGCCTCACTCCTCACTCCCCATCCAAAGCCAAACTCTGTCAAGTTCACTTCACCTGCTCTCCAGGAGCTGCCCCATCAAGACCCCAAAAACTTACCTCCCCCCTCACAGCTTCCTTACTTCCTTAAGACACTGCCTAGCCCAGCCCAGCCCTCCCTCCATTTTATTTCCAGGTCCCAGGGAAGCCCCTCCCCTGGTCTTCAGCCCCAGCTGGGGAAAAGAGCAGGGGAGTGAGTGTGCAGTTCTTTCCCTTGGGATTTCGGGCCAGCCTAACTTCCAGAAAAGGCCCGAAAGGAGGGGAAAAGGCATGTTTTGTAAGCTGTGGGCCAGGCTCAGGACGTGATATCAGTCACAGAGGGCACAGAAAACAGGCAGATGTGAGTTGTGTTCCCAGCTCCACTTGAGTTCACTGAGTGTAGACCAATTATCTCACTTCTGTGAACCCATTTCTCTCACCTGTACAACAGGGATAATCATTCCTGTGTTAGTGGATTGAGGTGAGGATTTGTGATAATAAAAGTAAAGGGCTTTGCAACAGAGACACATAATAGGTAGAAGTGAGTATTGGTGTTGTAATATTATTAATGAATAATAGTAGAGGGGTGCCTGGGTGGACACTCAATTGAGTGTCCCACTTTGGCTGAGGTCATGATCTCATGGCTCATGAGTTCGAGCCCCGTATCTGGCTCATTGCTGTTAGCACAAAACCTGCTTTGGATCCTCTATCTCCATCTCTCTCTGCCCCTCCCCAGCTTGCACTCTCTCTCTCAAAAATAAATAAACAACAACAAAAAAATAATAATAGTAGAGACTAAAGCTAGCTGAAATGTGTAGTGGTTAAGAGTATAAGGTCTTACCCTTGACCCAGCAATCCTACTCCTATATATATTCATTGTATCTCATTCAATCTTTATTTTATATATATAAAATAACCACACCTAACTAGCTAGTTTTATTGGAGGAGGGCACATGGCGTTAATAATGTGAAGACAGTTGGGACCTGAGGTTGGAAAGAACACCCTCCCCTCCCTATACATGGCTAAAGCCCCAAATAAAAAATAACCAACTATGGGAGAGCAGCTGAGTCAGCGACTGAGGGCTGGGAAGGGAACATCACGGAACCCAAGGGCAGCAGAAGAGATCATGCACGTGCTGGGAGGGCAATTAACATGAGTACAAGTCTTTGTGTCTTCCACATTGGTCCATATAAATATATATAGAGAAGTTATTCACTTTCCCCTGATCTCCTCTCTGTTCTGTGCTGCTTGCCACAGACACAACTCCTCTTTCCATATATATATGTATTCAAGAGAAATGAAAACGTATGTCCACACCAAAACTTATACACAAGTGTTCATAGCATTGTTTATAATAGCCAAAAGGTAGAAACAACTCAAATGTTCATGAATTGGTGAATGGATTTTATCAATAAAAATATAAAATGTAAAAAATGTAAAAATGTAGCATATCTGACAAACCATAAGAGACTCTTTTTTTAATGTTTATTTGTTAAAAAAATTTTTTTAATGTTTATTTATTTTTGAGAGAGACAGAGACAGAATGCAAGTGGGTTAGGGGCAGACAGGGAGGGAGACACAGAATCCGAAGCAGGCTGCAGGCTCTGAGCTGTCAGCACAGAGCCTGATGCGGGGCTAAAACCCACGAACCGTGAGGTGAGATCATGACCTGAGCTGGAGTCTGATGCTCAATCCACTGAGCCACCGAGGCGCCCCTAATGTTTATTTGTTTTTGAGAGAGACAGAGTATGAGTGGGGGAGGGGCAGAGAGAGAGAGGGAGACAGAGAATCCAAAGCAGGCTCCAAGCTGTCAGCGCAGAGTCTGACTGGGGACTGAACCATGAGATCATGACCTGAGCCAAAGTCAGACACTTAACCAACCAAACCACCCAAGTGCTCCATGAGAGACTCTTAACTATAGAAAACAAACTGAAGGTTGCTGGAGGGGAGGTGGGTGGAGGATGGACTAAATTAGGTGATGGGCACAAAGGAGAGCCCTTGTTATGATGAACATTGGTGTTATGTTTAAGTGATGAATCACTAGATTCTGCTCCTGAAACCAATATTACACTATATGTTAACTAACTAGAATTTAAATAAAAACTTGAAACAAAACAAAATATGGCATATCCATAATGTAATATTATTTGTCAATAAAAAGGATACATGCTACTACATGGATAAACTTTGAAAACATGCAAAGTGAAAGAAGCCAGTCACAAAGACCACATGCATATTTGCATGATTCCTGTTGTATGAAATGTCGAGAATAGACAAAATTATAAAGACAGAAAATAAATTAGTGGCTGCTTAGAGCTGGGGAGGAAGGGGGATGGGGAATGATTCTAATGGGGAATAGTGGAGTTTCTTTCAGGAGAGATAAAAGTGTTCTAATCAATTAATCTAATTACCGTCTATTTAACAAATTTTCTTGATGTTTATTTATTTTTGAGAGATACAGAGAGCAAGCAGGGGAGGGGCAGAGAGAGAGGGAGACACAGAATCTGAAGCAGGCTCCAGGCTCTGAGCTGTCAGCACAGAGCCTGATGTGGGGCTCGAACTCATGAACCGTGAGGTCATGACCTGAGCTGAAGTCAGATGCTTAACCAACTGAGCTACCCAGGCACCATAGTCACTGTCTATTTTAATGATAGTTGCACAAACTGAAAATGTACTAAAAACTATTGACTTGATCACTAGAGTGGGTGAATTGTGTGGTATGTGAATTATATCTCCATAAAGCTGTTTATTTGTTTGTTTGTTGCTACTTTTATAAGTGATTCATAAGACTTTTTAAAAAAAGAGTTCAGGTGTTCCTGGGTGGCACAGTAGGTTGAGTGACTCTTGCTTTTCGCTCAGGTCATGATCTCAGGGTAGTGGGATCGAGCCCCATGTCTCCACGTAGGGCTCTGCACTGGGCATGGAGCTGCTTGGGATTCTCTCTCTCCCTTTCTCTCTCCTCTCCCCTTTAAGTTTATAAATAAATAAACTTACAAAATAAAATAAAATAAAATAAAAAATTAAATTAAAAAAGTGTTCACATTGTGTATCATCACCCAGAGTTTGTTAAAATTCAGGTTGCTAGGCCCCATCCCAGAGCTTCCAACTCAGTATGACTGGGGTGGAGCCTAAGAAACTGCACTTCTAACAGATTCCCAGGTGATCTTGAGGGTGTGACTCCTCAGGAACCCCACTCTGAGAACTAGAGGTCTAGCATTAGTTGTGTGATGTAACTCTTCTAAACTTCAGTTGGATCTGATAAATGGGAATTAAAGATAGCTCCTGGGGTGCCTGGGTGGCTCAGTCAGTTAAGTGACCTACTCTTTTTTTTTTTTTAATTTTTTTTTAACGTTTATTTATTTTTGAGACAGAGAGAGACAGAGCATGAACGGGGGAGGGGCAGAGAGAGAGGGAGACACAGAATCAGAAGCAGGCTCCAGGCTCTAAGCCATCAGCCCAGAGCCCGACGCGGGGCTCGAACTCACAGACTGCGAGATCGTGACCCAGGCTGAAGTCGGACGCTTAACCGACTGAGCCACCCAGGCGCCCAAGTGACCTACTCTTGATCTGGGCTCAGGTCATGATCTCATGGTTCATGAGTTTGAGCCCCGTGTCAGGTTCCTCACTGACATCATGGAGCCTGCTTGGGATTCTCTCTCTCCCTCTCTCTCTCTCTGCCCCTCCCCTTCTCACACATATACTCACTCTCTCTCTCAAAATAAATTTAAAAAACTTAAACTTAGTGCATCCTTCAGGCTCAATAAATCATCATCATCATTATTATTATTATCTAAATCCTTTCCTGGAGGAGCTCCCAGACAGCCATCAGTAATTCATTCGTTCATTTAGCAAATATTTATTAGGCACTTACTATGTGCCAGTCCTCCCAGGAGCTGAGAATACAGCAGGGAAGAAGATAGTCTTGTCCCATGCTTCAAGGAGTGGACATTCCCAGGGTCTAGGGGCACTCAGACCATGTATGAATATGCAAAATAAACAGAAGAATTTCAGATAATGATGTTCAACAAAGTGGTATGATAACAAATGGCTGGCAAGTTACATTGGTCTCTGGGTTTAGGCAAAGCCTCAGAGGAGGTGAACTTCAAGCTAAATCCTACCGCTAAGAACCAATCTGTTTGAAGTCCTGGTGGAACATTCGAGGCAAAGGAAACATCAGTGTAAAGGATTTGCAAAGGGAATGAGCAGGGTGAGGAGACAGGAGCATGGGTCACTAAACTTTAAGGCAGTCCAAGAGTCGGGGTGCCTGGATGGGCTCACTAGGTTAAGCATCTGACTTCAGCTCAGGTCGTGATCTTTCTTTTTTTTAATAATTTATTTATTTTTTAATTTACATCCAAGTTAGTTAGAATATAGTGCAACAATGCTTTCAGGAATAGATTCCTTAATTCCCCTTACCCATTTAGCCCATCTCCCCAACTACAACCCCTCCAGCAAACCTCTGTTTGTTCTCTATATTTAAGAGTCTCTTATGTTTTGTCCCTCTCCCTGTTTTTATATTATTTTTGCTTTCTTCCCTTATATTCATCTATTTTGTATCTTAAATTTCAGGTCATGATCTTATGTTTCATGAATTTGAGCCCCACATCGGGCTCACTGCCATCAGCACAGAGTCCACTTGAGATCCTCTGTCTCCCTCTTTCTGTAGCCCTCCCCACCACTATCTCTCCACACTGCCCCCCACCCTGGCTCAAAAATAAGTGTTAAAAAAAAAAAAGACAGTCCAAGAGTCGGAAGAAAAGTACAAACAGTAGTTTGTACTGGGAAATGGATTGGGCCCCTCCTTTGGACATTCATACCTCAAACATTTATTGAATGTCTAACATGTGATTAGTTGTCCCATGGTAGGCCAATGGATGACTCAGAAGCAGTCTGGCCCTGATGAATCCCTGTGTATCATGGAAAGCAGACACAGATAAGAAAAAGATAACCACAGGGGCACCTGGGTGGCTTAGTCAGTTGAGCTTCCGACTTCGGCTCAGGCCATGATCTCATGGTTCACGAGTTCAAGCCCCACATTGGGTTCTGTGCTGACAGCTCAGAGCCTGG
This sequence comes from Panthera uncia, assembly GCF_023721935.1. Lineage (NCBI taxonomy): Eukaryota > Metazoa > Chordata > Mammalia > Carnivora > Felidae > Panthera > Panthera uncia. The sequence goes on from NC_064816.1 coordinate 49,427,470, forward strand.
AGCCTGCTTCAGATTCTGTCTCTCCCTCTTTCTCTGCCCCTGCCCCGCTCACACTCTGGCTCTCTCTCTCCCTCTCTCTCTCAAAAAATGAATAAATGTTAAAAAAAAATTTTTAAAGAAAAAGATAGCCACAAGGTAAAGCCCAAGAGCATCTGCCTTAAGGTGGAGGATGGCTCCATGGACCTGAGAATTCTTCACAGTGCTCAGGAGAAGAGGATGGTTTGGAGCCCGTTGGCATTTATTTATTCAACAAGCATTTTCTTGAGCATTTATACTAAGCCAAGCACTATGGGCTTCTGGGGACACAGATGACTCAGTTCTTATCCCTGTCTGGGGAGCTTACATTCCAGTGGGAGAGGCAAATATCTGAGCAGTTCTCAAACTCTGAAGTGCCTAGAAATCATTTGCGATGCCTTGGAGTGGAGAAGGACTGTACCTATGACTCAAAACTGAGAAGTCATTAAAGATTATGCATTCAACTACATTTAAAAAGTATTCTGCATGTTCAACTTGTCATACCTGAGCAGAGTCAAAAGACATAAAAAAAGAAAGCTATATCGCAACTAATATAGGCAAGATGCTGATCTCCTCTCTCTTTCTCTCCTGCCTCATCTATCTATATATAAACTAAGACCAAAAACACAGTAGAAAAATGGGCAAAAGATATGAACGTAGTTTAGGGAAATGAAATACAAATGACCTTTAAACATATGAAAAGACATTTTAATCCCACGTATAGAATTAAAAAAATAAATAAATAGAAATACAACACAAAAGTACTCAGAGATGCGATTCTTCACCCATCAGACTAGCAAATGTTGGCAAAGCTGTGGGGAAGCAAGGAGTCAGACAGATTCACACATTGTTGGTGAGAATGTAATTGGTCTAACCCCTATGGGAGGCAATATGGTCAGATCTATCAAAATTACAGTCACCATATATTCTTTGACCCAGCAATAACACTTCTGGGATTCCAGATCTACTATAGATCTACTTGCCCATGAGTGAAATGTGCATAAGGTTATTAACTGAAGCTGTTTGTAATAGAAAAATATTGGAAATGATACAAAAATCCTACAAGAGAGGCAGGTTAAATAAATTATCTTATATTCATATAATGGAATGACACTAGGAAGCTACAAAAAAAAATAAGTGAGAATGATCTGGGGAAAATCTCCAAGATCTATTGTTTTTTTTTTTTAATTTGATCTATTTTTTTTTAAATTTTTAATGTTTATTTATCTTTGAAAGAGAGAGAGAGACAGAGTGCAAGCAGGGGAGGGGCAGAAAGAGAGGGAGACAGAATCTAAGCGGGCTCCAGGCTCTGAGCTGTCAGCACAGAACACGATGTGAGGCTTGAACTCACTAATCACGAGATCGTGACCTGAGCCGAAGTCGGTCACTTAACTGACTGAGCTACCCAGGCGCCTTCCAAGATATATTATTAAGTGAAAATAAAAACCAAGGTCTTTCATAGTGTGTATAATACGGTGCCTCTGTATTTTAAAAAGGGTAAAATAAGAATATGACTTTACATTTGGTTGTATGTGCTTAAACTCTGGAAATACATACAGTAACTTTAAAATGAACACAAAGTGTTTCCTTTGTTGGGTAGAGTCAGGTGGACTGGGTTTAGACCTGGGAAGATGTGGAGCAGAGTTGAGGGTAGGAGTTTTCACTGTTGTATGTGTTTTAAAAATTGGAGAACTTCATTTTGATACAATTTGCTTTCTTTGTAATCTTATATATTTTATTTTGTGCATTTAAAAACTTCATTTTGGGGGCGTCTGGGTGGCTCATTGGTTAAACGTTAAACGTCCTACTTCAGCTCAGGTCCTTATCTCACGGAGTTCGAGCTCCGCATCGGGCTCTGTGCTGATGTCTCAGAGCCTGGAGCCTGCTTCGGATTCTGTGCCTCCTTCTCTCTCTGCCCCTCCCCCAACTTGTGCTCTGTCTCTCAAAAATAAATAAATGTATAAAAAAAATTTTTAAACTTCATTCTGAGTAGGGATCCCCAGGCTTCCAAGGAAGACTGCTGCACAAAAGCAGTCACAAATCACTGATCTAAATGATCATGCTTTTCAATCATTGCCTTTCCCTTCTGACCATTTGTATACTTTTTAAGTTTATTTATTTATTTTGAGAGAAAGAGAGAGAGAACCATTGTGTGTATGTGGGGCAGGGGTGGGGTGGGGTGGGCAGAGAGATAGGAGGACAGAGGATCTGAACCAGGCTCTGTGCTGACAACAGAGAGCCTGATGTGGATCTTGAACCCATGAACCATGAGATCATGACCTGAGCCAAAGTCGGATGCTTAACCAACTAAACCATCCAGGTTTTTGTATTTTAAAATACAATACATTTATATTTTAAAATAACAGCTTTATTGAGATATAATTTCCATACCATAAAGTTTTCCCTTTTAACGTGTACAACTCGGGGCACCTGCATGACTCAGTCAGTGGAGCATCCAACTTTGGCTCAGGTCATGATTTCTGATTTATGAGTTCAAGCCCCACAGCGGGCTTGCTGCTGTCAGCGCACAGCCCGCTTCAGATCCTCTGTCCCCCACCCCCTGCTCCTCCCCCACTTGCACTCTTTCAAAAATAAATATTTTTTAAAAAGGTGTACAATTCAAAGGTTTTTAGTATATTCACAAAGTTGTCCAATGATCATTACTACATAATTCTAGAATATTGTTTATGTTTATTAAGTTTTGAGAGACAGAGACAGAGCACACATGAGCAGGGGAAGGACAGACAGGGAAGCAGAGGATCTGATGTGGGCTCTGTGCTGTCAGCAGAGAAACCAATGCAGGGCTCACACCCCTATGATTCTAGAATATTTTTATCACTCTCAAAAAGAAACTGCATACCTATTACAATTACTTCCTATTTCCTTCTGTTAAGCACTACTTTACTTTTGGTCTTATGGCTTTGCCAATTCTGGATATTTCATATAAACGGGATCATACAATATGAGGTCTTTTATGACTAGTGTTTCACTGAGCATAATATTTTCAAGGTTCACCCATGTAGTAGAATGTATCCTTCTTCACTGCCAAATAACATTCCATTTATGAACACACTACATTTTTATCCATTCATCAGTTGTTGAACATAGGGTTGTTTCCACTTTTTGACTACTGTTAAGTAATGCTGCTATGAACATTTGTGTGCAAATTTTTGTGTGGATGTATGTTCTCACTTCTCATGGGTATATATCTGGAAATGGAATTGCTGGGCCATACGGTAACTCTATATTTAATTTTTTGAGGTACTGCCAAACTATTTTTCCAAAGTAGCTGTACCATTTTACATTCCTACTAGCAATATTTGAGGGTCCCAGTTCCTCCACATCCATGGCAACACTTGCTATTGTCTGTCTTTTTTTAGCCATCTTAGTGGGTGTGAAGTGGTATTTGATAGAGATTTGGAAATGCATTTCCCTAATGACTAATGGTGCCAACCATCTTTTCATGTGCTCATTGTGCATAAATTTATTTATATTGTTTGATTGCTAGACCACATAAATGCATTATCTAGTCAATATTTCACATTAAAAATAAAGAATCACAGGCCCAACTCTGAAGAATGATTTATTTGGGTAAGGGTAAGACCCAGAAATACATGTTTTTAATAAGAATCCCAGGTGATTCTATCACAGATGGTCCTAGACCAGGCTTAACAGACACTGCAACATACTGGGCAAGAACCATGGGAACTGATGTGGGAGCAGGTGATTTTTTCTGGAGTAATGAGATAGATTCTAAAGGGTCAGCAGGATTTCCATAGGGCAAGAAAAGACATTCTAGAGAGTATAGGGAGAGGGGACAGATACAGGCATAATTTACCTCATTGTGCTTTACTTTATTGTGCTTCACTTTACTGAACTTTGCAGATATTGCATTTTTCATAAATTGAAGGTTTGTGGCAACCCTGTGTTGAGCAACTCTATCAGCACCATTTTTCCAGCATCATTTGTTCACTTCATGTCTCTGGGTCACATTTTGTTAATTTTCACAATATTTCAAACTTTTCATTATTATTATATTTGTTATGGTGATCTGTGATCAGTGATCTTTGATGTTACTATTATAATTGCTTGGGTGCACCATGAACCATGCCTATATAAGAAAGAGAACTTCACCAACAAGTGTGTGCGTTGTGACTGCTACACCAATTGGCCATTTCTCTCCCCATCTCCTTCCCTCTCCTCAGGCCTACCTATTTCCTGAGACATAGGAAGATTGAAATTAGACCAATAAGTAATCCTACAGTGGCCTCTGAGTGTTCAAGTGAAAGGAAGAATCACAAGTCTCTTACTTTAAATCAAAAGCGAAAAATGATTCAGCTTAGTGAGGAAGGCATGTTGAAAGTCAAGGTAAGCTGAAAGCTAGGCCTCTTGCACCAAACAGCCAAATTGTGAATGCAAAGGAAAAGTTCTTGGAGGAAAGTAAAAGTGCTACTCCAGTGAACACACGAATGATAAGAAAGTGAAACAGGCTTATTACTGATATAAAGTTTTAGTAGTCTAGATAAAAGATCAAACCAGCCACAACATTTCCTTAAGCCAAAGCCTAACTGAAAGCAAGGCCCTAATTCTCTTCAATTCTATGAAGGCTAAGACAGGTGTGGAAGCTTCAGAAGAAAAGTGTGAAGCTAGCAGAGGTTGGTTCATGAGGCTTAAGGAATCTCTGTAACATAAAAGTGCAAGGTAAAGCAGCAGGTCGAAGCTGCAGCAAGTTATCCAAAAGATCTAGTTGAGATAATTAATTAAGGTGGCTATGCTAAGCCACAGATTTTCAATGTAGATGAAACAGCTTTCTATTAGAAGAAGATGCCATCTAGGACTTTTATAGCTGGAGAGAAGTCAATGCCTGGCATCAAAGCTTCAAAGGACAGGCTGCGTCTCTTGTTAGGGGCTAATGCAGGTGGTGACTTTAAGTTGAAGTCAGTGCTCACTTACCATCCCAAAAGTTCCAGGACCCTTAAAAATTATACTGAATCTATTGACTGTGCTCTATAAATGGAACAACAAATCCTGGATGATAACATGGATGTTTGTAATGTGCTTTACTGAATATTTTAAGCTGGTTGAGACCTACTGCTCAGAAAAAAAATTCCTTTCAAAATATTACTACTCAGGGCGCCTGGGTGGATCAGTTGGTTGGATTTCTGATTCTTGGTTTCAGCTTAGGTCATAGGGATCAAACCCTATGTCAAGCTCTGTTCTGTTAGTGAGAGACTGCTTGGGATTCTCTCTCTCCTTCCCCCCCCCCACCCCCATGCTCACTCTCTCTCAAAATAAACATTTTTTTCTAAATGTTACTGCTCATTGACAATGCTCATTCAAGAACTCTGCTAGAGATGTATAAGGAGATAAATGTTTTCATGCCTGTTTCATCCATTCTGCAGCCCTTGGACTGAGTGGTCATTTCAACTTTCAAGTCTTACTATTTAAGAAACACAATTTTCTGGAGCATCTGGGTGGCTCAGCCTGTTAAGCATGCAACTTTGGCACAGGTCATGATGTCATGGTTTGTGAGATGGAGCCCTGCATCTGGCTCTCTGCTGTCTAGACAGAGCCTGCTTTAGATCCTCCCTCTCTCTCTGCCCCTCCTCCGCTCATGCTCTCTCCAAAATAAACATTAAAAAAAGACACGATTTTCTTTTTCTTTCATAGCCTTCACATTTAAAAAAATACAATCTAGTTATCTTATAGTATATCCTTAAATTTAATCTATCATCTCTTCATGATTAGATTCAGATTAAGTATTTTTGCCAGAAAGATCACAGAAGTGATGCTGTGTTCTCAATGTAACAGGATGTCAGTTTGTCTTATTACTGTTCAAGTTAACTTTACTTGGTTAAGGGGTACACCCCAGGTTTTTCCACTATAAAGTTACCATTTTCTCTTTGCAATGATTAAGTAATCTATGTGTCAATGATGTGTGCTTTTGGGACAGTTTCAGAACCTTTTTAAAGTATCATTTCCCCATCTGTGAAGTGGAGACAGCGCTGTCTTAAACTCATATTAGAGTTTAAAAGGTGAACGTGTTTGATAATCTAGAAGATACGGTGCAGAAAGATGGCAAAAAGATGCCCTCCGTGCCGCTTAACTGCTTCCGCACTCCAAAAGGGCAGAGTCAGGATCGGGCCTGGTCCAGAGAGCGTGCGCGTGCGCGAGGACGTGACCACAGAGTCGGTCCTCCTGAGACAGAGAGGCCGGAAGTTGTCCCCACAGAAACGCGCGGCTGTTAGGGTGGCGAGTGAAGGCTGTGGTAACCGGGTGTTTAGGGTTCTTGGCCCGGTAGTTGCGGCGAGGGTCGGTGTAAGGGGCTCCGGGATTTGGGGCGGGGATAATGGCATCTCGGGCAGGCCCGCGAGCGGCCGGTACCGACGGCAGCGACTTTCAGCACCGGGAGCGCGTCGCCATGCACTACCAGATGAGGTATGAAAGTGAGGTTGGAAGCACGGAGCCCTTCTCTCCAGCCGGAACCCGTAGGGCTTGGGAAGAGGTGCCGGCCGGCCTCGGGGTCTTACTTCCACCCCGCATCCCGCCAGTGCGCACCTGCCAAGTCCCCTCCTCCCATGTTGGCCTAGGGCCTGTCCCCAGTTTCGGGAAGCCCCACTGCTGCCATAAACGCCACCCCGTGATCTTCCCTTTGCCTTGGGAGGGTCCGGTCCCTACCCTCTAGGCTCCTGAGTCTTCCGACGCTGGCTCCTGTGACCTCGGAAACCCAATTTTTAATTGAACTTCAGTTTCCTTATCTGTGAAGGGAAAAGTAATCTATTTAGGTTTTGGTGAACAATTTAGTGAGCTAGTAATTCGTGTAGAGAGTCTGTCCAATACATGGTAGCTGTTGTATTTCGGGCCGTTTTGGGGAATGTGGACCATAGAGTCCACCCTTTACTTGCCTGGAATGAATTTTATGAACATTCCCCTGTAAGGGGTATTTCTACATTCGTTTATTCAACAAATCTTTATTGAGTTTCTACCCATCAGGCATTGTGCTAGGCACTGAGGATACAGTAATAAGCAAAACCAGATCTGGTCTTTGTATGCATGTTATACCTTCAACAAAAAAGTTTCTTTTAAAAAAGACAAAATTGGGGGCGCCTGGGTGGCTCAGTCGGTTAAGCGTCCGACTTCAGCTCAGGTCACGATCTCACGGTCCGTGAGTTCGAGCCCCGCGTCGGGCTCTGGGCTGATGGCTCAGAGCCTGGAGCCTACTTCCGATTCTGTGTCTCCCTCTCTCTCTGCCCCTGCCCCGTTCATGCTCTGTCTCTCTCTGCCTCAAAAATAAATAAACGTTAAAAAAAAAAAAATTAAAAATAAAAAAGACAAAATTGGTCCCTGCCTTCATGGAGCACGAAGTCTACAGGTGACTGATTTTTTTACCCCTACCTCTCCACATTTCCTTAATGAATACTTTTAAAATAAAAACTTGGAAAAATTGATTTTCTTTCCTTAAATCCATCAAACTCTCCCAGAATGTTTTTCACATCCTTCCAGAGTTTTGAAGAATGACAAGCTTTTTGGACTTTACTTTCATTGTTAATCCTTGGACCCTGCCCAAGAGATATCACAACCCGAACCAGTGTTTTGATGACTGTTCAGAGCAGAAACTGCCCTCAGGGGTGTGAAGAGGACACATTTAGGACCTGAGAGAATTAGAAGAATAAGAGAAATATGTGTGCTTCCTTTGGATATAAAATCTATTCTAGCTGGGGAAATAATGAGCAGCCTGAGTTGATTTCCTCACTGCCAGTATCTCCTTCTTCTAGGCTATATTCCTGTGGTGCAGTCAAAATCATCTCTCTGAATACACAGCTCTGAGTTACTCTTTTGCCTTTTATGTGACTCATAGTCTTTGCAACTTCATATCCTGCTACTCCCCTTCCCACTGCAAAGTATTCCTGCTGCACCACCTGCTTTCCTGGAACACAGTGCTAATGTCTTTTTGCCTGCATGCTATTACCTCTTAATGGTATGTGCAGCTCCACCCACCCTTCAGAGCTCAAATATCACTCTCCTCCAGCGCCCCTTCTCAGACATCCCATCCTAAGCTGAACTGATTACTCCTTCCTGTGATCTCATATATCTTGCAATATATATTTACTAGACCTCTTCCACTTCATTTTCCTATTATTTTTTCTTTTGTTCCTGTTCCCCAAGCCTCCAGGCAGGGGCTGTATCTTATTCATGTTTGTATCCCAGTGTTCCGTTATAGTTGCCTGGCATATAGTTGGTGGTCAGAAAATTTTGAATGAAAGGTACTTCTTCCTCTGTTCTACCCCACAGTGTGACCCTCAAGTATGAAATCAAGAAGCTGATCTACGTGCATCTGGTCATATGGCTGCTGCTGGTTGCCAAGATGAGTGTGGGACACCTGAGGCTATTGTCGCATGACCAGGTGGCCATGCCCTATCAGTGGGAATATCCGTATTTGCTGAGCATTGTGCCCTCTCTCTTGGGCCTCTTCTCCTTCCCTCGAAACAACATTAGCTACCTGGTGCTCTCCATGATCAGCATGGGGCTCTTTTCCATAGCTCCTCTCATTTATGGCAGCATGGAGATGTTCCCCGCTGCACAGCAGCTCTACCGCCATGGAAAGGCTTACCGCTTCCTCTTTGGTTTTTCTGCCGTCTCTGTCATGTACCTGGTGTTGGTGCTGGCAGTCCAAGTGCATGCCTGGCAGTTATACTACAGCAAGAAGCTCCTAGACTCTTGGTTCACCAGCACACAGGAGAAGAAGCGTAAATGAAGCCTGCCTGATGGACTGCTCTGTGGGGTTGAAGCCTGGGCCTCCCATTGAGTGGAGTGAGAAGTAGAGGAGCTGCTCTGAAATCTTTGGTGATTTTGGCAGCTGTGATGTTGGCAGCTAGTGCAAACGCAGTCCACGTTCTGGAAAGCCCCTCCTGTTGCCATCAGCTAAGGTGGCAAAACTATATTTAACTTATTCCTGGTTGGCTGGAACTGGGTGATCAACAACTGTAGAACAAACTTGTTGAAGTTGAAGCCCTTCTGGGGTTTTCTTTAAGACCGAGCCTCATTCTTGCCTCTTGGTCATTCTCTCCACTTTCATCAATTACCCCTTAGCCACCAAGACTGAAGGAGATAGGGAATAAATCAAATTCTACTTCAATCTATAGGTTGTGGGGCAGGAAACATTTGCGAGGCTCCCCCTGCAGGCTGTGGCATTTTAATGAAAAGAACTTCAATAAAGTTAGAACTGCCTTGTCCACCCTGTGCCTTGTGTTGGGATTTGACAGAGTGTGAAAGGTATGTTGCTTGAGTGGCCTTAGGCCCTAGGAGGTAGGTAGTTTACTGAGAAACCTGGAAGTAGCCATAGAGAAGTGAAGTGGCATAGGGAACATAAGTCATAGTAGCAGCCCTGCAACTGATTACCAGAAACTACCATGGGCCGTACATTTAATCTCTCCACCTGTAAAATGGTCCAGTCTCATTTATCCTGCTTGGGTTATGGGTTCTTTTGGTTGGATATTCATGTTTATCATTCACTGTTAACAGATCGTCAGTTATGTGTCTAATACTATATTATGGCATCCAAAAGATTTTTAAAGTATCCCTGCATGTAAGGGAGCTTGCAATCTGGGTGAAGCATGATATACATGTGAAACAACTAATGAGCACGGGATCTGATGGCATGGAACAGATAAGTTAAAAATGGAAATGGGAAAGAGACCTGTGAACTAAAGGCTCTTTTCACACCTAAAAGTCTGACATACAGTAAATATTTATTGCAGGAAAGATGTGTGTCCCTTTGTTCTTGTCCACTTGACTTTATTATCGTCTCTGGATGATGTTCAGGTCTCTAATGGCAGATCTCTGCCCTCTCCAGAGTTCTAGTCATCTTTTTAACTCATTCTTTTATTCCATAAACATTAGGTATACACTCTCTCACTCTTAGATACTGGTAGTACTTCTGCAAAAGCTTTTTCTCTACATGTTCTGATTGTCGTCTCAAACTCAGTGTGTACCAAACTTAGCTCCTTGTCTTCCACCTCATACCCACACCTCTTCCTGCATCCCTGTGGTGCAAGCAAGTACACCAAGAGCACAGCTCTAGATCATCATCAAGTGTACAATGTGCCACTATTTTTTGAACAATCAAAATACTTCCATCTTTTGACATTCCCAAGATGTGATTCCAGTGTACCAGTCTTGCATTATCTCCCAATACTCTCACGCAGTCTTTCTTGGTCAGTACAACCTCATGAGTCCTCATAATTGCTTTCATGTTTTCCCAGTTTGCTTAAATATTTCCCCTTTATACCTTCATATGCCTTTATTGCCTATCCTTCAAGATTCAGTTTATATGGTAATTCTGGAGCCTTCTGGTTGCTTCAATTTGAGGAGTAAAGGGTTCTTTCTTTGAATCCACATGGCATTTTTATTTTACCTCTTATTGACAGAATTACTTGTTTACATGTCTTTTCCTCACCCCTTGCTCAGTACCTGACACATAGTGTGTACTCTGTTGAATGAAGTAACTTGACCTACTATAGAGTGAAGTCAGGATGTATTGCATAGAGGAAAAAATTAGACTGCGGCAGGAGTAGAATTTGGAGAGTGAAGGAAAGCAGATGGAAATGTGTGGGTAATGGAATTATGTGCATCAGGCACAAATTGATTATTTTCAAAGAATTGGGATGCAAATAAAAACTTTGAAAACTTTCAAAAATAAATAATGTTAAAATTTTCTCTGATTATTGGAATGATATTTTATAGCCTTAGAGTGCTTTTGAAGACCTATTATGGAAATAGCTGTGAATGGGGGAAAAAGCCATTTGGTTTATTTTTGTTTTCTGCTTGTTGGGTTATTGGGAATCTGCTTTTCCAGTCATTTTTTTTTCCTGCCTCAAGGTTGTAGCATTCCCCAAAGCAAACAAGATCCCCTTTGAAAGAGATCTTGAGTTAATGGGAAGAACACTATATTGGATGGTGGAAGATGGGTTCAAGTACCAGCACACCTAGTCCTATGGCTAGGATCGACACTGCATATTTCACAGGATTGTTTTGAAGACAAATGAAGTATTATGAAGATGTTTTGTGAACTATGTAACAGTATATAAATGTAAGGAATGGTAATTCCCTAATGTTTGCACATCTAGAATATAGGCATTGGAGGGACCCTTAGCATCTGGTCCATGAGAAAGGCAGTGTGGTGTAGTGGAGTGAACAGTTTCTGATATTAGATTGACTTAGGTTGGAATTCTACCTTTTGCCTTGAGCAAGATACTTGAGTCTCTGATTTTGATCTGACACGTGGGAATCATAGTAGCTACCGGGATTGTGAGGATTAAATAAAATACATAGCAGGTGCTTAATAAATATCCAGATCCCTTTCCTTGAAGAGCATTGTTAACTTCCCTTTCTCACACT